>NC_053039.3:442243707-442554778 GCF_002575655.3 Aegilops tauschii subsp. strangulata
AGGGATCAACACGAGAGATTTATCCAGGTTCGGGCCGCAAGTGATGCGTCATACCCTACTCCTGTTGGTTTTGTGTTTATCTGGTGTTCTTGGACTAGCTACAAAGCATGCAGGGTCCATAAAGTCCGAATCCTCTCCCAGTACACCGCGGGCCTCCTTTTATAGTCAAAGGGGCTGCCACAGTGGCATACCGGAGGTGGAAAGTTGTACTGTGTACAAGCTGATCACCTGACATCAGAGGACAAATCACATTAAATGCACTACTTAGGTGTCCTCTTGCTTTATCGGGTACAGCAACGAGGCCCGTCCCATCCACCGCCGCTCCGTCTCGCTCCGACGCACGTCCAGGCTGACTAGGCGTGCAGCGCCACACTGGCTGGCTGGCTGCTGAGTTGGCGCGGTGGCAGAGTCTTCACGAAGATCTGCATGCCACCACGCAGGTGCTTGCTGAGTTGGCCTGGAAGCTGCACCTCGCCACGCAGGTCCCTGCCTTGTTGGCGGGTTGACTGCTGTGTTGGAATGGCGGTGGAGTCTTGGCAGGTGGGGGCCTGGCTGCGGCCCCGCAGATGTCCCTGGCAAGGATCTTGCTGGGGTCCCTTAGGTGTCGGTCTCCGTCTTCTAGTTGTCATCTAGTATTGTAGGTTCCTAGTTTTCACAAAGATCCGCGTGCCACCATGGAGGCAACTCCCGAGCCTAGGTTCCAATGCGTCGATGGTGTCGGAACTCTCAGGCTCAAGGGTGGCGGCCTTGTTGGTGTTGGGCAAGTTGCCCCGGCAAGGCTCTTGCCAGGGCTATGTGAGCTGCCCCGGCAAGGCTCTTGCCGGGGAGAGCCCACCTTGTCCCTTCACTGCTTGCGCATCTGTCTTGGTGCTGCTCTAGTGGTCTTGTGACTTTGCTTCCTTTGCCCCGCCAACCGTGGCTGCGGGCGTGTGGCTGCAACTGCCCGTGCACAAGTAAAGGGGCACAAAGAGGGGCCCCTACTTTTGTACACCGACAGATCTTGCGTGTGCGTAGGAATTTTTTTGAAATTACTGCATTCCCCAAGAGTGGCATCCGAGCCAGGTCTATGCGTAGATGTTATATGCACGAGTTGAACACAAAGAGTTGTGGGCGATAATAGTCATACTGCTTACCAGCATATCAAAAATTGATTCGGCGGTATTGTTGGATGAAGCGGCCGGGACCGACATTACGCATATGCTTATGCGAGACTGGTTCTAGCGACGTCCGTTGCACACAGGTGGCTGGCGGGTGTCAGTTTCTCCAACATTAGTTGAATCGAGTGTGACTACGCCCGGTCCTTGTTGAAGGTTAAAACAACAAACTTGATGAAAAATCGTTGTGGTTTTGATGCGTAGGTACGAACGGTTCTTGCTTAGCCCGTAGCAGCTACGTAAAACTTGCAACAACAAAGTAGAGGACGTCTAACTTGTTTTGCAGGGCATGTTGTGATGTGATATGGTCAGGACACGATGCTAAATTTTATTGTATGAGATGATCTTGTTTTGTAACAGAGTTATCGGCAACTGGCAGGAGCCATATGGTTGTCGCTTTATTGTATGCAATGCAATCGGCCTGTAATTGTTTTTACTTTATCACTAAGCGGTAGCGATAGTCGTAGAAGCAATAGTTGGCGAGATGACAATGATGCTACGATGGAGATCACGGTGTCGCGCCTGTGACGATGGTGATCATGACGGTGCTTTGGAGATGGAGATCAAAGGCACAAGATGATGATGGCCATATAAAATCACTTATATTGATTGGATGTGATGTTTATCCTTTATGCATCTTATTTTGCTTAGTTCGGCGGTAGCATTATAAGATGATATCTCACTAAATTTCAAGGTACAAGTGTTCTCCCTGAGTATGCACCATTACGAAAGTTCGTCGTGCTGAGACACCACGTGATGATCGGGTGTGATAAGCTCTATGTTCACATACAACGGGTGCAAGCTAGTTTTGCACACGCAGAATACTCTGGTTAAACTTGACGAGCCTAGCATATGCAGACATGGCCTCGGAACACTGAGATCGAAAGGTCGAACGTGAATGATATAGTAGATATGATCAACATAGTGATGTTCACCATTGAAAACTACTCCATCTCACATGATGATCGGACATGGTTTAGTTGATTTGGATCACGTGATCACTTAGATGATTAGAGGGATGTCTATCTAAGTGGGAGTTCTTAAGTAATACGATTAATTGAACTTTAATTTATCATGAACTTAGTACCTGATAGTATTTTGCATGTCTATGTTGTTGTAGATCAATGGCCCGTGCAACTGTTCCTTTGAATTTTAATGCGTTCCTAGAGAAAGCTAAGGTTAAAGGTGATGGTAGCAACTACACGGACTGGGTCTGTAACTTGAGGATTATCCTCATTGTTGCACAGAAGAATTACGTCCTGGAAGCACCTCTAGGTGCCAGGCCTATTGCAGATGCTGCTGATGATGTTAAGAACGTCTTGCAAAGCAAAGCTGATGACTACTCGATAGTTCAGTGTGCCATGCTTTATGGCTTAGAACCGGGACTTCAACGACGTTTTGAACGTCATGGAGCATATGAGATGTTCTAGGAGTTGAAGTTAATATTTCAAGCAAATGCCCCGATTGAGAGATATGAAGTCTCCAATAAGTTCTACAGCTGCAAAATGGAGGAGAATAGTTCTGTCAGTGAACATATACTCAGAATGTCTGGGTACCACAACCACTTGACTAGGCTAGGAGTGAATCTTCCTGATGATAGTGTCATTAAAAGAGTTCTTCAATCACTGCCACCAATCTACAAGAGCTTCGTGATGAACTATAATATGCAAGGGATGGATAAGACAATTCCGGAGCTCTTCGTAATGCTAATGGCTGCGGAGGTAGAAATCAAGAAGGAGCATCAAGTGGTGATGGTCAACAAGACCACCAGTTTCAAGAAAATGGGTAAAGGGAAGAAGGGGAACTTCAAGAAGAAGGGCAAGCAAGTTGCCGCTCAAGTGAAGAAGCCCAAGTCTGGACCTAAGCCTGAGGCTGAGTGCTTCTACTACAAAGGGACTGGTCACTGGAAGCGGAACTGTCCCAAGTATTTGGCGGATAAGAAGGATGGCAAGGTGAACAAAGGTATATGTGATATACATGTATTGATGTGTACCTTACTAATGCTCGCAGCAGTGCTTGGGTATTTGATACTAGTTATGTTGCTAATATTTGCAGCTCGAAACAGGGACTACGGATAAAGTGAAGATTGGCTAAGGACGATGTGACGATGCGCGTGGGAAATGGTTCCAAAGTCGATGTGGTCGCCGTCGGCACGCTACCTCTACATCTACCTCTACACATATTCATAATATTGAAGCCAAAAGATGCAGAGTTGATAATGATAGTGCAACTTATTTGTGTCACTACCGTTTGGGTCATATTGGTGTAAAGCGCATGAAGAAACTCCATTCTGATGGACTTTTGGAAACACTTTATTATGAATCACTTGGTACTTGCGAACCATGCCTCATGGGCAAGATGACTAAAACTCCGTTCTCTGGAACAATGGAGCGAGCAACAGATTTATTGGAAATCATACATACTGATGTATGTGGTCCAATGAACATTGAGGCTCGGGGCGGGTATCGTTATTTTCTGACCTTCATAGATGATTTGAGCAGATATGGGTATATCTACTTCATGAAACATCAGTCTGAAACATTTGAAAAGTTCAAACCATTTTAGAGTGAAGTGGAAAATCATCGTAACAAGAAAAATAAAGTTTCTGCGATCTGATCGTGGAGGAGAATATTTGAGTTACGAGTTTGGTCTTCATTTGAAACAATGCGGAATAGTTTCGCAACTCACGCCACCCGGAACACCACAACATAATGGTGTGTTCGAACCTCTATGATGTTTCTTACTGATTTACCACTATCGTTTTGGGGTTATGCTTTAGAGACGGCTGCATTCACGTTAAATAGGGCACCATCAAAATCTGTTGAGACAACAACTTATGAATTGTGGTTTGGCAAGAAACCCAAGTTGTCATTTCTTAAAATTTGGGGCTGCGATGCTTATGTGAAAAAGCTTCAACCTGATAAGCTCGAACCCAAATCGGAGAAATGTGTCTTCATAGGATACCCAAAGGAGACCGTTGGGTACACCTTCTATCACAGATCCGAAGGCAAGACATTCGTTGCTAAGAATGGATCCTTTCTAGAGAAGGAGTTTCTCTCGAAAGAAGTGAGTGGGAGGAAAGTAGAACTTGATGAGATAACTGTACCTGCTCCCTTATTGGAAAGTAGTTCATCACAGAAACCATTTCCTGTGACTACTACACCAATTAGTGAGGATGCTAATGATGATGATCATGTAACTTCAGATCAAGTTACTACTGAACCTCGTAGGTCAAGCAGAGTAAGATCCGCACCAGAGTGGTACGGTAATCCGAATCTGGAGGTCATGTTACTTGACCATGACGAACCTACGAACTATGAGGAAGCGATGATGAACCCAGATTCCGCGAAATGGCTTGAGGCCATGAAATCTGAGATGGGATCCATGTATGAGAACAAAGTGTGGACTTTGATTGACTTGCCCGATGATCGGCAAGCCATCGAGAATAAATGTATTTTCAAGAAGAAGACTGAGCTGACGGTAAAGGTACTGTCTACAAAGCTCGACTTGTTGCGAAAGGATTTCGACAAGTTTAAGGAGTTGACTATGCTGAGACCTTCTCACCTGTAGAGATGCTTAAGTCTGTCCGAATCATGTTAGCAATTGCTGCATTTTATGATTATGAAATTTGGCAAATGGATGTAAAGACGGCATTGCTGAATGGATTTCTAGAAGAAGAGTTGTATATGATGCAAACAGAAGGTTTTATGAATTCAAAGGATGCCAACAAAGTGTGCAAGCTCCAATGATCCATTTATGGACTGGTGCAAGCATCTCGGAGTTGGAATAAATGTTTTGATAGTGTGATCAAAGCCTATGGTTTTATACAGACTTTTGGAGAAGCGTGTATTTACAAGAAAGTGAGTGGGAGCTCTGTAGCATTTCTAATATTATATTTGGATGACTTATTTTTGATTGTAAATGACATAGAATTTCTGGATAGCATAAAAGGATACTGGAATAAGAGTTTTTCAATGAAAGATCTTGGTGAAGCTGCTTAAATATTGGGCATCAAGATCTATAGAGATAGATCAAGAAGCTTAATTGGACTTTCACAAACCACATACCTTGATAAAGTTTGGAAGAAGTTCAAAATGGATCAAGCAAAGAAAGGGTTCTTCCCTATGTTACAAGGTGTGAAGTTGAGTCAGACTAAATGCCCGACCACTGCAGAAGATAGAGAGAAAATGAAAGTCATTCCCTATGCTTCAGCCATAGGTTCTCTCATGTATGCAATGTTGTGTACCAGACCTGATTTGTGCCTTGCTATTAGTTTAGTGGGGAGGTACCAAAGTAATCCAAGAGTGGATCACTAGACAGCGGTCAAGAACATCCAGTAATACCTGAAAATGACTAAGGATATGTTTCTTGTTTATGGAGGTGGCAAAGAACTCATCGTAAATGGTTACATCGATGCAAGCTTTGACACTAATTCGGATGACTCTAAGTCACAAACTAGATAAGTATTTATATTGAACAGTGGAGCTGTAAGTTGGTGCAGTTCTAAGCAAAGCGTCGTGGCGGGATCTACATATGAAGCGGAGTACATAGCTGCTTAAGCAGCAAATGAAGGAGTCTGGATGAAGGAGTTCATATGCGATCTAGGTGTCATACCTAGTACATCGGGTCCAATGAAAATCTTTTGTGACAACACTGGTGCAATTGCCTAGGCAATGGAATCCATATTTCACAAGAGAACCAAGCACATCACGAGACGCTTCAAGTCCATCCGCGATCAAGTGAAGGAGGGAGACATAGAGATTTGCAAGATACATATGGATCTGAATGTTGCAGACCCGTTGACTAAGCCTCTCTCACGAGCAAAACATGATCAACAGCAAGATTCCATGGGTGTAAGAATCATTACTATGTGATCTAGATTATTGGCTCTAGTGCAAGTGGGAGACTGAAGGAAATATGCCCTAGAGGCAATAATAAAGTTGTTATTTATATTTGCTTATATCATGATAAATGTTTATTATTCATGCTAGAATTGTATTAACCGGAAACTTAGTACATGTGTGAATACATAGACAAACAGAGTGTCACTAGTATGCCTCTACCTGACTAGCTCGTTGAATCAAAGATGGTTAAGTTTCCTAGCCATAGACATGAATTATCATTTGATTAACGGGATCACATCATTAGATAATGATGTGATTGACTTGACCCATTCCGTTAGCTTAGCACTTGATCATTTAGTTTGTTGCTATTGCTTTCTTCATGACCTATACAAGTTCCTATGACTATGAGATTATGCAACTCCCGAATACCAGAGGAACACTTCGTATGCTATCAAACGTCACAATGCAACTTAGTGATTATAAAGATGCTCTACAGGTGTCTCCGATGGTGTTTGTTGAGTTGGCATAGATCGAGATTAGGATTTTTCACTCCGATTCCCAGAGAGGTATCTCTGGGCCCTCTCGGTAATGCACATTACTATAAGCCTTGAAAGCAATGTGACTAATGAGTTATTTGCGGGATGATGCATTACGGAATGAGTAAAGGGACTTTTCGGTAACGAGATTGAACTAGGTATTGAGATACCGACGATCGAATCTCGGGCAAGTAACATACCAATGACAAAGGGAACAACATATGTTGTTATGCGATTTGATCGATAAAGATCTTCGTAGAATATGTAGGAACCAATATGAGCATCCAGGTTCCGCTATTGGTTATTGACGGGAGATGAATCTCGGTCATGCTTACATTGTTCTCGAACCCGTAGGGTCCGCAGGCTTAACGTTCGGTGACGATTGGTATTATGAGTTTATGTGTTTTGCCGAAGGTTGTTCGGAGTCCCGGATGTGATCACGGACATGACGAGGAGTCTCAAAATGGTCAAGACATAAATATCGATATATTTGAAAGTGCTAGTTATCGACTAGAGGGGGGTGAATAGGCGATTTTTATGAAAGTCTTCAAAACATGAGAGTTTCGAAGACAAACAATGGAAATGAACCTATTGATATGCAGCGGAAGGTCGACTACACTAAGCAAGCCATAGTCAAGTATGCAATGAAGTGAAAGCACGAAGACTAATAACAGCTAGGTAGTCAAGATTAGGATGGAAGATAGTATGATGCCAAACAATGATAGTAGTCACACAGTGAAGTCAAACAGTTAGCGCAAGCAGGCAATGACTTCATGAAGACAAACTGTAAGTAAAGAGAGGGAGAGGATAGAACCAGTCACTTGGTGAGGACACAGGATTTGTTGGACCAGTTCCAGTTGCTGTGACAACTGTACATCTAGTTAGGGAGGCTGAGATTCAACTCAGAAGACCACGTCTTCACCTTATTCCCCTTGAGCTAAGGACACCCAGTCCTCGCCCAATCACTCTGGTAAGTCTTCAAGGTAAACTTCCAAACCTTCACAGACTTCATTCACCGGCGATCCATAATGACTCTTGGATGCTTGGAACGCGACGCCTAACCGGCTGGAGGATTCACAATCCTCTAGTGTAACAAGTCTTCAGGTCACGTAGACAGAAAGACTTCAATGATGGCTAACACTCTTTGGCTCTGGGTGTTTGGGCTTTGTCCTCGCAAGGATTTCTCTCTCTCAAAAGCTTTGGAGGTGGGTTGCTCTGAAACGACAGAAGTCGTGCACTAACTTTGAGCAGCCACCAATTTATGGTGTAGGGGGTGGGCTATTTATAGCCACTAGGCAACCTGACCTGATTTGTCCGAAATGACCCTGGGTCACTAAAGAACTGACACGTGTTCCAACGGTCAGATTTCAAACACACGCGACAGCTTGAATTGGGCTGCAAGTAAGCTGACTCATCCGGCTCTGGATAAGATTTGCTCTCATTGTCTTCGCTCGAAGACATACGATTTTGGTTGAGCATCACTTCAGTCACTGTGACTTTGTTCACTGGGACCCCACTTAATAGTACGGTGGTTCCTATGACCCAACAAAGAAGAAAAGGAAACAATGAAACAACTAAGTCTTCGCGCTCCAAAGTCTTCTCTTGTCATAGTCTTCAATGTGAATATCTTCACGTACCACCATTGTCGTCAATGTCTTCATACATTTTTAGGGGTCATCTCCGGTAGGTAAACCAAATCAATAAGGGACTACTACCTGTGTTATCCTGCAATTCTCACAAACACATTAGTCCCTCAACCAGGTTTGTCGTCAATACTCCAAAACCAACTGGGGTGGCACTAGATGCACTTACAATCTCCCCCCTTTTGGTGATTGAAGACAAACTGGTTGAAGTTTTCAACGGGGATAAAAGTATGTGGAATTGTAAAGGATTTAGGTATTGTCTTCATAAGTAGCAAAAGGCTCCCCCGGAAGATGTGCATACAAGTAATTTGATTTTGGAAAGCAAATGCACATGGCAGGTTGTACTTGTGGAGACCCTCTTCAACTTATGAAGACAATTCATCATGCATGATTTGATATAACGAAGATAATGACATGCATAATGAAAAATGGACGTCTGCAATATAACTTGGTGCGGGATTTATCATCGCACATGCGGAATTTATCATCGCATCACAGAATAGCAAACAAGTAGCAGACGACCATCAAGTTTAAGTGTTACAACTCAAAGAAGCAAATGTATCAAAAGTGAGAGTTGTAAACACTAAAATATAAAGCAACCGCCCATATGGACCCGCTTGAAGACTATCAACTCATATGCTTCTCCCCCTTTTGTCAGTAAGGACCAAAAAGGTTTGAAGACATAGAGTCTCTACTCGTTCAGAAGGAGTAGGAGAAGCTGCAGGGTCGGCGTCAGGGTTTGGCGGTGCAGAAGAACTTGGTGCAGTGTCGATACGCGCTGAAGTTGGAGGTGGTGAGGTAGCATCATCTTGATCATCAATAACTCTGGCATTCACCGTTGCACCTGAGGAGGAATAGTCAAGAGTCTTCAAGAGACGGAGTTCGACGCAAGATAGCATTCCTGGGAGGAGTGGAGTCAAACTTGAATCTTTCAGTGAAGCCATCGTCTTGAAGATCTGCTTCGGCACTCAGCAATGTCAAACTTTTCCATGACCTCCGACAGGTTTCATGTGTAACAAAGGCATTTTTGGTGGCAAGATTGCGAATGCGATTGACATCTACCAAGAGGCTTTGCATCTGCCGCTTCAGCCAGTAGTGATGCTTATCCTGTTTCTGATGCAGGGCAACGAGAAGCTCTCTGTCATTGAGAACACGAGATCGCTTCCGAGGCCTTTGAGCAATAGTGCTTTCAGTGGCTTCATATTGAGCACGGTGAGGTAAGCGTGTATTGCCAGCCAACGGATAAACGCGAGTGACTGCCTGGACTCCTTCAATGGGATTTGTGAAGCTGTGGTGATCAGCATTGTGAAGATAAACAGGCTCCCTTGCAGGCTCGGGGTATATGGCTTCAACTGACATATCAACCTCTGGCAGAAAGATCAGATGGTTGCGAGCAGAGGGCTGATAGTTGACAGCTGAATGTAGCTTGATGAGGTGCATAACCCATGGAGCGTAGAACTTCAGTCCAAATGGATCAGAGCCTGATCCAGCCAACTGCCTGATAAAGTCCTGAGCATTGAAGCTGATGCCGTTGAAGATATAAAAGACCAAAGTCTTCATTGCTCCTTCAAGTTTTGCTGCTGAAGAATGTCCTTTGACAGGCCATAGAGTTCGCCTGTTGATATGATAAATAGTGCGGGGCAGATACTCTAGGTCTTCAAAAAACTCCTATGGGTAATCAGCGTCATGTGGCAGAGGCTTCATCATGCTCAGCATTTGGCTCATGTTGGGCTCTGGCTTCTGAAAGATGCTCTCCAAGGCGTTGCGGTGAAGCTGACAACCAGGTTCATACAGTTTACCTGGAGTGGGCAGACCAGTAAGCTCAATAATGTCAAAAGCTTTAGCTTCATGGTGTACATTGCCTGTCATCCACTCAAGGACCCATGTCTTCGGATCCCTGTTGTAGCCGCGAATGTGGAGGGTGGCATAGAATTGCAGCAGAAGCTCTTCATTCCAATGCTCCTTATCAGTCACAAAATTCAGCAATCCAGCATCACGGAAGCAGTCAAGGGCTTCTTCAAGGCATGGTAGTCCAGCAATGGCTTCACAGTCAAGACGCATATGAGGGAAGATGCGCCCTTGGTCATAAAGAACACAATAATAATAACTGCGCTGCTGATAGCTCCGGAACCGATCTGATGAAATCCTTGGCTTGGAATAGGGGTACTTGGCGCTATCAAAGATGGTGTTGTGTGCAACGAAGCCCTTGGCATTGAAGGACCCTGGTGAAGTGGCAGTACCTAGAAACCTGGGCAGTCTTGGCTTAGGCTTCTGGACCTGAGGCCCGTGCTCGACATGGTAATCAAATTGCGGACCAGCAGCAGGTGGAGGAACCAGGATAGGCCATCTGACAGTGACCAGCTGACCATAATTGTATGCTTGCTCGATAGTATGTGGCCTGGGAGGTGGTACAGGAGCAGTGGCGGTGACTTCAGGCTGCAGATTTGCATCAGGTGCAGCATTGACTTCAGGTGCTATCACTTCGGGCACCACATTGACTTCTGGCGCCACATTAGCTTCAGCCATGACAACGTCATTGGCTTCAGTGTTGGTGTTGGTGGTCTCCTCAATGTTGTTAACCTCCACTTGAGTAGCTGGAGGGTCGGACACGTTCTCGTCGAGAACAACTTCAGGGTAGGTTGGGGGTGTGGCAACACGAACTTGTTCAACTCTTGGGTCTTCTTGGTTATCGGCTGATGCAGCCGGAATATCTTCAGCCGCGTTGGCTTCAGACTCAGGGTTGTTCATAGTTGGAGAGGCTTCAGGAAATACTTGGCGTGAAACCGATTGGCGCTCTTCTCCTTCTAGAACAATCGACAAGGTGACTTGAGCCCTTGGTCCATTGCGAAGCCTGCGAAAAGCTGGGGACGCTTGTGGAGATGGAGTAGGTTGAGCCGCAAAGTCATCATCTTCAAGCACCGAAGCGGTGACTTGAGTTGGGGGAGTAGTTGGTGTATCTTCTTCACGGGGTGAGTTTTGTGGGTGATCAGCCCATGAGTCATCCTGAGCAATTGGCGTCAAAGGACGACCAGTGCTGATGATTTCGCTGTTCGTGAGAACAGGCGATGATACCACATTATGCTCGATCTGAGGAAGGACTTCATCATCTTCAACATTGTCTTGATGACCAATGTCTTCAGCTGCGGTGGGGTCAACAGCTAAAATGTCTTCAGCTTCAGGAGCCTCTGGAGAAGCAGGCTCATGAACTATCAAACGGCGTTCTTGTTGTGCAGATGCAGGACGAGCAACAGAAATTGGCTCGACGACAAGGGGCTCTGTGGGAGCAGCCCGATCTCTCTTCGTGGTCTTGCGCTTCTTGGTGGGTGGAGCATCGTCAGTGGTGTTCTTGGTCTTGCGCTTTCGGGCTCTGGCTTCAGCTGCCCTTGTCTTCTGAAGCTCTGAAGCCACTGTGGGGACTTTGGCTTCACACCTGTCATACTGGCGGGGAAGACAATGCGAGGTTCTTCCCGCCTGGATGGTTCATCTTGGTCCACAGTAGGCTTCTTCTTCTGCTTGGCAGCCATCTTAGGGTCGATGCCAGGACGCCCAAGTGCCTTGCGCTTCTCAGCTTCATTGTAAGCTTGAACACACTTTGCAGCCAGAAGCTTCATTCGCTCTCGAGAACCTTTGGCTTCTTCACGTTTCTTGTGAAACGCTTCCTTGAGCTCATGCAGCATGACTTTGAAGTTCTGGACGTCTGTTACGCTGAGCTTTGCCATGTGCTTCTTGAACTGAGCCTTTTCATAGTCGATCTTGTGCTTCAGCTCAACAATTTTCTGGGCAAGAGCCAGTTCAGGAGCAATGGCGCCATGGAAGGAGACGCTTAGCCCAATGGGAAGTTGCAGATCATCAAAACTGAGATTGGGGGTGTCAAACCACTCATCAATGAAGTTTTTCAATACTTCCACGTCAAAGAGAGTCAAATCATTGAAGATTTCCGCCTCTTGCTTGCTCTTTATCAGCTGCTCAAGAGCGTCATCAGCAAGATCGTCGTCACTCGACAGATCAATGGCGTCGTTCTCATTCCTCAGAACAGCTGTAGGGGTCAGAGCTGGACCAGGAGTGTGGATGGGCTTCTTCTTCTTTTTCTCAGACTTGGAGATGCGTGAGAGATCTTCTGACTGCACACTTGGTGCAGGAGGAGCAGTGGCCAGAGGCTTCGCTCGTGAAGCTTTTGATGCAGTGGAAGGCTTCGAAGCCTTGGGTTTCTTTAGCTTCTTAGGCTTCGGTGGTGCAGGCGCTTCATCAGAATCAGCGTCATCTGCAGGTTGATCCACGTCTGTCCCTTGAACCATAATATGAGTGATGAGACCTTCTAGGTTGTAGAAGGGCCCAACAAGATTGGGTTCAGCTTCGCGTGTGCCATCGGCACGAGGAGCACAGGGACCTGGGTTGAAGTCTAATCCCCGCGACTTCTTGTTTTCTTTGGCCGAGTTCTTGGCAAACTGGAAGTTGCGCTTGAACAGATTGTCGTCACGACACCATAGCAATGAATATGGGTCGGCATCTGCAGGCTGTGGTCCACGAACCATGCAAGGGT
Source organism: Aegilops tauschii subsp. strangulata (assembly GCF_002575655.3). NCBI lineage: Eukaryota > Viridiplantae > Streptophyta > Magnoliopsida > Poales > Poaceae > Aegilops > Aegilops tauschii. Next base: position 442,256,425 of record NC_053039.3, read on the forward strand.
AGAAACCTTGTTCAATGACCTCAGCTCTGGACCTAGGTGGAAGATTTTTGTACAAGATGTCTCCCCAGGGTTGCTTGATGACATTCTTCTCTGCATATTCCTGGGTCACGAACCTGTACTTGTACCATTGTTCTGCCCAATATCTTCGAATCCATTGGATTCGGGTTTTTCGCTGATTGTAGTCCTCCTCTGGATCTGTCTTGTATAGCTCATAGAGGTCTGGTGGCAAATCCTTTGATGTATTCCCACGGCGCTGTCTCCCACCCTTCCTTGCAGACTTATCTGTTGCCATGAATTTCAGACTGAATGGCTTCAACACTGTCAAAGGCTTCTGTCTGCTGGTCAGACAGGAACTAGCTTTGGGAGAGTTGATATGATGCTGCAAGAATTCTGCAAGTGAATGGAGACTATGAGAACCAAGGGATTCTCCCACGGACATGTACCTATGACAGCATTAGAGATGCGAGGGAAGGGGAAGAGGTCATATGCATTCTTAGAAGATTTTGAAGATAAATCAGTTTAGAAGACATTGACCTCATAGCGCGAAGACATTCACTTATATGTTGAGAGTTGGTTCCAGATTTGTACGAATCCAAGAATAAGTACAAGTGAGGAATCTAACGACGTGTGGAGCATAAGTGAATATACTAGGCATCATATGAGATGCAGACAGGATAGATCCAAATTTGTGGAGGCAGAAACCACTTTTGGTAGAAAGGATGAATATATAGGATCAAAAAGACGGTAAAAAGAGGGTTTTAATTTACAACACGATGAACTGCTAGAGGGACTAGAAGATGAGGCCGAGCAGTTCGATCTTCCGTGCCCAAACTTGGCGACGGAGGACACCTACGGCGGCGGCAGAGTAGACGATGTCCGCGGCCGGCGTGAAGACGGCGTCGGAGAGGTTGCGGCAGCTAAGCGCTTCCTGCGTCGTCGAGAGCTAGCGGTGGCGCTAGGGTTTGTCGAGGTGGAGAGGTGGAAGAAAGATTTTGACAGCGATTGGATGTGCATTTATAGGAAAAGGGACGGCACAACACAATTACGCAGGTGCCCCTAGCGGTTCATATCTGAGTGACACGTGGCGAACATGCAACACATTTGGAGTTGTCCCACGTTCCCACGCCCACCGGGACTGTTGGGTGGTCGTTCCGGCTTCTCCGTGTTTCAGGCAATAATAATTGAGCATTTAAAACAATTTTAATGTTTGTCTTTGTATCTTCTGCTGACAAGGACGCAGAGAAGACATTCGACAGTTTCAACCGAACGCATATGATTTGGGTAGATAGAGTTTGAGCTAGACAGCATAGAGAGGTTACGGTCCGATCACATTCACTTAGTTCAAAAGATTCAAATGAGAAGACATAGCTATAAGTGAATGCTTTAGAGGACAGAACACTAATATATTTACATATCAGAATAAAACCAAATCATCATTGTGAAGATAAACATGAAGACATGTTGATATTGAAGACAAACCAAATGCGAAGACATAGCAAATATAACGCCACGAGAAAAACACTTCAAAAAGAAGAATTTGGTGGTGGCGTTACCCACCGTATAGGAAGTATTAGACCCAGACACGGCGCACCTTTATCGTGGCGCTCTGAAGTCAAATTCTGTGTTAATGTATTCACACTTAGAGTGTAAGTCTTCATTGATTGGAGATATACTTTGCTTCGTGTGTTGCACATCTAAGTCATCAACATGCATAAGTGTTAGGATGTGTGCCTGATCACAGGACATTTGAGGATTCCAAGATATTTAGCTCACACCGCAACTTGCAAAACCTTTTCTCATCCAAGGGCTTTGTGAAGATATCTGCCAGTTGCTCTTCAGTGTTGACGTGTATGATATGAATATCTTCCTTCATGACATGATCTCTGAGAAAGTGATGACGAATTTCAATGTGCTTTGTCTTCGAGTGCTGAAATGGGTTGTTGGAAATCTTGATGGCGCTTTCATTGTCGCAGTAGAGTGGTACTTGTTTCATATGGATGCCATAGTCCTTGAGTGTTTGCTTCATCCATAGAAGCTGAGCGCAGCAAGATCCAACAGCAATGTATTCACATTCAGCTATGGAGAGTGATACACAGTTCTGCTTCTTCGAAGACCAACAGACAAGTGATCATCCCAGAAAGTGACATGTGCCTGATGTAGACTTGCGATCCACCTTGTCACCAGCATAATCAGCATCCGAGAATCCAACTAGATCAAACTCTGAGCCCTTTGGATACCGTAATCTTAGTGTTGGGGTGTAAGCCAAATATCAAAGTATTCGCTTCACAGCTAACTGATGCGATTCCTTTGGTGCCGCTTGAAATCGAGCACACATGCAAACACTAAGCATAATATCTGGCCTAGATGCACATAAATAAAGTAAAGAACCAATCATGGAGCGGTATACCTTTTGGTCGAACTCTTTACCATTGGCGTCCGGTCCCAGATGACTCTTGGTTGGCATTGGCGTCGTATAACCTTTGCAGTCTTGCATACCAAACATCTTCAGGCAAACTTTGAGATATTTCTCTTGAGATATGAAGATGCCATTGCTTTGCTGACGAATTTGAAGACCAAGGAAGACCTTCAGCTCACCCATCATGGACATCTGATATTTCTCTTGCATCATGTGTCCAAATTCATCACTGTATTTCTGGTTGGTGCAGCCAAAGATAATGTCATCCACGTATATTTGGCACACAAACAATTCACCATCATATGTTTTCGTGAAGAGTGTGGGATCCAGGGAACCAGGTTTGAAGCCTTTGCTCCTCAGGAAGTCTTTGAGTGTATCATACCAAGCGCGAGGGGCTTTTTTGAGGCCATACAGTGCATTGTTTAGCTTGTACACCATATCAGGACGTTTTGGATCTTCAAAGCCAGGAGGTTGTGCAACATACACTTCTTCTTCAATCTTTCTGTTGAGAAATGCACTCTTCACATCCATTTGATACAGCAGGATGTTGTGATGATTTGCATAGGCTAGCAATATGCGAATAGCTTCAAGCCTAGCGACATGAGCATATGTTTCATCGAAGTCAATCCCCTGAACTTGAGTGTATCCTTGAGCAACGAGGCGAGCCTTGTTCCTGACAACTTGACCATGCTCATCTTGCTTGTTGCGATATATCCATTTTGTGCCTATTATGTTGTGCTTGCGAGGGTCAGGACGCTTGACAAGTTCCCAGACATTGTTCAGCTTGAACTGTTGAAGCTCTTCTTGCATAGCTTGAATCCATTCAGGTTCCATGAAGGCTTCAGCAACTTTCTTGGGTTCAGATATTGAGACAAATGCAAAGTGCCCACAGAAATTTGCTAGCTGTGTTGCTCTTGAACGAGTGAGTGGACCATGCGCATTGATGCTATCAATTATCTTCTCAATCTTTACTTCATTTGCAACACGAGGATGAACTGGACGAAGATTTTGTTCTTGCTGATCATTGTCGTTGTTAGGAAGAATGTCTTCAGGCTGAGCATTTTCTTCAGGTTGATTAGGTGTAGAAATGATAAGTTCCTCTTCAGGCTGTGCATCAGACGGTATGATTTCTCCAGTTCCCATTAGCTTGATGGATTCACTAGGTGGAACTTCATCTAGCACATTTGGCCGGTGCTCTCTTTGCGAGCCGTTAGTCTCATCGAACCGCACATCCACAGTTTCAACCACTTTATAGTGAAAGAGGTTGAAGACTCTGTAGGAGTGCGAATCCTTTCCGTAACGAATCATAAAACCTTCATGTGCTTTCGGTGCAAATTTTGAAGTGTGATGTGGATCTTTGATCCAGCACCTAGCACCAAATACTCTGAAGTAACTGACATTTGGCTTCTTACCAGTGAGGAGTTCATAGGATGTTTTCTTTAGAAGCTTGTGAAGATAAACACGGTTGATGACATGGCTTGCAGTATCAATAGCTTCAGGCCAGAACTTTCTTGGAGTCTTGTATTCATCAAGCATTGTCCGTGCCTACTCAATGAGCGTTCTGTTCTTGCGCTCCACGATGCCATTCTGCTGAGGTGTGTACGGAGCTGAGAACTCATGAGTGATGCCCAATGTATCCAGGTAAAGATCGAGGCCGGTGTTCTTGAACTATGTGCCGTTCTAACTTCTTATGTGCTTGATCTTGACTCCATAGTTGTTCATGGCACGGTTGGCGAATCGTCTGAAGACATCCTGCACTTCAGTCTTGTAGAGAATTATGTGCACCCACGTATATCTTGAGTAATCATCAACAATGACGAAGCCATAAAGACAAGCAGTAGTAGTGAGAGTAGAGTAGTGAGTAGGGCCAAATAAGTCCATGTGTAGCAGCTCGAAGGGTTGTGATGTCGTCATGATTGTCTTCGAGGGATGCTTGGCCCTTGTCATCTTTCCAGCTTCGCTGGCACCGCACAAGTGATCCTTCTTGAACTTGACGCCCTCGATGCCTATGACATGCTTCTTCTTTGCGAGAGTGTGGAAGTTCCTCATGCCAGCATGCCCTAGTCTCCGATGCCAGAGCCAGCACTCTGATGCTTTTGCAAGAAGACATACGGCAAGCTGTGGCCTTGCTGAGAAATCTACCATGTACAGATCATCTTTCCGGTACCCTTCAAAGACTAGAGACTTGTCATATTCCATTAGTACAAGGCAACGATATTTTCCAAATATCACAATCATGTTCAAGTCACAAAGCATTGAGACAGACATTAAATTGAAACCAAGGGATTCAACAAGCATCACTTTATCCATGTGCTGATCCTTTGAGATTGCAACTCTACCTAGACCCAATACCTTGCTTTTACCAGTATCAGCAAATGTGATGTGACTCTTATCAGATGGACGAAAAGTTGAGTCCATGAGAAGACTTCGATCACCAGTCATATGATTAGTGCATCTGCTGTCCATAATCCATCACTACAAAAAAATACACTTCCGTGATGATACGTGTTTGTCATAGTAGGTCACGTTTTTTGTCATGCATGTACATCCATGACAAATTTATGACAGAATCAAGATAGTCATACTTGTGCTGTCGTAGAAGTGTTCCATGACATTACCAAAATTATCATCACTGAAGTGTCTGCTTCCATGACGATAAATCGCGCGTCACAGAAGTGCTTTCGTCAAGGGTGACCGAGACGTGGCATCCGCCGTAACGGAACGCCGTTAAGCTATCGGGTCGGGTTTTGGATCCGATAACCCGTTAACAGCCCCGACCAATGGGGATTTTCCACGTGTAAAATCATCATTGGCTAGAGGAAACACGTGTCGGCTCATCGAAGGGATAGATGTCATCCACTCACTGGACAGAAGTCACCTATGATACGTCGACACGTGGCACGACACAATAGTGGCCCATTCCTGTGAAAAGGCCGGCCCGTTTGACTTGGTTAAAAGCTGGCGGGCCGGCCCATGGAAAGCCTGTTAACGGCCTGTTCGCATATAGCCCATTTACAGCCCGCTAACCCAAGGCCCGTTACGCCTTATCCGAATTAGGCCCAGTAGCGTCATCTGGGCCATCCAATATGATTCCAGCCCGTTTTCACTTCTGGCCCATGTATAGCCCATGACGTCTTTTGGCCCATATGAGGCCCTTTGTAACTCTTGGCCCATTAGCGGCCCGTGCTGAAACTGGCCCGTAATGAACAGTGTATACTTTACACCCATTAACGGCTCGTGGTGAAACTGGCCCGTAATGAACATTGTATCACTTTATACCCATTAACGGCCCGTTATTCCGTTGGGCCATTTCCAGCCCAAGTTAACTTTCGGCCTTCTGAGGGCCCATTTATTCTTGGGCTCATTTGCAGCATTCAGTTACTTACGGCCCGTTACTGTCATTTTCTGCTTGTGGGCCAAATTCAGCCCGTCGTTACAGTCGGCCCGTTTGTGGACCGTTAGTTTGTTGGGCCATTTTCATAGCATCACCAAATACGGCCTATTAACGGCCCATTATGGTCAGCCCATAAAACGTACGATTTCCATTAAAGGCCCGTCTACGGCCAATTAAAGGCCCGTCCAAGACCCATAAATGAGTCGGCGGCCCATGGATCCTACGAGACGTAGAAGGCCCATGGATCCTACGAGACGTAGAAGGCCCATGGATCCTACGAGACGTAGAAGGCCCATGGATCCTACGAGACGTAGAAGGCCCATGGATCCTACGAGATGTAGAAGGCCCATGGATCCGACGGCCCGTGAAGGGCCATGGTCGGGCGAGTTGGCCCCCGTTTGAACGATATAGCATATTCAAAGAATTATCCTACTCAATACTATCACCTCTAAAAAGCATACACTATACAACAAAGAGATCAAGGCATAGAAAGGTAGAATAATCCTACACTATACAATAAAGAAATTACAGCCGATTATACCCACTGTGCATTATGGTTCAGCACAGGTGATAATAAAGCATACACAAACAGCAAATTACATACACTGGGCAAATACAGCTCATACATCATGGACGCGCATCGACTTAACTCCATTTGAACTATAATCTCTTCAGAAAATAGGATTGGCCGGATTCAGATAGCACAAATTTCAGTCTGCAAAATCTCCAATTCCTTCATGGTTACCTCAGTGTCTTGTTTCATTTTTTTGACTCCTGCATCTAATACCTGCATGTCCAGTCTCAACTTGTTGATTATACGTTGACAATCATGTACACGTTGTCTTGCCACCTCTAGTTGATGCTCGAGAACATCAGCACATTCCAATTCCAATCCATAATCATTCGGTAACGGCCATGCCGCACTGCTCGCAGATCTTTGTGTTGATGTCACTTCATCCTGAAATGTTTCTGTAAGTACACATGACTAGGGCAAAAATATAGTTACAACAGTGAAGCGAACAAGACACTATTTTGTACTACATGGCAAAACAGGACTAACAATAATGTTACACGTCACTTTCAAAAAAAATGTTACACGTCATGAAGCATAAGCAGGTATATTTTAAAAATTATAAAAAAGATAGTCTGTGCAGCCTGCATACAGAAATCCCTCTTAGCTCAGCCGAGGAGCATGATGTTGGGGCCCAATCCAAAACACATACAAGTTACAAATTTAGACATCATGTTGCGTATAAGTAAGCAAGCAGTTGGCCATTCTGTGCCTCAATTAAAGTCTTAGGGAGCATAATGAACAGTAGAGGGTTTCATACAAACATACTACAGCATGCAAAACTATGCAATCATTAGCGTAGTATAAACTAGATTGTGAGCCTCATGCAATAATAGTTGGTTAATAGACTTCAAAGCTTCAGGCACACTTCGGCAGAGTAATTAAATGGTAAGGCCTTTAATTATGTCAACTAATAGTGATACAAGTACCGAACATCAGGCATGATTATTTGGGCATCTCATTAACTGAGGACAAATAAGGCAATTGAAAAGAGAAAATTAACTATGCCTGAAACAAACAAGGAATTGAACTGTTGAGTTGCATACAGTGACTTACCTTAGCAGGTTGAAGAGGCTCAGCGCAGCTCCTACTTCTCTTGCAAGGCTCCTTCCTAACATCTTGTACATGGAAATCTTCAATCTTATCTTCATTGCACCCCCTCTGCAAGGTGACACAAACTAGTTACACGTCTCCTTGGAAGATAAATATGCATACTTTCCTGTCTGTGAACACAAAACGATGAGATTATAACAAAACAACACCACATAATGAAACATGCCGCATCTCTTGCACTTGCACACAATGAAATGAGCATTTACTATGTCTGCACTATGTAAAAACTAGGCATACCTTCGAACTGGATCTCCAGGTACTCTTGGAGAGCCTACTGTACTGTACAGCCAAACCTTTATGTCACCTATGAGTTAGACAAGGCCCCACTACAGCAGCCCTTAGTGTTTAAATCGTTGACAAGCTCTGTTAGAGTGTTAGGTCAAGAACAGCAAGTAATCAAAGCAAACAGTCCTAGTATGGCTGGCTGATGCAAACAAGCAATTGAACAGATGTGTGAGAAAATCTTACATATCAAGAAAAGAAGCAAAGAAAGAGGCTTAAAGAACATCACTTGACTGACCAGATTTAAGGGGCATTTAAACATCATCTGCAACGTATGAACTAACATAAACATTGCATATTCCAGATTCTACAATGGAATGCACATGTATTAGGTTATGCCATGTATGATGATGCCTAAATGTACAGATAGCAGGCAGGAGTGATTCATCATTGCACGCACAATTGAATTGTAGGTTAAGGGCCAGTTCATTCCGCCTTTTTAGGGTATATTGTCAAAATAAGCCATAAAAGATGTAAAAAAGTCATTTTTGAGTTATGGGCTTGGGCTTAACTAATTTCGCTTTGGAGGGGGTGTTTCGGGTAGAACCTCACTAAAAATTGAAGGGAAGGGGAATGGTGAAATGTCTCTATTGTCTGCCTATATTACACTCAAAATGCAACTGTTGACGCCCGTGTCACACCTGACCCTCAAGTAAAAACAAACACGCAAGCATTCATTGCCCTACCCGCTTGCATCTTCTCTCCCCTTTCCCTCTACCTCGATCCCCTGCCTGCAACACTAGGGTTCCTCCAGCGAGTCGTCGCCACTGGTCCCATCTGGCCTGGTCCTCGACGATGCTATGTCCAGCTAGGCTACATGGCCGGCGGGTAGGGGCAAATCTCCCTGGCTACTCCTCCCTCTGGCGCCGCCCCTCATTCTCATGGTCTCCAGCAGCTGCTCCACTATGGTTCGTCCAACGCACTACTCCGGCGGGCGCTGCACAACTACGGTTGATGCCACACTGCGGCAGAAGGCACCTTATTCCTCCTCCCCTCCTCCCAGGCCATGGCCTTGAGGTGATGTTGAAGGATGAGCTCATCCAACAAGGTGAGGATCTCCTCTGATTTTTTGCCAAATTTTCATTTTGATCCACTATACGATGAATTGCTATGAGCTGCTTCTAATGCTGCTATATGATGCCTTGCTATGAGATGCTCCTGCTGCTGCTATATGATGAATTGCTATGAGCTGATGCTGCTGTATGATGATTTGCTATGAGCTGCTGCTGCTATATGATGAATTGCTATGAGCTGCTGCTGCTATATGATGAGTTGCTACAAGCTGCTCCTGCTGCTGCTATATGATGAATTGCTATGAGCTGCTCCTGCTGCTGCTATATGATGAATTGCTATGAGCTGCTTCTGCTGCTGCTATATGATGAATTGCTATGAGCTGTTGCTGGTATATGATGAATTGCAGACTGCTGCTGTTGTATGATGAGTTGCTATGAGCTGCTGCTGCTATATGATGCTTTCAGGTGGTGCTGCTATACGATAATAACCAGCCACTTGGACCATCGAATTTCAATAAATAATTGTTCTTCATTTAAATGTGGGTCATGCGTTCTTCGTTTAAATTAGGCAATGTGATCTCTATGGAAAACATTGACCAAAGTAGATTGTGCCAAGTAGATGGTATCTTTGTATTTGCATTTTGAGCAAATGGTGATGGTCTGTTTTCCTATCATATTAATTACTGCACTGGGTTCAACTTGTGATGTTTGCAAGTCAAATTAATTTCCATATGGGCAGCAAAATAAAAAATATATAATGCAATCTAGACTTTCCACTGATCATACCAAAGATAAGCTGAAAACGCAATGAAAAGAACTGGTTGGCTTATTACATGGAGCTTATATTCACAGGTGCTTATTTTCTTAGGATAACTCGTAATAACTGTCCCTAAGAAACTTGGCTAATAGAACTGGCATACAAATAACATGTCACGATGATTGCAATGGAGGAGTGACGTACCATAGCACACTGTCTAGGCTCACCGCTGCCTCTGCTTTTTTGCGATGTTCCATGAAATTGCCACATAGATATTGTACTTTTTCATTGTGTAACCCTATCTGCAAGTTGACACGGCTAATTTGAGACATCTCTACATGATACTACATTGCATATCCCTTGCGCATATTTAAACCACCAATTAACGATTGTGTGCGTACCATAAACTAGCCATGACTATGTATGCTCGACTAGCAGGCATTCTAAGGGAGTCTAATGTAGTGCACTGGAATTCCTACATGCCACCTATGATTTTGTGTAATGTACTGCCCCTGTTCCTAAATATATGTCTTTGTAGAGATTCTAGTATGGACCACATACAGATGTATATAGATCCATTTTCGAGTGTAGATTCACTCATTTTGCTCCGTATGTAGCCTATAGTGGAATCTCTAGAAAGACTTATATTTAGGAACGGAGGTACGAGGTAGTATCATGTATGACATCTACATATCTAATTTAGCAGCCAGTAGTAGAAATCATTGCCTGCACAAAGGGATTACTGGTAGAAAATCCTAGCACAGCACGCTGGCAGGCACAGAACAATACAAGAGAGAGAGACGCGCTTACAAGATCATAGCAATGCGTCAGTCCAGGATCTTGGTTGGCCAAGCTGTTAGATCCAGAAGAAACATCGTCCTTGTAGTTTTTGCCAGCTGCATAACAGGTAACAGCGACCGGTTAGTATATTTGAAGTACATCGGGTAGGTGATGCTGGACAGGTTTAAAGGTGACAAGTACCTAGGCCGTGGCGGGTGCTTGGCATCTCTCCAAACGGTGGGAATCAGGTTAGAAACATCGAGGGTGATGACGCTACGCTGGCTGTCGGGGTCCGGTAAGGAGATCTAGAACTGCCAAGTAGGGTGTTTGTGAAGCTGCTCCGGTGGTTGGGTTAAGGATGGTGTCGACGACAAGGATCTGCGGCCGTGGAAGGGGCGTCAGAAGCTGCTCCGGTGGTTGGGTTAAGGATGGTGTTGACGATGCGGATCTGCGGCCGTGGACGGGGCGTCAGAAGCTGCTCCGATGGTTGGGTTAAGGATGGTGTCGATGATGCGGATCTGCGGCCATGGACGGGGCGTCAGAAGCTGCTCCGGTGGTTGGGTTAAGGGTGGTGTCGACGATGCGGATCTTCGGCCGTGGACGGGGCATTAGAAGCTGCTCCGGTAGGTTGGATGAGGGTGCGAGGAAGCGGGTCTGAGGCCGTGGACTTGTGAGTTGGCAAAGCGGCCCCGGTAGGGTTGAGAATGGTATAGGCGAAGCTACTCTGGTAGGGTTGACGATGGTGTCGGCGAAGCGGCTCCGGTAGGGTTGAGGAAGGTGTCGGTGAAGCGGCTCCGGTAGGGTTGAGGAAGGTCTCGGCGAAGAGGATCAGAGGCTGTCGATGGCGGCGTCGGTGGGGCGGCTCCGGGGGGTGTGGACGAAGCGTCTCCGGTGGGGAGTACGAATGAGCCGGTGGAGATGCGCGGCGGTTGACGAGAGTACCGGCGAAGCAGATCCGGCGCCGTGGACAAGGCCGACACTGAATGGGTTGTGCTACAGTGGTGGATGAGCAGTCTACTTGTTTCTAGGGGAGGTGGGAGGGGTAGATGCGGCCGCAGAAGCAGATCCGGCGAGGTGGACGCCGCTGGCAGTGAATGGGCTATGGTATGCCGGTGGATGAGCAGTCTAGGGTTTCGAGAGGGGAGGGGAGAAAGGGCGATGAAGTATGGACGGCGTGATGTAAGATGCTCTGGTGCTGTGGAGTTAGTCGTTTTTGCGGGAGGGGGAGAGGAAATGGGGGTGCCGTGTAGTGGGGGAACCGGAAGTTACCAAAGCAGCCCCGACCTATCATGTAGATTAGGGCGGTATTGTAACTGTTGGTCTCCGTGCACCAAGGACAAAAGGGGGATTTCGCATGCTAAAGACTAAGGTGGCAGAAATTTTAGAAGGAGGCGGGAGATTTTGCCGCCCGCGGGAGCGTTCGTATCCAGTTTCAACTAATTTTGGACCGTGCTAGCGGGAAGGTCATGCTAGACTGTGTACACGGGGCACGCGTCAGCAGTTAATAACTGGTGTGAAGTCCACCCCTAAAAAAGACAATAACTCGGGATGATGCGCCGATAACTTCGACGTTCACACGGGCGCGGCCAATTGTACGGGTGTAGTGGCACATTCACAAAAAAAGGGATCAAACGCTCAGCCTATGTATTTCTCGTGTAAATAGATAATTTAGTGCCATTGGTTATTTACTTTAAACATAATGCATTGACGTGTTAGTGTAGAGGCGCACAAAAAGAAATGGATATTGTAGTCAGCTACTTAAAAGTGTTACCTCATATGATTACATAGCCTCCATTTCATAAATTGCATACCCGTTGAATTCATATATGAATATTACATATATTACTTCAAAATAAAAACTTAAATCATCCAAGACTAATGAATTTGAATGCAAGAGTAACAATGGTGCATACACATGATATCTACATTGGTTGTTTGAAGAAACATCACTGTAACTTTGGCATGCACAACTGAAAAGGTTTATTTAAATAGAAAAAATGTGATATTTGAGTGTCCAATGTTTATAGCGTTGAATTGATATTGTACCTTTGGCCACGATAAGAAGTAGATATTGACTTATGTTCAAGCGAAGCACGTCCACGATCGCTAGATAGTGATACGTGAATGAATTGTGCAATCTCTCTCACACGCATACATATCTCATTTCCCTGTGGGCATCGGAATTACACACGTGCACTTCGTGTATTTCTCTCCCTCCGTCAGGGTTAAATTCGTCTTTCTACCCCATCCTACAAGTCTCTCACACAGAAACACACATGCTCTCTATGTCTAACATGCCCACCCCTTTAATTCCGCCCACCCACAGCCACTAATGTCTCAAAGTATAATAATGTCTCTCACACATATGCTATCTACCTATCCCTTAATATAGCTAGATATGTGTCACACAAACTCCTTCTCCCTACTAGCAACAGATGCCCATGCGTTGCACGAAACATCAAGATGCATTTGTATGAGAAGTTCATCTTGTGGGAGAAAAGGATGAACGAGGGAATGCCTTATTTGCAAATGCGGAGAGGGGTGTTGGTATCTTTTTGCAAAATTGCTATAGTTTCCTTCCTGTCCGTCGGATATAAATCGGATGGCCTATATTGCAGGATGGCAGGAACACCATCATCACCAACTCTGTTTTTTTATAAGAGTAGAGATATGTGAGTTTCACTGCCCCCCCCACACACACACCCACACTTCCCAACACCGAAGGAGTAGGGTGACACCTCGATCTTGATACTAATCTATCGACTGGCTTCTCTTTCAAACATACACACACACACACTACCCGGCATCGACGGAGTAACGTGGCACATCGATCTTGATAATAATCTATCTACTCCACTTTCAAACACACACACACACACACTCGCTAGTTGTGCCTCTGTGCCTACCGCGCACACTCTCGATACGTCTTTCTCTCCCTTGCCTCCGAACAATGACAGCAGAAGGGTGACAACTCGATCTGATCATAATCTGTCAATTGGTTTCTCTCTCAAACATTGTGTCTCGGTTCCTCGCTCGGTAGCCCCTCAATATGTAGACTTATCGCGCGCACACAGTTGTGGTGACGATGACGCTGAACCCAGTGTGCCTTGTTTTTACCGGCCTCATGTGATAGTTTTCACCCTGTTTTCTGTTAATTAACAAGGCAACCTTTTCTTTGTTACTACTAGTGAATCTGAAATCATTCGGGGCAGACATAAAATATATCACTTCAACCCAATTATCGCAGCAACTATTTTAAAAGAAATTAGCTAGCTGCCCGTGCGTTGCACGGAACATCAAGATGCATTTGTATGAGTAGTTTATCTTGTGAGACAAAAGGTTGAACGAGGGAAGGCCTTATTTGCAAACGTGGAGAGACGTGTGGGTATATTTTTGCAAAATTGCCATAGTTTCTTTCCTATTCGTTAAATAAATCCGACGGCCTATATGGAAGGATGGCACGAACACCATCATCACCAACTCTGTTTTCTACTCCCTCCGTCCGTACATACTTGTCATCAAAATGGATAAAAAGAGATGTATCTAAAACTAAAATACATCTAGATACATTTCCTTTTATCCATTTTGATGACAAGTATTTCCGGACGGAGGGAGTATTTGTCTTTTTAGAGATTTCAACAAGTGACTATGACCGGACCTTACCAACATACTCAAAAAAGTAGTCCATAATTTTGATGTTACCCTCTTTTCTTGGTGGTGCAGTGCCATCTGGATACCTCATAAATAAATCAAGGACAAATCTGACCCCTTCCTGAAAGGACATACGGAGCAAAATGAGTGAATCTACACTCTAAAATATGTCTACATACACATCCGTATGTGGTAGTCCATTTGAAATCTGAAAAAGACAAATATTTAGGAACGAATGGAGTATATATAAGAGTAGACATGGAGATATATCTCCAGCATGGTCTACAACAAAAATGTGCTGGGCTGGTTAGCGCCGGATGCTCGCAACGCGATGACATGAGTTCAAATTCTGTCTTTTAACTTTATATTTTTATATTATATATTACTCTACTTTTATTTAATATATACTTCTTTTGCTATTGTACTGACAGTGGAACCCACAGAATACTTAGAATACAAGATTAAGGATGGACTTGTTTCTTTTTAACTTTTTGTACGAAGCTGTAGCCACCCTGCAAGTCACGTGTACACTGTACATGCAATTAACTTTTTATAGAGGGACAATCATACAAGCAATTAACTCAAATGGATTGGTTGTCACTCTATTATTTCCAGCATAAAGAGCATCTCCAACGGCAGCCGGCAAATTTCCTCCCGCTTCCTTAAGCGGAGGACGACATCAAATGCCAGCGGCATACATTTCTACAAGTCTAACCAACCAGATGAAATTCGTGCAAACACGGACTGATTTCATATAAGCATGAAGGATTTCGTATAAAAAAGCCAGATCTTCATATAAACATGATGGATTTCATTACATTTACATGAACTAAGAGCTGCCAATCCGGCTCTCTTGTATAATTAATACTCCCTCCGTCCGGAAATAATTGTCCTAGAAATGGATGTATCTAGACTTATTTTAGTTCTAAATGGCCGCCCGCGGATCCCTTTGTCTTCCTCATGTCCCTCAGACACTTGCGGGGTCGACGAAGGTCCTCGGATGAGACGAAGCAGCAAACAAACCACCTGAATCCGCGGTCGTCGCCTCGGCGGTGGCCTTTATGGGTCCCAAGTGGCGGCGGCCTCCCGTGTTCTACTTCTCCTCGATGATGGCGGCGGACACGGAGAAGCTAGCCACCAACTCATCGCTCTCCTTGCACCCGGCTTCTGTCTCTACCTGCATGGCGCTGCTGCAGGCTGGGAGGCGCGCCCACAGACACGGGAGGCGTGGCCACCGCAGACACTGGTGGCGCGCTACGACGCGGCAGCGACGGCGCCCGTACCGGTGTGCTAGCCGCCGTGCCGGCGTGGAGCAACTCGCCACTCCTCATCAAGCTGAACTGGAGCGGCGAGTTGCTGAACCACGCGCCTGCTTCGGGCGGCAACTGGCTCCGTCGGGCCAAGCGAGGTTGGTGAAGCACCGAGCGGCCTCGGCCGTATCAGTAGGGCTCGGCGGGCCACCCAGCCGGGTAATATGCCGGAGAACGGCTCATCAGAAGCCATCGGAAGAGTGGAGTAAATGGTGAAGGAGGAGATGGGCGAGCGGCGGAGGGGTGCGATTCTTGCCCGCTGTCTGTCTGGCCTCGTGTAAATAGAGGGCGGACAGTAGGAGCTTGGCCGACGTCTGGCCTCGTTTAAACTGAGGGCGGACGGGAGGAGCTCGGCCGGTGTTGTTAATTCCGGCCCGCTCATGAACGGACGTGTGGCAGGAGTAGGATTCTCGGTTTGCATGCGGGTTAAACGAAGGGGTTTAATGGAGGCGCCGGGCGTGCAGCGGGCGGCGCAGTACTATTTGATTTGACAGCGGTAATGAGCCATCAAATCACAAAGGCCCTCGCCTCTCATGAAACCGACCGAGCTAGACTGCCCCGCCCTCTAGCCTTTTAAAAAATGTATATACTCCACTTTTGTACAGTAGTAGTATCGATGGATTGGGCCATGGAGCAAAACTTGAAATTAAAAAAAAAAGTGGTACATATAGAGAGCGCTCCTCTCCAAATTATGCATATAGTACTATTAAAAAGGCTTGTCACAATAATGGTGTCCAGCACAAGTGCACAACCCACCCCTCAAATAAAACTAAGCACCCTGGAATTCTTTGACAAAACTAAGCACCCTGAAATTCTTTGACAACTAAACTGCTGGCTATATGATGTTGGCCATATATATTGTACGTATATAATGTGAAGAAACGAGTGGTAATACTATACTAACTAAAAGATGAAATGTAAGAAATACTAGTATGTACGTACTGAAGAGTTAAAGTAACAAGAAGAAACATAACATAGTTCTGCTGGGGGCTCACCACATCACACCCCTCAAATTAAATTAAGCACACCTGAAATTAAACTTTGCAACTATTCCGGTAGACACTGTATTGGAACCACCACTACTGGAATCAGCTAATTTGCCATCTGCCAGCTCTTTGCCGTCTGCTAGCTGACGGCAAAGAAGCTCTTTGCCATCAGCTACACATAAACAGATGGCAAAGAAAAGGCTGACGACAAAGAAGCTCTTTGCCATCTGCCAGCTCTTTGCCGTCTGCCAGCGGATGGCAAAGAATCTTTGCCGTCCGCTGGCAGACGGCAAAGAGTGTGGTGGCCCCCACCCCCCGCTCGTTTGAAAAAATCATAACGGCCCACCTCTTTGCCGTCCGCTAGCAGACGGCAAAGAGGCAAAAAGGCGGACGGCAAAGGCTGGCGGACGGCAAAGAAGGCACTTGACTAACGGCACGTACCCCCCGCCCGTTACTCACTTCGTCCTCGCGCCCTTCTCCTCCCACCCCGCCGCGCGCCGCCGCCGCCCGCCGCGCGCCGCCGCCCCGTCGCCCCTGCCGCCCCGTCGCCCCGCCGCCCCGGCTCCCCACCGCCCCGTCGCCCCCCCCGCCCCGGCCCCCCGCCGCCCCGCGCCCCACCGCCGCCCCGGCCCACAGCCGCCACGGCCCCTCGCCGTCCCGGCCCCCCGCCGCCTCCTCCACCGCCCCGGCCTGGCCCCCCGCCCCCCATCGCCCCCGCCGCCCCGGCCCCCCGTCGGCGCGGCCCCCGCCGCCCCGCCTCCTCCACCGCCCCGCCCCGGCCCCCCGCAGGCCGGGCCCCCGCCGCCCCGCCTCCTCCACCGCCCCGCCCCGGCCCTCCGTCACCGGCCCCTCCCCGACCCATCGCCGCCCCCCACAGTGAGCCCCTCCTCCCTTTTTTTTCTGTTTTTTTGTTTTTTTTTGTTTTTTTGTTTTTTTTTGTTTAAGTTTAGGTTTAATTAGTTTAAATAGTTTAGTTTTAATTAGTTTAGGTTTTTAGTTTAGGTTAGTTTAGGTTTAGGTTAAGTAGAAGGGGGAAGAAGAAGAAGAAGAAGAAGAAGAAGAAGAGGAGGAGGAGGAGGAGGAGGAGGAGAAGGAGGAGAAGAAGAAGAAGAAGAAGAAGAAGAAGAAGAAGAAGAAGAAGAGGAGGAGGAGGAGGAGGAGGAGGAGAAAGAATAAGAAGAAGAAGAAGAAGAAGAAGAAGAAGAAGAAGAAGAAGAAGAAGAAGAAGAAGAAGAAGAAGAAGAAGAGGAGGAGGAGGAGGAGGAGACACCCCGAAGCCCCGACCCCGAAACAGCACCCCGACCCCGACACGGCACCCCGACACCTACACGACACCCCGACCCCCGACAGGACACCCCCGACACCCCGACCCCGAGAACCCGACCCCGACCCCGACCATGACCCCGACCCCGACACCCCGACCCCAAGCCTGACCCGACACCCCGACCCCGACACCGACACGGCACCCCGACCCCGACCCGGCACCCCGACCCCCGACACCGACACGACACCCCGACCCCCGACACGACACCCCCGACACCCCGACCCCGAGACCCCGACCCCGACCCCGACCCCGACACCCCGACCCCGAGCCTGACCCGACACCCCGACCCCGACCCCGACCCGGCACCCCGACCCGAGACCCCGACCCCGAGACCCCGACCCCGACACGGCACCCCGAGACCGACACGACACCCCGACCCCGACACGGCACCCCGAGACCGACACGACACCCCGACCCCCGACACGACACCCCCGACACCCCGACACCCCGACCCCGAGACCCCAACCCCGACCCCGACCCCGACACCCCGACCCCGAGCCTGACCCGACACCCCGACCCCGACACGGACACGACACCCCGACCCCGACCCGGCACCCCGACCCGACACCCCGACCCCGAGACCCCGACCCCGACACGGCACCCCGAGACCGACACGACACCCCGACCCCGACACGGCACCCCGAGACCGACACGACACCCCGACCCCCGACACGACACCCCCGACACCCCGACCCCGAGAACCCGACCCCGACCCCGACCCCGACACCCCGACCCCAAGCCTGACCCGACACCCCGACCCCGACACCGACACGGCACCCCGACCCCGACCCGGCACCCCGACCCCCAACACCGACACGACACCCCGACCCCCGACACGACACCCCCGACACCCCGACCCCGAGACCCCGACCCCGACCCCGACCCCGACCCCGACACCCCGACCCCGAGCCTCACCCGACACCCCGACCCCGACACCGACACGGCACCCCGACCCTGACCCGGCACCCCGACCCGACACCCCGACCCCGAGACCCCGACCCCGACACGGCACCCCGAGACCGACACGACACCCCGACCCCGACACGGCACCCCGAGACCGACACGACACCCCGACCCCCGACACGACACCCCCGACACCCCGACCCCGAGATCCCGACCCCGACCCCGACACCCCGACCCCGAGCCTGACCCGACACCCCGACCCCGACACTGACACGACACCCCGAGACCGACACGACACCCCGAGACCGACACGACACCCCGACCCCCGACACGACACCCCCGACACCCCGACCGCGAGAACCCGACCCCGACCCCGACCCCGACACCCCGACCCCAAGCCTGACCCGACACCCCGACCCCGACACCGACACGGCACCCCGACCCCGACCCGGCACCCCGACCCCCGACACCGACACGACACCCCGACCCCCGACACGACACCCCCGACACCCCGACCCCGAGACCCCGACCCCGACCCCGACCCCGACACCCCGACCTCGAGCCTCACCCGACACCCCGACCCCGACACCGACACGGCACCCCGACCCCGACCCGGCACCCCGACCCGACACCCCGACCCCGAGACCCCGACCCCGACACGGCACCCCGAGACCGACACGACACCCCGACCCCGACACGGCACCCCGAGACCGACACGACACCCCGACCCCCGACACGACACCCCCGACACCCCGACACCCCGACCCCGAGACCCCGACCCCGACCCCGACACCCCGACCCCGAGCCTGACCCGACACCCCGACCCCGACACTGACACGACACCCCGACCCCGACCCGGCACCCCGACCCGACACCCCGACCCCGACACCACGACCCCGACACGGCACCCCGAGACCGACACGACACCCCGACCCCGACACGGCACCCCGAGACCGACACGACACCCCGACCCCCGACACGACACCCCCGACACCCCGACCCCGAGACCCCGACCCCGACCCCGACACTCCGACCCCGAGCCTGACCCGACACCCCGACCGCGACACCGACACGGCACCCCGACCCCGACCCGGCACCCCGACCCGGCACCCCGACCCCGAGACCCCGACCCCGAAAAGGTGTTCTTTGGCCTTCCAGAAGCCGACGGGGTCATATATTTGTGAATTATTAGTTAGGTCATATATCTTTCGATTTTGTTATGAAAAACATCATATATAATTGTGTTGATCGGGTAGTTTTAAATGTGCAGTTGTTTCATCGCTGCGAGGTTTGGTGTTCGACGACCTCGCCGTGCGTTTGACGAGCTCTGCCCCTTCATTCGTGGGTGAGCACAAATGACATGTCCTCCTCCCCCATTAATTATTTGATCTATTCCGATGAAACTTGATAGCTCGATATATATGTGTCCTGAATCATCAGTATGCGTAACCAATATGTGTCTCCCGTTCGAAAGCGTCATAGTTATAAATATGCATGCATTTGCATATTTATAACCTTGATTCTTTCGAATTGTCCAACGCTATCCATGGACAGCCCGAGTATGTTTAGATTGGGTTCGTTTTCCCATATGCTTTGCTCCGGATCCGACGCATAAATTTCGTCAGTGCCTCCCCTGTTGTTCTCCGGGTACACATCCTCTCTGTTTATTGCAGAGACGTGTATCAGGAGAACAGCGGGGAGGTGCTGCCGAAATTTTGCGTAGGATCCGGGGCATAGCATGGGAAAATGAACCCAATCTAAACATACTCGGGTGGGATTAGGACCTATCATTACCTATTAGAGTGTAGGTTGCATGGACGTAATAAAATTGACAAAGTAGATCAACTGATGAATACATACATGGTGAATTATATATATTTATTTGTTGTGTGTCTAGTAGCTCTGAAAGTCAAGATGAGTGATCGTGCGTGGATGTACACCGGTCACACTGGTCAGAACAAATGGAGCACTGAATGGTTCACAAAAACCAAGGGGTTTGTGCGAGCCGCATTTGCAAATGGCCAGAGGAAAACCTGGTGCCCCTGTTTACGGTGCGGCAATTGGGAAAAGAGGACAGAGGCTGAAATGGGCAAACACCTGCAGAAGAGTGGTTTTACGCCCGATTATACGGTGTGGACATTTCATGGTGAGTCTGCCCAATGTGACCGAGCTGAGGTGGATCGTCGTCGCACCGACGAGCATGGTACCGGTATGGAAAACATGGTGCAAGACTTTGATGATGCTCGGGATTCGGACGAGGAGATGGAGGAATCTGCAAAGGCCTTCAATGAAATGTTGGAGTCTTCAAAACGTCCGCTCCATGAGCACACTGAGCTATGTCAGTTGGATGCCATCTCACAAGTAATGGCTCTGAAGGCTCAGTTCAACTTGGGCAGAGAATGCTACGATGCAATGATGACAGTATTTGGACGCTTTCTACCCAAAGGCCATGTAATGCCTGCACACCTGTACCAGTCGGACAAAATCCTCCGTGCACTGAAGATGCCCTATGATAAGATACATGCCTGTGAGAAAGGATGTGTCTTGTTTAGGCTTGACTATGCGGACTTGAACTGTTGTCCCATTTGCAAGTCTTCCAGGTATGTTGTGGTAGACAACGGTATGGGTGAGAAGACACAGACCAAAATCCCCATTAGCGTTCTTCGGTATATGCCAATCGTACCAAGACTTCAATGCCTTTTCATGGTCGAAGAGACGGCCAGACAGATGACATGGCACAAAACGGGCAAAAGAACCGAACTAGATGCAGATGGGAATCTGATGATTGTACACACATCGGATGGTGTTGCGTGGAAAAAGTTTGATGAATTACATGGTGACAAAGCGGCAGATCCGAGGCATCCTCGAGTCGGCATCAGCACGGATGGGTTCAGTGTGTTTGGTATGATGGCAGCCCAATACAGTTGTTGGCCCGTATTTGTATTTCCACTCAATCTCCCCCCCGGACAGATTATGCAAAGAAAAAACATTTTCCTGACGTTGATAATTCCAGGGCCCAACTATCCGGGGAAAAATATGAATGTGTATATGCAACCGCTGAAGGACGAATTGCAAGTAGCCTGGGATAATGGGTTCAAGACATACGATGCCTATAGCAAACGGAACTTCATAATGCGTGTCTGGTACATGTACTCGACGCATGACTTGCCGGCGTATGCGCTATTCGTTGGCTGGTGTGTGCATGGAAGGTTCCCGTGCCCCACATGCAAGGGAGCTCTTGAGTTTGGTTGGCTTCAGGCCGGTCGCAAGTTTTCTTGCTTCGACATGCATAGACAGTTCCTGAATCCTCGCCATTAGTTCAGGAAAGACAAGAAGAACTTCATCAGAGGTAGAGTTGACAAAAACTCTGCACCACATGCATTGACAGGCCAACAGACCCTGAATCAGTTAAACGCTCTCGAGCCAGATCCAGAGCGTCCAGGGTACTTCAAGGGGTATAATTCTAAGCACGCCTGGACTCACAAAACATGCTTATGGGATCTGCCTTACTTCAAAGACCTCCTTTGCCCACATAACATCGACGTGATGCACACTGAGAAGAATATTGCCGAGGCACTTTTTGGTACATTGTTCGACATAGATGGGAAGTCAAAGGATAATACTAAGGCTAGAGTCGATCTGGAGGCGCTATGTGACAGGCCGTTACAAAACATGAAAGAACCGAAAGGAAAGCAAAACTGGACGAAGCCAAAGGCATGGTTCAATCTTGGAAGGCCAGCTATGAGGGAAATTATCTTGTGGGTGAAAATGCAGTTGATGTTCCCCGATGGGTATGCAGCGAATCTACAGAGGGGAGCCAGTCTTGATAAATTGAAGATATTTGGTCTCAAGAGTCATGATTGGCACATATGGATTGAGCGGGTAATGCCGGTGATGTTGCGTGGCTTCATCCCTGAGGATGAATGGCTAGTACTGGCAGAACTCAGCTATTTCTTCCGTGTTCTTTGTGCGAAAGAACTATCGCCTGGCGTGCTAGAAGAAATGGAAGAGTTGGCGCCGGAGTTGATCTGCAAGTTAGAGAAGATCTTTCCACTGGGCTTCTTTAATCCAATGCAACATTTGATTTTGCATCTCCCGACCGAGGCAAGATTGGGGGGGCCCGTGCAAAATCATTGGTGCTACCCAGCTGAGAGGATGCAGAA
Organism: Aegilops tauschii subsp. strangulata; assembly: GCF_002575655.3. Lineage (NCBI taxonomy): Eukaryota > Viridiplantae > Streptophyta > Magnoliopsida > Poales > Poaceae > Aegilops > Aegilops tauschii. Next base: position 442,279,088 of record NC_053039.3, read on the forward strand.
GACACTTCGACAAAAATGTAAAAATAAATGTAGAATTGAAGCATCGATGGCTGAGGCATTCATCACTGAGGAGGCGGCAAACTTCGTGACAGCACACTACGAAGCCAAAAATCGTCATTTGCATAATCCGAAGCCTGGGTACAATGCTGACGACCCTAAAAAGGGTGGATCCAACCTCAGCCTATTCAAAGGGAATCTCGCACCAGCCAGTGTTTCAAATCCAGTATCTTTGGATAACGAAGAATGGCGGACCATTTCGTTGTATATCTTCAACAACCTGATAGAAGTGCGGCCGTACATCGAGTAAGTTCTCGGTACATAGTTTCGCAACTTCTATTTCCTTTGAACTGCTCTTATTCCTGGATATTTCATACAGTCGATACGTCGCCTTATTCTCGTATGGAGCGGTGATCCAAAAGGATTCTGTCGAAGAGTATGAGCTTCTCGCAAAGCAAGGAGGCGGCTATCCCGGTTTCATCTCTTGGTTCAAACAAACGGTAATTTCTATTAGACTTGTAGGCTAATTTGTAGGCGGCTATCCCGGTTTCATTCGCTAATTTGTGCGTAATGCAACAATCCTTTCATATTAAACTTGTAGGCTAATTCAGAGTCTATGGACGCCAAATTGAGACAAGTCGCTAATGGTTTTGACTATAAGGTCCGTTCATTTGACAAATACGACATCAACGGGTATCGCTTTTGTACCTATGGCAAAGAGCTATCTATGGCCGACCGAAAGTCTACAAATTGTTGTGTATCTGCTATCGGCGAAGGAGGTACCGAGTATTATGGGAGAGTTGAAGCAATTTATGAACTTCTATTCTATGGTGAAAACCCACCAAATGTCGTAGTCTTCAAATGTTATTGGTTTCAGCCGAAGGAGACTAGAAGGACTCATGAACATATAGGGCTAGTTGAAATCAACCAAAGCACCCATTTAGATGTTCCTGATGTCTATATTACGGCTCAACAAGCGAACCAAGTATTCTATCTACCGTGGGCCTGCCAAACTAATCCAAATCTGAAAGGTTGGGATGTCGTTTATGAAGTGCCGCCACGTGCTAGACTATCTCCCCCAAAGGAAGAGGATTATGAACCTCACATTAACCCAGACACATATGAAGGAGAATTCTTCCAAGAGACACGTCTTTCCAAAAAGCGTTTCAAGAACCGCTATACTTCACCCCAAAACATTGAAGTAGACAGCGATAGTGAATCCGACATCACCCCAGAGGAGGAACAAGAAGAGCCGGAACAAGAAGAGGTTACTGCTGCGGATGACCTGTCATTGCTTGACCGATTACGTCAAGGTGGGCTTGCACATGTTGATGCCACTGAACCCTATGAGCCCGTCATTGATTATAGTGATGATGATGATTATGCATTTATTAATGATACTGATCGAGATTATTCGTAGTGTCAGGTATTAAATTTTTTAATGTTGTACTTGATGATGATACACTTAAGTGATACACATATTATTATTCATGTCGGTCTTTTTTTATGTTGTACTAATTTCGTTTACTGTTTCTCATGGCAGGTGTTGAAAGATGGTGGGCGCTGGTCGGGAGCGCGCCAAGGCCCCTTCTTCGTCGGCGCGTGGTCTGAGGTCTTCGATTCCAGACGTACCTCTCCGCCGAGCGTTGCTGGACAGTATGTCCACACCGCCGGGCCCTTCTTCGTCGACCGCGGTGCCCAGCAGGGGACGAGGTAGGAAGAGAGGAGGTGGGGCACGTGGTCGCGGGAGAGGAGGTAGGGTGACTGCTAGGGCACCTTCCTCGCCGCCACCCCCAGCTGTTTCACCCGAGCACGTGACTGCTAGGGTGGACTCGTCCGAGGAGGAGGCTACACGGACTCCGGTCCACGAGCCTCGGGTCCACGGGTCTTGGGCCCACGAGCCTCGGGTCGACTGGCCTTCGGCCCACGAGAGTTCGGCCCACGAGACCCCGGAGGAGCACACGTCCGGATGGGGTACCTGGCCGGATCAGCCCGAGGAGCTGAGTGGCCATGCTGATGATGGCGGGGAGCCAACTGATCTTGAGGAGGAGGGTGGCACCGTGTACCAGCGTGGTGCTACACGGCTCCCGTCCATGCCGGCGACCCGCGAGCAGAGGTGGTTGATCTTCCCTGATGGGGAGAGGTACGTAAGTGCATTTAATATTTTTGTACCTTCTGCATTCACGTTTCTTCAAATAACTAATGCGTTGGCCTTGTCATGCTGCAGGAGTTGGGACCACCATCATAGTGTCCGCCGGCCCAACTCCGTCCTTGGAGTTCTTTGCCGGCAAAACTTCCCGGGGTTTGTCACGTTGCCTGGTGAGGGTCGGCTTCCAGAGCTTGGGTTGAGCTGGGAGCACTACGTGGCTGCCCCGGCCCCGCCGGATGTCATTATCGACGGTGTCGTGTGCGACACGAGGGCAGACATGGTGATCAGGACGTTCTGGGTAATTTCTCCTTTACACATTTCAAAATCTTCAACTAGCTAGTTATTAATTGTACTAATCAATATTGTCTCATTTGATTGCAGACATTCTACAGGTGTGAGGAGGGATACGAGGAGGACAGCGCAAATGTTATCCAGAACGTCTGCAAGCGCCTACTCCAGAACTTACGGCACGAGGCTCGGGTGCAGGCTGTTCGAGACTACTACGCCTTGCGTGGTATCAAGAAGACCAAGCCGGCGTGCCGCGATAAGTTCCTGAGTAAGGAGCAGTACATGAAGGTAATTCTTAAGGCCTTCTACTTAAGTTCCTTCATTTAGTAATTCTTAGCCGTAGCGCTCAAGTTTCTATTTGCTAACTTAGGCGCCTCCGAGATGGTGTGCGGATCGGATGGATTGTTGGGAGGTGTTGGTCGATGAGTGGTGCTCACAACAATGGCTAGCCCTCCACAACCAGGTCAAGGACAAACGTGCCCAAATGGAAGGTGTGCCACACCATCAAGGCAGCTCCAACTTATATCAATTCGGGCGCAACTGGGTATGTGGTTTGCTTCATGATTCATGCAATTCATTCATCATGCTAGCTTGAGCCCTTTAATTACTAATTTTCATTGTTTCTCTCTTTCAGGCACGCCACAATAAGGCGGATAAGGTGCCAGAGGTGTACGACCTGTATGCCATGGCCCACACTGGCTCTTTCAAGAAAGTCAAGGCTTTCTCTCACTCTGACCTCGATGATGCAAACAACTTCACCAACATCTCCTCCCACAACAAGCTCGTGAGATATAGAGATGAGGGGAAGGCGAGGAAAGGGGAGGACTTTAACCCGAGCCAGGGTCCCATTGATCCAGAGCTGGTGATGATATCTGGTGGCGGGAGGTCCCATGGCTCCATAGCCATTGGAGATGGACTTATCCGTTGTCCTAGCACTCTCCCGGAGATCAAGGCGCGCCAGTCGAGCTCCGTTCCTGAGATAAGGCCTCGTGAACGGCCAGTGCAACTCGCCATCAAGGTTAGTGATACGTACTCAGTTATGTTTCTCCATTACATTGTGTGCGCTTCCATCAATGATTACAAATGGTCATGTGAGTGGTGTTGCAGGCTGCTATACAGACTGAGAGAGATAGAACGGAGAAACTTCTGGCGGAGGCGGCGGAGAGGCAGCGGGAGATGGAGGAGAGGACGAGAAAGATGATGGAGGAGGAGAGGGCACGGAATGACATGGAGGCAAGGGCCATGTACGAGCTCCTTGTGGTAAGTTTCTTCTGCAGATTACTTGCTAGTCTTAACATTTGAGTCTCATTACTAACTAGTATGACTCTGTTCTGAAAACCAAATGTGCAGTCTGTGTGCGAGAAGTCCGGTCAGCCCGCTCCGCCGATGCCAGTGATTGCTCCTGGGAGCACGGTGAGTTTAGTTTGAATGGACATTAGTTGGTAGTCTTAACATTTGAGTGTCGTAATGCTAACGAGACATTGGAAATGATCTCTGTTGCAGCTTAACTCCAGAAACGCATCGCACGATCCTTCTCCAGGTAGCGGCACTAGCCACCCCGCTCCTACAGCTCCCTGATCACGGTAAGTTTCTCTAGTGTTTTGCTTAACAAATGCATAAAGACCTAGACTTAGCTTTATTTCCTCCAATATGCTTACCATAATGACCTAGAGTTAGCTTATTTTCGTCCAAAATGACCCATTTTACCTAGGTTAGCTTATAAATGATGCAGTTCATCCAAGTTAGCTCAAAAATGACCCATTTTACCTAGATTAGCTCCTAAATGATCCATTTTACCTACGTTAGCTTTAAAATGGCCCATTTCACCTACGTTAACTCCAAAATGACCCATCTTACCTAGGTTATCTCATAAACGATCCATTTCAACTAATTTAGCTCATAAACGATCCATTTGACCTAAGTGAGCTAAAAAACGATCCATTTCACCTAAATTAGCTCTTAAATGATCCATTTCACCTAAGTTAGCTAAAAATGATCCATTTCAACTAAATTAGCTCAAAAATGATCCATTTCAACAAAGTTAGCTCAAAACCGATCCATTTCAACTAAGTTAGCTCAAAAACGATCCATTTGACCTAAGTGAGCTAAAAAAGATCCATTTCACCTTAGTTACCTCAAAAACGATCCATTTCACCTTAGTTACCTCAAAAACGATCCATTTCTAACTTTCTTATTTTGCCATTTTGCAGATTTCATTATGTGCTGGATGGATTGCTTGTTCTACTCTTCTTCTTCTTGTCTTCTCATTCTTGTCTTCTCATTCTAGTCACCTTAGCTATGGAGTGCTACTTTATGTATGGATGGAACTTCTTTATGTATGAAATGATGGATGGACCTTGTTTATGTATGAAATGATGTATGAACTTGTTTATGTGATGAATGCCTGTGAAATATATCTATATGTCATATATATTTTCTATGCAAATTGTGGGATTTAACAAAAAACAGAAAAAACAGACAATATGCAGGCTCTTTGCTGTCTGCCACCGACGGCAAAGAGCTCTTTGCCGTCTGCCGCGGACGGCAAAGAAGCCACGTGGCAGCCAACTGTGCTTCCTGGGAGCTGACCCATTTGGTCAGTTTGCTTACAGTGGCAGACGGCAAAGACTTTGCCGTCCGTGGCAGACGGCAAAGAATCAGTGGCAGACGGCAAAGAACCTGCCATCTAGTGACATGTAGATGACATCATAAGGCGGACGGCAAAGACCAGAGAAATTTTGCCGTCTGCGGCGGACGACAAAGGTCTGCCGTTAGCCACTTAACGGACTGACAGCGCAATTATTGCCGTCCGCCGCAGACGGCAAAGAGCCTTTGTCGTCCGCCTCCAGGAAGCAGACGGCAAAGCAGCTGTTTACCGTAGCCTTCTTTGCCGGAGCCTTTTGCCGTCCGCGGCTGACGGCAAAGGTCTGTGCCGTCCGCCTTTCGAGCCTTTGCCGTCCGCCGTGGCAGATGGCAAAGTAGTTGTTTCCTGTAGTGCACCATGAGCAACGACACTGCCACCTTACTCGGAGTCCTCGTCCACGTCCTCGACTTCATCCTTGTCCCTCTTCCTCTTAGCCGATACTTCTTTGCTTGAACCACACATTTGGCTGTTGCTCTTCATCCAACCCTTGTAGATATTGAAGCAAAGGTAGCCATCCATTGCAGCGTAGTGGATGTGGTCTATATCTAGTACATTCCGCTGCCATGCATGACGATGAAACGTGTATGGAGGTTTCTCCAGTTTACCGTACGAAGGATGAACCATGGCTCCTGCCAGGGTCAGCATTGAAGGCTGACGAGAGGACACCAGCCGATTCTTCTGGAGGTCGAAGGTGTTGCCTACAACGAGGCCTATCCAACGCAGGACTTCTTTGTCGTTACCAAAGTCTACAATAACGAATTTGACTAGGTTGCTCTCGAGGAAGTCCATAAAATCCTGGCACTCAACGTCGGCATGGCATATGTGGTAGACCAAGCATAGGTCATGCACGCAAACCTGGATCAAGCGAGAAAGGCATCCTTTCACCGTCGCCGAAGAACGGGTGTAGATGACGTCAAACTCATCGCCGGTGATGGTTCTAACCTTGTACTCACCGCCGATCGGGGAGATTTGGGACGCATTGAATTTGGGAGGAGGGTTAGGATTAGTGGAACTACCATAATGTGAATGGACAGGACGGCTAGGAGCGAACCGCTGTAGTATTGAAGGACGTACGGGGACGAGTAGGAGCGAACTATCAGCGTGCGAATGGCAGGGTAGTGGCTTTCCATTCTCCCATGATACGGGCTTCCGAGAGCCCTTGGATCTGAGATCGAACGGTTGCATGGCGTGATTCTAGACCTATGGGTGAATATCCTATCCTGGAGGGTTATTCTGCAAATTTTCAGCAACTTAGCATGCGACCGTTTGGTCTCAGATCCAAGGGCTGCCAGCAGCCCGTATCGTGGTCGCGCCTACCACGACCGTCACGTCGCTCGTGCGGTCGCGCCCTTGGAGATTTAACACGGTGCGTTAGGCTATCTGATGTTGGCATGTCATACATAGTCATCACTTAGTCACTCATACTACAACAAGGTTTTGGCTATAAGGTTGGCTATAAGTGTAATTTTTTTTACTTCTCTCTATCTCTTTCTTCGTACTCCCTCCGTCCCATAATATAAGAACGTTTTTGACACTCGTGTAGTGCCAAAAACGTTCTTATATTATGGGACACAGGGAGTACTAGTATTTATTGCATTTGCCAAGGAGTGACCTCTTCCAATGAAATGGTGTTGCTAAGTTTGCTTCATTTAATTAGCTATAGACTCAAAATTGTCTTTTCACCTAGGTACACGTGCTTAGCACCGTTTCTTCCTTGGGTCACCAAACTAGTCTCTCTCTTCTTGATTAACTTGCCACATCAGATTTTATGCCCATGTGGCAAGCTTAAGCACCTGTAGGAGCAAGTAAGTACAATAGTGCGCTTTACATGCCATTTTTGCATATGTCGAGGAAAGAGAGGCAAGGAAAAAGTGGAGAAGTGGGCTCTCATGCAAGAGCCAGCCTCTACTACATGGTGGAGCATTGGGAGAGGCACCTGTATGGAGGTGGTCAGGAATCGGGAGACTCACGCCGGTCGTAGCGCCGCAGTTAAAATGATAATGACAAGTCAAATCACGGGGCCCCACCTGTCCAGCAGTAACTCGCTGTCAAATCACACAGCCCTACGTTTGCAGCAGCCTACTCCCTCGTCTTCTCGCGTCTCTGTCGAACCGACTAGGCGGAACTGCCCCGCCTACCGCGACGGAAAAGCCCGCGCAGTATACTCCCTCCGTCTAGGTGACCAAGGTTGAGAGGAAAACGAGAGAACTTAGTGTTTAGTATTTGCTAAGGCTGGATGTAATGGTACAAGCCTTAGCAATTGCGATGAGATGTCATAGAATTAAATGAAGAAAGAGAGAGAGAGAGTTGAGTACTATGTGTCATACATGGCAATAAATAAAGTACTACATGATACTAATATATGATACATGGCGCAGGAGTACTAAGTATTATTAATACAATTTTGCTAGAACTCATCTAGATGAGATATAATTTGGTCTCATTCATCTTTTATAGCCATTGGATGTGATGCTATATAAGATGCGTGTGTGCTGACGTGGGTTGTATTTGTTCTTGTGCAATGAACTGACCATTGCATGTCATGTTTGATAGTCTCAAGTTATTAAAAGCATACAAGCCCCACATCTCTTCTTGGTTGATTCCTCTATTTATGACAAAAAATAAGAAACAACGTGAGAGTTAATGCACCACCCCTATGTGTTTACTATTTGGTTTTCGTAAGATGACTTAATACTCACCTAGACGGAGGGAGTATTCGATTTGACAGCGGGCGGCGCAGTTCCCGATACGGCTTTAATGCAGACGAGGGAGGGAGTAGCGGTTCCCGATATGTTGAAAGGCCAATGCATCCTCCTTCAATTAATGCATGAGGGAAGTAATGGGAGGAGGTCCGGGAAAAGAGGCTGCACGATGTGAATGCAACGCAGTTTGCCCTCATTGCCCTCATATAAAGGCGCCCCTCCATTCCAATGCATCTACCACATCGTACGCACCTAAGCATGTGCCTAAGCACCTACACTAAGCGCAAAAGAGCTCCCTCCAGACCCATGGCGGGGATGCGCGTGAGTGGCCAGCGGCTGCGCCAGATGGTCCACGATGCCGGACGGCCACTACAACAAATATGTCAACTTGCGACCATCACTATTAGTCACTGAAAGGTCATTGTTTTTCATTTGCGACCTTTTTGTGACCAAAAACAGAAGGTCAAATGCTGGCGGTCGTAAACTGAAATTAACGACCTTCTATGTGAGAAGGTCGTGGAATTCCATTACCAAAACAAAAGGTCGTCGATTCTATGACCTTCTGTTTTGGTCACTAGCTCTCTGCCCAGGCCACGTCGGGTCCGACGTGGCAATCTGAACGTGGCAAAATTGCGACCAATTGAAAAGGTCCTTGATAAGATTCAGCCTGGTCCGATTGGGTGTTTTATATGGGCCGAGCCCAACAATTCAGCCTTTCTATATATATTTTTCCTGTCAATTTTTGGTCGACTTCCTGGGCCAAGCCCAACATTGCAGCCTTTTTATTTTTGGGCCGTGGCCTTTTTGTCTCAACAATTTCAATTTTTTTATATAAAATGGGTTCACTAGTCAAGTGGGTCCGCATTTTTAGGTACTGGTACTAGGGCCTAGCTGTTAGGGCCATATTCTTCAATTTTCTTAATTTAACATAAATAAATACCGAGTATTTAAATTGGCACACAAAAAATACAGGAAATACTTCAAATATTATCAACCATCAAAGTGCTACATCATATAACACACATACAAATGTGATCAGCATCAAGATTACAATCAAATAACAAGCTCTACAAGTATACAATCAGATAACAAGCTCTACAAGTGTACAATCACATGAGCAAAGTTCTGCTACATTATATTACTCTCAGAATTAGCTCCAATTAGCTAGAACTATGCTTCCTCCGACTTCTTTGTCCTGATATTCGCAAAGAAACATGAAAGGCCAGCATCTGCACATTATAGAACAAAATGTTTAGGTAAAAAATAAAAGTAAATCTAACAGCATATTTAACACTAAATAACAGAATAATGCAATAAATTGGTACAGAGCAAGGTACAAAGCATAGGCCAGGTCAACAATAAATTGGTACTAAATCCAGAAATAACCATCTGAAATGAACTTAATAAGACATTTTAGAATCAACATGACAGTTGACAGTAATGTTTGCACTGGACACATCGAGAACTAAAATTATACATAAATGCCTAAATTCCAATGCCCAATGCGTCAGTAAAATAAACACTAAGCATGGTACATAGTAAAGATTTGACACAACCAGAACTGAAATCATTTACTCTACCAAACATATCTACAATGATGCGGCACACAAGAAAAGAGAGATGCACAACGGAGCAGCATCATATATCACACAACATGGACACTCTTTGAACAAGCATAGTGTTTCGGTCTAAAACCACACTCAATTTCAGAAGCATGTCGAATAACTAAACATAACTACATGTGTATATAGAAGCAACAAAAGCATATTATAAATATATCATCTTTCTTCCTCTACTACACTAACTAACCTATCTTATTGTTCATCTAGAGGTTCCATCAGGCCATGATCAACTACTCCAAACCATTGCATGCTTTGCAAAAAAAAAAACTAGATGAATCTCACTAACAGGAGCACTAGGTGATTAATGGAAGAAGTAATCTGTAGATTATAAAGTGAACAAGTGAAGGATTTATATCTCTCCTTGTGGAACAACTAAGTTGATGAAGACATGCAGCAACAACAGCAGAAGCCTTGCATCATTGGTTTGGTCGGGTCGACGCTGGAAAGAGCGCCGCTGTACATGATCAGCACCCGAGCGACTCAACCTCTCTATCCCCTGCCTCAACTCACCCGTGCGGTTGCTGCAGTTTGATACAAGTGTGTAAATACAACATACTTTCCATCATATATCTAGACTATAACATCTTATTCTCACCAGCAGAGCATGAAAGTTCCATCAACTTGCATCAAAATCACTACTGAAAATAAAAAGATGGCATGTAGTAATAGTAACAGGCTGTTGTAGTAATATATATTCATGGTAGGTCAATGGCAGAGCATGAAAGTTCCATCAGGTTGCATGTATATCAGAGAACTATTACTACATGCAAAGGTTCAGTGGATCCAAATAAACATGCACATCAGGAAACTAGAGGAACAGACAGTCAACACGTATATATCTAGTCAATAAAATATGCATGCAAAGTTGTACTGATGTAGACATGCCTTCGCATCAGAATTCAGAAACATCAGAGTCTCGCTGCGTCTCAAAATCAAGCCGATCTAACATGTAGGCATTGATTAACAGATCCAATAATACTAATGCAATTGTAATCATACAGCAGAACAGAGTAGAGGAGGCTCGATAGTTCAACATTTCCAGTGCAAGCATTGTACAAAGCAAACCAAACTGAAACCCGGTAAGACACTATTACAGTACAGTACGACGGCGTCTATTGCCCATCTGGAAAACAAGGTGACATACTACAGGTTCAAAAATTTCCTACCAATCATGATATGTTTGTAAAATGGTTGGTGTATGAGGAGCTCGGCACTGTATGATGTATAACAGATGTTGTATAATAGAGAAGAACGGCAAAAAACATTTGGTGGCTTGAGTTGTTGACAGAAGTATGCAAAAAAGCTACTCAGTTGCTAGCAAGATGAATCAACGAGAACCGTGAAGGCTGGAGTCTAGAAAGGTATTCCCTGTTGGAAATAGACTACGACAGCAGTTAAGCTATGCATCATTCTTGGCGGTGGATCTCATCCCTGTCATTTTTAGCAATCACTGCACGTGGAAGGAGTATAGTACGTCAGTTGTATTGATTTTCAAACACACAAAAATGAAGGAGCAAAAGGCAGCCAAAATATAACTGCAGGGCCCTCTTAACAAATAATGTTTGTGCTCAATCTCTTAGTACAAACACTACTATATCTGCCAAATGCACAGGCCAATCTATATGCCTAAAAAAACTAAGATTTTCTAGCAAGAAAGATGGCAGCACAGTTGACCTTGAAGGCAGTAAGAAATTTCATCATCTTATCATTGGTCTGAGAATTAATAGGGAGCAACTAGAGTAGAATTTGGGCTTGTGGTAGAAGAATAGAGAAATTGATACTGGGCCGTCGGATCAAACATGGTTGGTACAGATTCATGTGAGGGATCCCAGGCCACTTATTGTACATTTCATGAAAAAATACCTAGTACAGTTAGATATAAAACAAGAGCATTTGCAGTAACCACATCAAAGTTTACTCAGTTCGGATACAAATAGCAAACTGATTCACAAAAGCATTACCCCACAACCTTCGTTGTCCCACATATATTGTCCCCACGGTTTACTCATGTTGTCCTCCACTCACTGTACATATATTACCCCACAAAAGCTGTACAGTAAAAAAATCAAAGTTTACTCATGTTGTCCCCACGTCTCAATGGAATGCATTGTATCTAATCAGGACATCCAATCAGTGGTTTCATCATCACATAGAACCCACAAACATGTACAGCAAGGGAGCAGATACCTTTGTCTCCTTGGAGCTCCTTGTGCAGGTCATGCCCTCCATCTACATGGAAGGAAGGAGCTGTTTCTGCTGCTGCTCCAGACCGAATCAACAAATCAAGGTGGTGCATTGTAGACCCTGCAATCCATCCATCCATATACAATCAGGTATTTGCATCCACTATAGACACTGCAGCAGAGAAGAACGGAGCAGAGAATGGAATGGAAGAAGAAGACCTGCAGATGGTGGAGGCCTTGAGGATGACAACCTGCAGATGGTGATGGGCAGGAAGAAAAGAAGACTGCTTGAGCTACTGGTCCATGGCATGGGTCTCCTTGATGAGCAGGCCCGGTCCCGGCTTGGATCTGGGCGCCGGCCGCCATGGATCTCCCTCTCCTAACCTCTCCCGATGCTGGGTGCGCCCCTCCTGCTCCTCCTCCTTGAGGAGGACAAGGCCAGCGGCTACAAGAAATAATAAACATGTTAAAAGGAGAGTACCCTTTAATATAAGATATAATAATAACATGAGCAATCATTAAAGGAATAACAGATTCCAGTGGGCACGTGAACAATCATGAAAACAATTATACAATAGTAGAAAACTGGGCTTTGGTCATAGGGCAATATTCACATTAGTCCCGGATCAGTCACGAACCGGGACTAATGTGAGCATTGGTTCTAGTTCGTGCGGCTAGGGGCCTGCCGGGCCTCGTGGGGCATTGGTCCTGGTTCGTCCGGACCCTTTGGTCCCGGTTGGTGGGACAAACTGGGACCAATGGGCCACGCTCCTGGCCCACCACCCTTTAGTCCCGGTTCATACCACAAAACGGGACTAAAGGGCTGGTCCTACTTGCGGCCAGTGTTCAGTCCCACCTCGCCAACCGAAGGGCGCTCACACCAGTTTATAAGCCCGTCCCTCTCTGTCTTGTTGAGCTCCTCTCAAAGTAAAAATAGATGCCCTTATACAGGGAATTTGACCTAAATTCACAGTAAATTTCTTTGAATTTCATAGAAATTTATTATGAATTTAGGTTGAATTTTCTCTATAGGCGCATCTATGTTCATTTTTTATAGTAAATAAAAATAAATAAACCTTAATATAGTAACTAAAATAAATAAACCTTAATAAATTAAATAAAAATAGCAGCAGTAAAATAAATAAAAATAGCAGCAGTAAAATAAATAAAAATAAAATAATTAAAGTAAAATACATAAGTAATTAGAAATAAAATAAATAAGTTTTTTGTTGTAAGTAGAAACAAAACAAAACAAATAAAGCAAAAGAGAAAACAAAAAACAGAGAAAAAAATTATGCCACCTACTGGGCCACCACGGCCTGAATACAACTTGAAACCCATCCGTGGGCCAGGATTCAGGCCCGCAGAAGGCCCTGTAGGCCCCACAGGCAAAGAGAACGGTTAGGCCCGAAAGCCTGCAGTTGAGAAGAGTTCGAGAGGGTGGGCGCAGCAACGCTTATAAACCACTCTCGAGCCCTCTCAACTAGCGAGGTGGGACTAAACTTTTGACGCGGGGCAGCACAAGGCCTTTGGTCCCGGTTGGTGCCACCAACCGGGACTAAAGGGGTCATTGGTCCCGGTTCATGGCACCAACCGGGACCAAAGGCCTTTAGTCCCGGTTGGTGCCACGAACCGGGACCAATGTGTTCCCTATATATACCCCATCGCTACAGCTGAGCACTCCACAGTGCTATGTTTTTTCTGGCTGGCGAGGGGAGGGCATTTGGGTGCTCTAGCTCACCTCCTATGCACATGAGGTGTTCGATGAAATATCTGAGCCACACTAGTTAATCTTTCTCCTCTCGAAACTCGACCTCTGAGCTCCATTTTCCCTGAGATTTGTCTAGGTTTAGCGGTCCGTCACGTCCCGTCCCCGTCTTCACCGCCGTCGATCGCCCGCGCCGATCTCGTGGCCAGCACCACCGTGGTGAGCCTCTTGTTCTTATCTTCTTTCAGAAAGGAAAAAATTCTTACTTTAGATAGATACTTGTCTAATTTTGTTACTTTTATTATTCCTTCTTATTACATAGTGCGATGGTTTTGGTATCCTCCCCTGTCGGCCCTCGTCCTGTCTATGATTCGGATGTGGTATATATTATCTTTCTATAACTATTTGGTTCATTTATTGTTTATGACAAATATACCGACCAATGTGAGATAGATTTTATTTATCTAGGAGGTGGTTGAACCGGAAATTCTAACCGACCCTATTATCGAGAGGTTAAATTTAGTCGAAGAAGAAAACAATTACTTGCAGGAAAAAATAAAAAAAATTGAGGAGGAGAAGATGATATTGGAGTTGCATGTTGCGGATGTCGTCGATGATCACAAGATCAAGATGGATGCAATGCGCTTGAAGATTAGAAAGATTAGAAAATATGTCATTCATACCGAGGCTTGGTATCATTATGCCGTTGGATCAATTGTTACCTTGGTTGCGATTATGATCGCATTTGTTTTCGCGTTGAAATGTTTTACATAGTTTCAATGTATGGTTTAATTAATTAGATGCTCTGGAGAGCTATATATATGTTGTTAGATGAGAACAATGTATGTACTTTGGTTTTAATGTGATGATGAACTTCTATTAATTTGGTCACTTAATTATCTATTCATGATGTTCTGTAATGGTTTTTGACACACTTAATTATATATAATGCACGCAGATGAACCGGCAACGGATGTACGATGACAGACACACCTCCGAGTACATTAAGGGCGTGCATGATTTTCTCGAAGTGGCTGAGGCAAACAAGCAGAATGGTTTTATGTGTTGTCCATGCCCTATATGTGGGAATACGAAGTCTTACTCTGACCGGAAAATCCTGCACACCCACCTGCTTTACAAGGGTTTCATGCCACACTATAATGTTTGGACGAGGCACGGAGAAATCGGGGTTATGATGGAAGACGGCAAAGAAGAAGAGGACGATGACAACTATGTGCCCCCTTAATACGATGATGCTGCAATGGGGGAAGCTGCTGAAGATCAAAAGGAACCAGACAATGTGCCCAATGATGCTGCAAGGGGGGAAGCTGCTGAAGATCAAGAGGAACCAGTGCCTGATGATGATGATCTCCGCAGGGTCATTATCGATGCAAGGACGCAATGCGAAAGTCAAAAGGAGAAGCTGAAGTTCGATCGCATGTTAGAGGATCACAAAAAAGGATTGTACCCCAATTGCGAAGATGGCAACACAAAGCTCGGTACCGTACTGGAATTGCTGCAGTGGAAGGCAGAGAATGCTGTGCCTGATAAAGGATTTGAGAAGCTATTGAAAATATTGAAGAAGAAGCTTCCAAAGGATAACGAATTGCCCGACAGTACATACGCAGCAAAGAAGGTCGTATGCCCTCTAGGATTGGAGGTGCAGAAGATACATGCATGCCCTAATGACTGCATCCTCTACTGCGGTGCGTACAAGGATCTGAACGCATGCTCGGTATGCGGTGCATTGCGGTATAAGATCGGATGAGATGACCCTGGTGATATTGACGGCCAGCCCCCCAGGAAGAGGGTTCCTGCGAAGGTGATGTGGTATGCTCCTATAATACCACGGTTGAAACGTCTGTTCAGAAACGAAGAGCATGCCAAGTTGATGCGATGGCACAGTGAGGACCGTAAGAAAGACGGGAAGTTGGGAGCACCCGCTGACGGGTCGCAGTGGAGAAAAATCGAGAGAAAGTACTGGGCTGAGTTTGCAGCTGACCCAAGGAACGTATGGTTTGGTTTAAGCACGGATGGAATTAATCCTTTCGGGGAGCAGAGCAGCAATCACAGCACCTGGCCCGTGACTCTATGTATGTATAACCTTCCTCCTTGGATGTGCATGAAGCGGAAGTTCATTATGATGCCAGTTCTCATCCAAGGCCCTAAGCAACCCGGCAACGACATTGATGTGTACCTAAGGCCATTAGTTGAAGAACTTTTACAGCTATGGAATGGAAACGGTGTACGTACGTGGGATGAGCACAAACAGGAGGAATTTAACCTGTACGCGTTGCTGTTTGTAACCATCAACGATTGGCCCGCTCTCAGTAACCTTTCAGGACAGACAAACAAGGGATACCACGCATGCACGCACTGTTTAGATGACACTGAAAGTATATACCTGGACAAATGCAGGAAGAATGTGTACCTGGGCCATCGTCGATTTCTTCCGACCAACCATCAATGTCGAAAGAAAGGCAAGCATTTCAAAGGCGAGGCAGATCACCGGAAGAAGCCCGCCATGCGTACCGGTGATCACGTACTTGCTATGGTCAATGATTTACACGTAATCTTTGGAAAGGGTCCCGGCGGACTAGCTGTTCCAAATGACGCTGAGGGACACACACCCATGTGGAAGAAGAAATCTATATTTTGGGACCTACCCTACTGGAAAGAGCTGGAGGTCCGCTCTTCAATCGACGTGATGCACGTGACGAAGAACCTTTGCGTGAACCTGCTAGGCTTGTTGGGCATGTATGGGAAGACAAAAGATACACCTGAGGCACGGGAGGACCTGCAACGTTTGCACGAAAAAGACGGCATGCCTCCGAAGCAGTATGAAGGTCCTGCCATGCCACCACGCCGCTGTGCAAGGCCATTGGTCCCGGTTGGTGGCACGAACCGGGACCAATTCCAACCTTTGGTCCCGGTTGGTGCCACGAATCGGTACTAATGAGGTTGTGGCCCCATGAGCACCTTTAGTACCGGTTCGTGGCACGAACCGGTACTAGAGTTTCTTACTAAGCAGTTTTTTAGTCCCACCTCGCTAGCTGAGAGGCACTAGGAGCGGTTTATAAGCCCTGAGTGCAGAGACGATGAAGAAGAGGCGCAATGCTCACGTTGCTTAGCTTCAAGCCTTGAGGAATAAGGTAGACTAAATGGAGCTATGTGTAGTGCAGTCTACGCTATTCCGAAAGGCTTGAAGCAAATCAACGAGCATTGTGCCTCTTTTTTATTTTTAATAACTTGTTACAACTCCGGACTTCTTGTGTTCCGACAAAATAAAATAAACTTTAGTAAAATTTATGAAACTAAAATTAACAAAGTATTTTCTGTTCAAAACATTATAAGAAACCTCTAGTATTATTGAAACTAAAGTCATATAAAATTGATGCAACTAAAATTATCGAAGTATTTTCTGTTCAAAATCATTAAAAGCAAAAATAATTTTCATAAAGAACTTTTTTTGATAGAAACTTTAATAGCAAAAAGAATTATCATAAAGTGAAATAAATAAGTAAT
The DNA here is from genome assembly GCF_002575655.3 of Aegilops tauschii subsp. strangulata. Lineage (NCBI taxonomy): Eukaryota > Viridiplantae > Streptophyta > Magnoliopsida > Poales > Poaceae > Aegilops > Aegilops tauschii. The sequence continues at coordinate 442,295,906 of NC_053039.3, forward strand.
TAGAAACAAAATAAAATAAAATAAATAAGTTTTTTGTTGTAAGTAGAAACAAAACAAAATAAATAAAGCAAAAAAGAAAACAAAAAAACTAAATATAGCAAAAAGAAATTTCATAAAGAACTTTTTTTGATAGAAACATTAGTAGCAAAAAGAATTATCATAAATTAAAATAAATAAGTAATTAGAAAAAAATAAAATAAAATAAATAAGTTTTTTGTTGTAGGTAGAAACAAAACAAAATAAATAAAGCAAAAAAGAAAACAAAAAACTAAATACAGCAAAAAAAATTGTTGTGGCGCTGCCCGCTGGGCCTTCCAACCCTCGGGTTTGCAAATACAGGCGCAGAAGGGCTAGAGGGCTCAACGGGCAGCGTGCCAAAGTTAGGCCCAGAAGACTGCTATACAGAGGAGTTCGAGACAACAGCCGAAGTGGGGCTTATAAACCACTCCGAGCCCCTCTCAACTAGCGAGGTGGGACTAAACTTTTGGCCACGACGCGGGCAGCAAGAGGCCTTTGGTCCCGGTTGGTCCCACCAACCGGGACTAAATGGGTGCAGTGGTACCGGTTCCAAAGGCCGCCGCTTCCCGCCCTTTGCGCTACTGAAAAGAGGGCTTTGGTCCCGGTTGGTGGCACCAACCGGGACTAATGCCTACCTTTAGTCCCGGTTGGTGCCACGAACCGGGACTAAAGGCTTTGCTATATAAGCAAACACTTAGGAAATTTTTCAGAGTTCATCTGCAGTTTGCCCCGACGCCGCCCGCCGCCACGACGCCGCCAGGCAGCCCCGACGTCGCTCGCCGCCCCCGCCGTCGCCATCGCCGTCGCCCGTGCCCGTCGTCGCCGTCGCCGTTGCCCGCGCCCTCGCCGTCAGCCGCGCCCCTGCCCCGACACGCGCCGCCCCGGCCCGTCCCCGTCGTTGCCGTCGCCCTGCCCCGCCCTTCGCCGCCGACGCCTCTGCCCCTTCCCCGACCACGCCGCCGTCGCCTCTGCCCCTGCCCCGACGCGTCGCCGTCGCCTTGGTCAGGGCTGGCACTGCCCCCTTCCTCCCTGTCTTTTTATTGCATTTTTATAAAAATGTGTATATGTATGTTCATGTATATATGTTCTCTGTGTATATATATGTATGTTCATGTATATATGTTCTCTGTGTATATGTTCATGTATATATGCAAAAGATAGATTTTTAGAAAAGTTAGGATTTTTTCTGTTCATAGATTTTTTTGGTGATATTAATTATTGTAGAATATGCAAATTTTTGTATATTCATATGAACAATGCATTAGGCAAAACCTTTACTTTTTTTCGAAATTTTCTATTTGAACATTTTTTTATGAATGAGAGGAAAAAGGTAAATAAGAAGAGGAAGAAAGGAGAAGAAGAGGAGAGGAAGACGAGGAGAAATAAATAAGAAGAGGAAAAAAGAAGAAAAAGAAGAGGAGAAGAAGAAGAAAGGAATAGAAGAGAAGAAGAAAAAATAGAAAACGTTCTATTTTTTCTTCTTCTCTCCTGTATTCCTTTCTTCTTCTCCTCTTTTTTTCTTCTTTTTTTTCTTCGATCTTCTCCTCTATTCCTTTTCTTCTTCTCCTCTTTTTATTTCTTCTTCGTTTTCTTATGTTTTATCAGGTCTGTCGTCGTCGATATACCCCTCTCCCGATAACTTCAACACGAGGGGGGGTCGATATACCCCCTCCCCGATAATATTATTTTCCCATGTACGTTCATTGTCGTCCCCCCGATAACTTCAACACGTGGGGGGGGGGGTCGATATACCCCCTCCCCGATAACATTATTTTCCCATGTATGTATGTCGTAGTTGTCGATATATATAACTCCCTCCCAGATAACTTCGACATGATGGACGGTCGATATTTATACCCCCTCTCGACCGTGATAACTTATACCACGGGAGCACCCCCCGGCCCTCTTGCTCGACCAAAACTCTTGAGGACACCCAAACCGTAGAAAAAACGTTGTCGATCTCCTACCCCCTCCCGCCGCGCCCCTACCCTTGAAGCGTTGCCGAGGCCACCCCAAACCCGGAATAAGCTAGGTCTACGTTTGAACTAACCACCTGCTGTCATGTTTGTGTAATAATTGCCATGTTGTAATATTTGCAGAAACAATGGAGCACGGACGAGACGAGCAAGCAGAAGAGGTGTTGGGGGACATAATCTTAGCCGGAGGTGATATCTTGTCGTATCTTAACGACAATGATGGTCTGGAAGAACAGGGTGAAGAAGCAGGTTACGGTGATCGGAGAGTAGAGGAGGAAAGACATGATTATGATGGCTCCGATGACCCAATGCTGGTGCAAGAAGGAGCCCGTGGTGACGGCTCCGGTGACCGAACAGAGTCCGGCCAGGTAAATATATTAGTTAAGCCTGTGCTGACTAGCTAATTGATGCATTCATTGTTTTGGTATGTACACATATTAATTAACACTCGTCTTTCTTCTTTTTTCTAGCCCTCCGGATCGAGCACAACTGCGGTAAAGAGACGAGGCCCGAAGAGAAAGTTGCGCTCGGATGAAAGGTTTGAGATCACAGCAATCGCGCGCGATGGCCAACCGATTGAACCCATCCGGACAAAGGATGCATTTGCTGCTCAGTGCGGGGTTCTAGTTAGGGACAAGATCCCGATCAGCATCCACCAATGGTATAAGCCTAAGAAGGAAGACCCTGAGGTGTCTTATGTCAATGATATGCGGAAAGATGATCTTTGGACTGAGCTGAAGGCAAATTTCACCCTACCGCCAGAGGAGGATCCGGAGAAGCCAGTTGAAGAGCAATTAATCAAGTCTCATGCTCTTAAGAACATGGCAGACCTATTCAGGAGGTGGAAGAATGAGCTGAAAACGTTTGTCGACAAAGAAGAGACACCAGAATTCATCGGTCGGTATGAAAAGATTAGAGATCACTGGCCCGCATTTGTGGCCCACAAGACATCGGAAAAGAGTAAGAAGATGTCAGCGACAAACAAGAAGAATGCTGCGAAGAAGTAGCTTCACCATCGCACGGGGTCAGGTGGCTACCTCAAAGCCTAGCCTAAGTGGGACAAGGCTGAGAATGATCTGCTTGAAAAAGGGATCGAACCACAGACAATGAACTGGACAGACCGTTGCCGGACTTGGTTCTTCGGGGCTGGCGGAACCTTGGACCCTGTATCAGGGAGGTGCGTTTGGACAAACGAGCTTTTGAGAATACCAGTCAAGAAGATTCGGCAATATACCGATGCAGCGCAGGAAGGGACGTTCGTTCCAGACAGAGAGAACGACGAGCTCACAATGGCCCTCCGGAATCCTGAGCACCCTGGACAGACACTAGGCACGCCAGGCTCCGTTCCGTGGAAGGCTGGTTTTCCGGACGCAGGCGGTTACAAAAGCCAGGAGAGGAGGAAAAAATGGAGCAGACCCAAATTCAGAAGCTGCACGAAAGGGTTCAAGCGCTAGAGGAACGAGACAGCAATCGACATGTAGAAACTACCCCCAAAGCTACCCCGCCATCTCTACGGAGAAGCAGCGTGGCTTCCACCGAGCTGCTTCAGCTGGAGCATGTCTTGACGGCTCCTGCTCGCTACCTCGTGGATGCTATCATGGAGTCTCAACATTGCCACCTTATGGCGCAATGGCAGAACTTCAAAGTCAAGGCGGCTGTTGGCTCTGTTTTACCTCCTGAACCCGGCGCAACCTACCACTGCCGGCCGATTCCAGAAGGATATGCTAGGGTGATGGTGGATGAAATAACGGAGGGATTTGAGGACCTCCAACTTGACCACCCTACCGGTGAAGGGGAGACTCGGCTGGGTTTAGCTCTGAAGACTCCGTGCCTATGGCGGAAGGAGCTCATCAACCTTCCGAACTGGACGGCTCCGGCGAGTAAGGGCAGTCCGCCTCCTCCTCCGGCGAGTGATCAGGGCACTCAGCCTCCTTCTCCGGCGCGTGGCGGCACTCCGCCTCCTCCTCCGGCGAGTGATCAGGGCACTCAGCCTCCTTCTCCGGCGCGTGGCGGCACTCCGCCTCCTTCTCCGCCTGCACCGGCGCGCCAGAGCAGCCAGCCTCCTCCTTCTCCGCCTCGTCAGCAAGGGCGGACGAGACCCGCCGCCGGTGCGTCTGCTCCGGCGCGTCACAGTTCTTCTCCTCTGCCTCGTAAGCAAGGAAAGAAGACAGCCACAGTCGCTCCGTCTGCTCTGCCGGCATCTAGCAGTACAGCTGCCAGAGGCGGGAGGCAATACAGGTTCGGTCCTTCTCTAAAGACTCCAGAGAAGTTACCATACGAGAGGACCGAGGAGGAAATCAGGAAGATCGTGCGAGCCAAAGTGACAAACTTCTTTGAAGGGGTGAAAGCAAAGAAACATCCACCTCCAGAGGAGAAGGTAGATCCGGTGAAAGCAAACCGCACTCTGGCTGCCCTGACAAAACCACCAAAGTCTCTGCCGAGAGGCAACTATGAGCGCATTCTTGCAAAGACATATGCCGAAGCGAAGTGGTCGGGAAGCACTGTCAGTGATCAATGGTTAAAAGAACGACGAGCTGGGAAAAAAATTGCTCAGCTCGGCGAACAAGCAAACCAATCGTGCCCCCCGCTCAAGGTGTCAAAAGACATCGTCGCTAATGATCCGAGGATGGTGGCCGGTTATAGCAATCTTGGTGATTACCTGCCCGACGATGTACATTATGAAATCATGGAGGTGGGCGAACACAAATACCATTACGGGAAGCCTCTCGTCAAAGATGAAAGATCTCTAACAACGATGATGCGAAGATTATATGATTGGTACATGAAAACCTGCAGAGAGTCTGATGGGATGAGTACTTTGACGCTGAGAGTTAAACCGGAGCATGACCTCGTTGGAATTGAACTGCTGAATGTTCCATTTGAGGATTTCTTCCAGTTTTACAATCAAAAGGCCCTCGATAAAACAACGATCACTTGCTACTGTCTGTAAGTAGTACTACTTCTGTCATTAAGTCTCTCTATATAGGTCAGCTCATTCATTGCATGTATTTATAATTATCCTCACTATATTATGCAGATTGAAGATCGCCGAATTGAAGAAAAGACAAATCGGTGATATTGGGTTGATTAAGACAAATCTCATCGATGCATATACGGTTGAAAAACATCCCAAAGAAGCCGAGGCCAACTTGCTACGATCGTTGGTATTAAATCAAAACAAAGATATAATACTCTTTCCTTAGAACTTCAAGTGAGTGTTACTGTCTTGTGCATATTCGGTTTCCCTTATTAGTCCAGGTTATGGTAATGTAATTGATGAGTTATGCATGCATGCACAGCTTCCACTATATTCTCCTAGAGATTAAGCTTGAGCAGGGAGTAGTAACCGTCTTAGACTTGAGACTAAAAGATCCCCAGGACTATGCGAACATGACTCAAATGCTCGAGAAGTAAGTTAAATCGATCATTATCGACCATATCAGCAACTTTGTTCATTTCCTGATATCAAGTAATTGTTTTCTTTGTCTGGCAGGGTTTGGAGAATATTCACCACGAAAGCTCCGGGACTGCCGAAGAAGCTGCAATTTAAACACCCGAAAGTAAGTACTATAGTAGCATGTTCCGCACATCTCCTAGTGATTCAAGCGCTAGTTTCATCAATACCATTTAGCATGCTTGCTAATCAGTTTGATTGACCTCTGTTTCTTGTAAAGTGGTTGTGGCAGGAACCCGGGAATAATTACTGTGGATACTACGTTTGCGAGTCCATCTGCTACACGACCTGTGAGCAGGGCTACTCTGACGAACAATATGAAGTGCGTAAGCAATAATATTCACAATTTTATTTTATTACCATCAGTTGTGTTGAGTTTCATTTATTCATATATATATGTATTGACCCCCTTCTTCAAATTAGATGTTTCGGAAGCGGGATGAACTCCTAGCACCAGATCGTATGTGAGCAATTCAAGAGGAATTGGCGGCATTCTTCCTTGACCACGTGATCTCTGAAAACGGAGAGTACTATGTGGACCCTGTGTTCTTACAATTTAATTAGGAGATTGTATTGTAAGAGGTAATTATTGTATATATGTAGCCGGTAGTGTCGGATAGATATACGAGAACTTGTTGTTCGACCAATCTGTCGGAGAAGGAGAGGTGGTCGATATCACATCTCTCTGTATGCATATGTTCATGACGATCTTCTGTTTCCTTCATTTGATTACTAGCTAGCGTGTCAAGTCCTCTCCATACGTATATAGTATGTAGCGTCGACCAAGCACGGAGATGAGAGAGGACACTTCTCTCTATTAATTAGCTAGCTAACACAATATATGAAACACCTAAATTAACCCCCCAACACCCCCCCTTCAAAAAAAACAAAAACTCCAGCCCCTGAAATGCTGACGCGTGGATGCCTATTGGTCCCGGTTGGTGACACCAACCGGGTCAAAAGGCCCTGCCTATTGGTCCCGGTTGCTGGCACCAACCGGGACCAAAGGCCCCCCCACCTGGGCTGGCAGCAGCGGCCACGTGGAGGACCTTCTGTCCCGGTTCGTGTAAGAACTGGGACTAAAGGGTTAGGGCTTTAGTAACAACCCTTTAGTCCCGGTTCGAAAACCGGGACAAAAGGCCCTTACAAACCGGGGTAAACGCCCCTTTTCCTACTAGTGATATGTTTCTCCTGGTGTACTGAGAATGGAGAAGCGCTTAATTCGGAGAAACTTATAGAAACTTATAGCAAAGATTTCTGATCAATGGAAATATAGGAACATTAGAGAGCATTAAATTTCAAAATCAACACCATATGTATTACAATGACTCGTATAATACTACTTGTTCATGTACTTGTACTAGTGCAGGATGACTCATTGTCCTACTACTGCCTATTCCGGTTTCTTTCAAGTTGGGAAATAACTGAAACTACTCATCATTCATGAACATACATCTGTAATCTTAATCTATGAAACACTAAAATTACTGCAGAAAGAACTACTATAATGAACCATTCATGAAATAGTGGGGGTAGTAGCTGTAGGTAATGTAGCACTTGTTGAGGTAGACCTGGCCGGAGGGGGCGCCGCCGCACTCGACCGTGACGCGCTGCACTGCCTGGGTGACGCAGTTGCTGCAGTAAACGTCGCACTGCGCGAGCGCGTAGACCTGCTGGAAGGTGGTTGCAAAGCCCAGGAAGAGGTCGGCAGCTGCAAGCATAATACATAAGCACAACACATCAGAAGCCATTCTGTCCCTGCTGATACCATGTGTCAAATACGCATGTTACTTAGTTTTCCTGCTCATGTTAACAAAGAAATCTAAAACCATGTAGCACTAAATTAAATCGCAATACAACTCTAACAAGGGAAAATCTGCCACTACCAGGTTGGATTGTTGGGATTCAAATTGCACATGTTTTAGAGAGATAGTCAAGCTCAGGGCTTCACCTTGCTTAGTAATTTTGTTTCCAGACCACAAAATGTACACCAGATCATCTACTCAGCATCTACTTCTATACAACTAATTCATCTACTCCATCAACGAAAATATAGAACCAACATTGCAACCTTGCACAGATCCAGCTTAGAAGAATAACCTACTCTAGCACCTATAGTACAGTACAGGGCGCACCTCACGGCGTCGTCGTTGTCGTGGTTGGGGAAGCGCATCCGACGTGCACCCCAGATCTTGAGGTCCTCGGCGGGGGCAGCCGGGGAGGCGGTCGCATCCGACGCGCCGGCCCCTCCGGCGGCGGCAGCTCCATCAGCGGGCTTGGCCTGAACCTTGGAGAGGATCTCCCGCGGCCGCCATCACAGCTTCTGCTGGATCCGAGCTTCGGGGACTGGGGATCGGGGAGACAAAACCCTAGCGGTGGAGGAGGAGGAAGAAAAGCTAGGAGCGGGAGGGAGGTTTAGGTGCAGCGCGAGGGAAGGAGGGCACCGCCGGCGGCGATGGGAAGCTAGGGTTAGAGAGGGGTGAGGGGGAGGCCAGCGATGGGGTAGCAGGTCGCCGGTGGGGCTGGCGGACGCAGCGACCCGCCGAGGGGGAGGCCCGCAGGCGACGCGTTGGGCGCCGCTGTCGGACACGTCGAGGAAGGAGGAGGTGGCTGCAGGACGGAGAGGAGGAGGTGGCGGGACGCACCGCTGCAGGATGGGGAGGAGGTGGCGGCGGTGAGGAGATGAGGAAGGAGGAGTGCGATGGGAGGAGTTAGGGTTTGGTTGGTCGGAGCGGGTGGGGGTGGTGGTTACAATTTTTCTTTTCTTTTTTCTTTTTTGTGAAGATAGATCGATGGATGGACGTGGGATGGAGAGATGGATAGATGGATGGATGGATGGGCGCCATGTCATCGATCCGTGTGACAGCTAATTCCACTAATGAGAATAGAGCACTTGTAAATGTGTTTTTCCTTTTGTTTTCTTCTAATTTCTCACATGAAAAATTCAAAAAATGATCTCATATTATACAGAGGGGTGCATTTTGTCAGGGCAAACAGTGTTGCCTAAGGAAGTTCTTATTTTCTTTCCACTAAAAATCTATTTTCCATTTTTCGAATGCCCAAAATGAGTTTTTTTGTGAAGGACCTACCAAATATTTGTTGCAAAATTGGACCAAATCAATTTTCTATAATACTAGGCCATATTTTATGTACAAATGATCAAATGGTTGGGTGTCAAAAGATTTGATCTACCTCTGGTGAAAAAGACAAATTTTGGCCGATTCAGCAGGAAGCGGGTCAAGTTTGAACTACAGCTGCCTAATAGTTTAATCTTCCTTTTTTCCAAAAATCATTTCTAGGTAAAAAAGTATCTATTTAATCAGAGAAACACACAAAAATTTCAAGATAACCACTAGCTAGGAACAATCATTCCCGTCGTTTTGACCGCATTTTGAAACGAGCATAGAAAATTCGAAAAAATCAAAAAATTAGAAAACCTTCGCATTGTGTCATTATATGTGACTAAGTTAGCAGGAAAAGTAATAAACTTGTAATACGACAATTCTTTTAAAAAATTGTTCTAAGAAATGAGCTATCATGTGTGAAAATTCACGACTTTCAAGCCAAATGATCAATCTTATGGCCACATCCATCACATAGTTTGTTCAAATGATCTCATATTGTGCACAAGGGTGCATCTTGGATTGGCAAACAATGTTGCCTAAAGGAGTTTTCATTTTCTTTGGACGAAAAAATGATTTTCCAGTTTTTGAATGCCCAAAATGAGTTTTTTTTGTGAAGGACCTACAATATATTTGTTGCAAAATTGGACCAGAAATTTTTTATAAAATATTAGGCCATATTTAATGCACAATTTACCAAATGGTTTGGTGTCAAAAGATTCGATCCACCTCTGGTGGAAAAGACAAATTTTCGCCGATGGAGTTGGAAGCGGGTCAAATTTGAACTGCAGCTACCGCATAGTTTGCTATTTATTTTTCACAAAAATCATTTTTAGGTACAAAAGTGTATATTTAATCAGAGAAACACCAAAAGTTTTCCAAGATTCAACCACTATCTAGGAACGGTCATGCCCGCCATTTTGACCGCATTTGGAAACGGGCATAAAAAATTCAAAAAATTCAAAAAATTGGAAAACCTTCGCATTGTGTCATTATATATGACCAAGTTATCAGGAAAAATAATAAACTTGTAATATGGTAATTATTTTAAAAAAGTGTTCTCAGAAATGAGCTATCATGTGTGAAGATTTATGGCTTTCAAGCCAAATGATCAATCTTATGGCCACATTCATGGCATAGTTTGTTCAAATGATCTCACATTGTGCACAAGGGTGCATCTTGACAATGGCAAACAATGTTGCCTAAGGGAGTTTTCATTTTCTTTGCACGGAAAATTAGTTTTCCATTTTTTGAGTGCACGAAATTAGTTTTTTTGTGAAGGACCCACCATATATTTGTTGCATAATTGGACGAAAACAATTTTATAAAATACTAGGTCATATTTAATTCACAATTGACCAAATGGTTGGGTGTCAAAGGTTTTGATCCACCTCTCGTGAAAAAGACTAATTTCCGCCGATTCAGTAGGGAGCGGGTCAAATTTGAACTGCAGCTGCCTTATTGTTTGCTCTCTATTTTTTCCAAATATCATTTCTAGTTACATAAGTATATATTTAATCAGAGAAACATCAAAAGTTTTCCGAGATGCAACCACTAGTTAGGAACGGTGAAGCCCGCCGTTTTGACCGCATTTTGAAACGGGCATAAAAATTTCAAAAATTGGAAAACCTTCACATTGTGTCATTATATGTGACCAAGTTACCAGGAAAAATAATAATCTTGTAATACGGGAATTATTAAAAAAAGTGTTCTCAGAAACGAGCTATCATGTGTGAAGATTCATGGCTTTCAAGCCAAATGATCAATCTTATGGCCACATTCATGGCATAGTTTGTTCAAATGATCTCATATTGTGCACAAGGGTGCATCTTGGAATTCCAAACAATGTTGCCTAAGGGAGTTTTCATTTTCTTTGCAACGAAAATTCAATTTCCATTTTTTGAGTGTCCGAACTGACTTTATTTTGTGAAGGACCTACCATATATTTATGGCAAAATTGGACCTAATCAATTTTATAAAATACTAGGCCATATTTAATGCCCAATTGATAAAATGGTTGGGTTTCAAAAGTTTTGATCCACCTCTGGTGAAAAAGAAAAATGTCCACCGATTCAGCTGGATGCGGGTCAAATTTGAACTGCAGCTTTCTTATTGTTTGCTCTTTATTTTTTCCAGAAATCATTTCTAGTTACATAAGTATATATTTAAGCATAAATATATGGTTTGGTGGCGATACGTCGAGGTTTGGACGGTGGCCCAGGGCCCCAACTCCAAAGCGCGTAAACTCGCATGCCGCCGCATGGTCACCACGTGACCTTGGCGTTGACATGCGTTCTGGGAGGCCTAGGTATGTCTAGTGGGTTGGGTACTCCCTAGGTAGGTGCTAGGAAGAAAATTACAACAGAAGAATCTCACGAGGAGACCGAACTATGCTCAAAGATGAATTAGCAACCAAGTGTTTGATTAGCACATGGCCAATGGGCGTGAGTTTTGGCAGAGGATGATCATCTATTAAGAAGAATGTCTTCACAAATTTTCAGATCGAAAGGAGGATCCTAGGTGGTACTTGCTTTGCAAAGTACCACACTAGATAAAAATATGAATGTTGAAGCTGGGCTCAAAATAATGAATGTATTGAGCTGAAATTTCGTGGAGGATGGTTATTTGGGCATAGGAAAGGATAGTAGAAAATTGATACCATTCGGACATGCCAAAGTTGTACTTCCTTCACAATGCTCTTCTCCGGACAGAAACTTGGGAAAATTTGCGAGAGAAATTGGATAAATGAAATGAGCTCAAATTTTGTGTAGGTAAGTTACATAGGTATGGTCATGCCCTGGTAAATTTTTAGATCATTTGGGTAAGCCTAGCTAGTACTTACTTCACAAAGCTTCTCTCGAGATAGAAACTTTGAAAATTTCCTGAGATATATTTACCAGGAAAATGGAGCTGAATATTATCATGTGGCAATGATTTGGGTATGGAAGAGTGCCCAAAAAGTTTGAGGGTAGTAGGAGGGGTCTAGATAACACTTGTTTTGCAATGTGCCAATCTGGCCATAAAATATAAATTGAACCTGGGCTCACATAGATGATTTGACTGAGCTGTAATTTGGAGGAGGGTGATAATCTGGGCATACGAAGGAACTGTATTAATTTCATATCATTTGGATATATAAAAATGGTACTTCCTTCACAAAGCTTCTTGCTGAACAAAAACTTTGGAAATTTGCCGAGGAACATTTACTAGGAAAATGGAGCTGAATTTTGTCATGAGGCAATGATTTGGATAGGAAAGAGTGCCCAAAAATTTTGAGGGCAATCAAGAATATAAAAATAGCACTTCCTTCGCAAAGTGCTGTTCTAAACAGAATAGGAAAATGAATATTGTTGAATTATATTTTAACTAGGCGAGGAAGGTTTTTGACATATTTGACGAAGATATGATCCAAAGAATTTATGAGATTTTTTTCGGAATTTTGGGACTAACAGAAATATGGGTTGCTTCACAACCTAGGGCAAAAATTGACACACGGACATGACACGTATGCAAAATTGATGAGGTGGCGCCTAGTCATAGCAATCCACCACAACTTACAAGGTTATGGCCATCTATATTGGTCGTGATCAGCTAGAAATAAGGCAGCGAATCAGTGTTGTCTACTTTATGACCATTTCGTGTAAACAAATTACGACCTTTATGGCCAAAATGGTCGATATAGTTGAGGGTTTGGAGCCCCCCGAGCAGCTTTTGACCAATTGGCCTCAAATGGTCGTAGATCTATGACCAATTCTTCCAGGGTCACTGACAGAAAGTCACTAGTTGACATATTTCTTGTAGTGTGCGGCATGGCGCCGAGGATCGTCTCGAGACGGTGTTGAAGACCGGCTGGTGGATGGCCGCCGTCGACGCCAACTACGACTCTCAGTTGGACCAGATGATCGTTGCCACTAGCAACAAGTTCACCGTCCTCAAGAAGCTCGCGGACGACATCGCCGTACTCCTCCAGCCCGCGCGCCTGGAATCCTCATTGCCTGCCACCCTAATCGGCCTCCATGGCCGGAACCTCTTTCAAGCACTCGTGGCCCTGCGACTGCCCGCCGACGCCACGAAGAATGTCCACCTGGAGGTCGCGCTCGCCGTGAGGCGCCTCACCCTGTAAGAATTCGTCGACCTACACATCCACGTGTACGAGCAAATCATGTACATAGGTATCTACAAAGCCAGTAAGGACACTATGACGTTCGCCTTCCTCAACCGGCTGGAAGCCTTGGATGCCTTTGCTGAGAAGCACTTCGACCTCGCCACAAAAGCCGCCACTCCTTAGCCGCCGATCGGTGGCCCGGCGCACTAAGTTGAGGAGGAGGAGGTCGTACATTCGTGGATCCATCTTTCTTCTTGCCTTCTGTAACCACCACTGCGATCGCATCATCGTGGCCTTAATTCTTATTGTGCTGGTGCATTCTCATTCCAGTCAATACCGCATGTGCGATCCCTTTGCTTAATTATATGCATCACTGTAACTAGTACTCCATCCGTCAATTTATAAGTTGTGCTTACATTTTCCATCAACTTCGTGCAACGCGCGGGCATCTTGCTAGAAACACTAGAATGTGTCTATATAATCCGTATGTGATAGCCCATTTGAAATCTCAAAAAAGACAAATATTTAGGTACAGAGGGAGTAATATATTAGGAGTATATCAAAACAATAGTGATTTCTTTCAAGTTTGTGAAAAAATACTACTATTCTACTACTTTGATCCGTCGCAACGCATGGGCACATTGCTGGTAAAAGGAAAAGGCCAGCCGCGTTCGCGTCGCACCCCCACACGCCCGGGAATCGGGAGTACAACACGGCCCGTCCAGCACGACACATAGCTTAGGGAAGGCGTGTTGCCTAGAATTTTCACTTTCATGTGGGACCGTCGTTGAGCAAACCGACACCCCGCCCGCCGCCGAGTTGGAAAACAGGAACGACGGGAAGATATAGCTGTAGCACGGAAGCCAAGAAATTTGGTGTCAGACAGGGCTCGTTGATATAGTAGGAGCATTCCGTACTAGTACTACTCCTACTAGTACCAAGTTTGTACTCCTAATACTATATTACCAGTACTACCACTATACAACTAGTAGGTACGTGCACGGCACAACATCGTAGGAACAAAAAACAGGAAGATCTTGTTTTGGGTGATTTATCTTTTTTTCAATCAACGTAGTATGAATAATATGATGTGGGGGGCAGCCATGAAGCGTATGTGGCTTGGTTGCATGGCTACGGAAGGTTAGAGAAAAATAAATAGATAATGTGTTTAGAGTGCACTCCACTAAATAGATATACTTTGGATCCATTGGAACGGACCGGCACATCTATATCTATACCCCCTATATAGTGTGTGAAAAACTTAGAAATTTGGTCGTTGGATGAAGCCTATCTGACAGTACAAAGATGGCAAATCCAAGCACTACTGGCCGTTGGATATCATCCACCAGATTCTGCCACATGTATAATCTAGAAGACTCCATGGTTGAACTTAATTCATGACTAACTTTGCCACAACTAAGCTTAGGCAAAGTTATTAGTTATTCAAAATGAGAGCCACAAGTTGGCAAGCGTAAGGGAATCTTGCCACATTTTTTGTGTGTATGTCATGTGGGGCCTTAGTGTGGCTTGCCTAAGGTGTGGCTTGAACCAAACACTCACCTAAGTTAATCAAACTTGCCTAACCTTACATTCCACTAGATTTTGCCACATGTTAGAATCCAGAAAGCACCACATGTAGAAGCATAATGCACAAACCACCAGAATCTCATGCGTGCAATGCACGTGTACCTTACTAGTACTAGTTGCTAGTAGTAAGAAACAAATTCCAGTTTTGGCACGAGCTCGTACTACGGGAGCACCACAAGGCCTGCCGCAGGAGTTACATTTCCCTTTCGGGGCCCACGGGACCGAACTTCAGTGGCTTAGTGCCCGGCCTATGAGTCAATGACATGCGGACCTTAAATGCGGCTGGCCCACATGTCATTCTCATGGTGGTGGCGTGGTTCACGACTCACTCGTTCGAGATGAACCGTTGGTGGTGTGGCCGTGGCGAGGGTGCCACAGCTGGGCGTCGGGGCGTTACGAGGCGTAGATGGCCACACCGGCGGGTACTACCTGTAGTACATAAGTAATCCAGCTGAGGATTGATGCCCGGGACGAAATGCGTCACAGCCGTTGGATGAAAATTCGATGGTGCAGGAGTACGGATCGGAGCACAGCAGCAGAGCAGGCAAACCGCGTCGAATCGGCTGTGTCTGTGGTAGAAAGTTGATGGTCACCGCAGTTCAGCTGGCCCGCATGTCATGCACACAAAGGCAGAGGAGCGGTGGGTCCAAGAGGGATGAGGGGCACGTCGGGGGGATGAGGATCCCCTGACGCGAACAATCCTACCATTCTGTCACTGACATGTGGGACCCATAAGCGTGGGTCCCACCTGTCACCGAAGGAAAGGCAGGGCAAGGCAGTGATAGCCACGTCAGAGGATCCATGTCCATGTCGGGGGACGTCATGCCGTGGGTTGGAGCGGCGTCGTGGGAATCGCGTGTGGGTGTGGCAGTGGTAGAAACAAGAAACGTGATGGTCGCCGTGGTTCAACTTCCATGGACAAGCTGTCATGTCTGCTGACACATGTATATCAAAACTAGAGTGTTTATATTTCAAGCAGGTGAACAAGTATTATTCTACTACTTTGGATCCATTGCAACACACGGGCCAGCACATTGGTAGTAGTAATGTCCATCTCTATCTCTAGAGGCCTTCCCTCGTTCATCCTTTTCTCTCACAAGATAAACTACTCATACAAATGCATCTTGATGTTCCGTGGAACGCACGAGGATGTTTCCTTGGGGGTCTCTCCAGCGCGGCGTGGCCGTAGTTCCAAGTTGACGCCCCTTGAGATGCCGACGTTGAGGGGCACTTGGATTTCCTCCGATGAGCAGGTAAGATGAGTTTGATCACGTAGTAAATGCATTCTAAAGACTACTTCCATGTCCATTTCCTAATTCTCCCCCTGCCCACTGTTTCATAGGTTAGGCTTGGTGCGAGTGGAGATTGGCTTGCATATGTACGGGAGGGTACCAACATCAATTTGCACAACATTTACAACAGTGACACCGTTCCTGTAGAACCTTTGTCCAACATTGGGATCAGCCATGCAACGGGCCACCGCATGAATTGGTACGATGGAACCACGATGAGATTGAATAAGATAGCACGAACCTTGCACATGGCGGTCAAAGGCGGACCATGCTGTCTACGGCCGATTTGTTGCCGTACGAGTAGGAAGACGCTGTGCTCCTTTCTAACTGCATTTTCGCGGTGACAAACCAGGGGACTTATTTTGTACGGGACACATCCTACGATATACTCCCTCTCTCCCAATTTATTTGTTTTGAATCTTTTCATTTTATAAGTTTCAAATTCAAATTTAGAGCTCCCCATCACATGTTGAGATTACAATGTCCATGCTGCGGGAGCACCACAAGCCCTGGCGCAGGAGTTACATTTCCCTCTCAGGGCCGTCGGGACTGAGCTTCAGCGCCTTACTACACCTACCTTTGAGTCAATAACATGTGGACCCGATAGGTGACTAGTCCACATGTAATGCTCCCATAGGCAGAGGGGCAGTGGGGCCAAGAGGGGTGAGCCGCAGGTCGGGGGACGTGTGGTTTCATGGATTCGAGCGGCGTCGTGGGAATTGCGGGTTGCTGTAGTAGAAACTTGATGCTCGCCGCATTTTAGGTGGCCAACATGTCATGCACACAAAGGTAGAGGGGCGGTGCGGCCGAGAGGGGTGAGGCGCACGTCGGGGGGCGTGGTGCCGTGGGTTGGAGAGGCATCGTGGGAATTGCGAGATGAAACGTGATGGTCGCCGTAGTTGAACTTCCATGGACAAGGTGTCATGTCTACGGACACATGCACCGCATACCGATCACTAGAAGGAGTAGCAGAGAAAGCTATATATGCAGATAAATAGTTCCTTATAGTCAAGCGGACCCACGCTACTACTCTGTTCCAAAGACATGCACACGATCGAAATAGTCCATCTATATCAATATCACCGAGAGGGAATAATTTTTTTACAAGAGTTGAAATAGTTCATCCATCCATAATGCCCTCCTGCTGGTGCAGCCTTTTCTTCTTCTTCTTCTTCTTCTTCTTCTTCTTCTTCTTCTTCTTCTTCTTCTTCTTCTTCTTCTTCTTCTTCTTCTTCTTCTTCTTCTTGTTCTCATTCTCTGTGGGAGACGGCTTCGCAACAAGCTCTTTGGACCTTGCAGCTATCTTGAAACTCACACGGGCATCGAGGGCAGCATATTTTATCTGCTCGTACGTCAAGGGATAATTCTCCCATCCAGACGACCTTAATGCCACCGTCTCGTCACCCTTCTGAAGATTTGTACTGAGCACAAAATTTGCTACGTCGAATAGGGATGGTGTCTGTTTATCACAATCTTCTTTAAAAATTTTGATTCTGGTTTGTAGGTCAGCGATGCTTTTCAAATCAAGGTTGTACGGCTCCAGCTTCTGTTTGTCCCCTTCGATGGCTGCCCCACAGAAGTATACGTCCTCCCGAGACAAGAAATCGTGAAGCTCACCTGGTATGGAGGGCGAGTGTAAGATGTGGTACGCCAAAACATCATCTTCGAGGCACAGCTGAAGGACGGCGGCGCGCTGGATCATCCTAGCGGCACTCTCCGTGTACTCTGCGTCGAGACCGATGACCCTCGTCTCTACCTTTTCGAGGGAGTTGGATACATTGTTGATCCACTGCCGAACAACCCTTGGGTGGACGGTGATGGTGGCAACTATGCGCACCGAGCCTTCGACGAGGACATGTTGGACGCTAAAAACCTGCATCTCGATCTCTTTCGCCATTTGGAACCGCTGGAACGGAGGGCTATGTTTGGAGAATTAGGATTAGATGGCTAGTCTAACAGAAGTAGTAGATGATTATTTAAAGAGGTTAAAACAATGTGAACGTAGTGGGGTTTGGATGCAAATGAAGACGAAGGGGAGGTGAAGAAGCCAAGGAGAATCGGTTCCCGATGGAGAAGTAAATGGGAGAAGTGGCGTGCAGGCAGTTGATTAGACGGCTAGGTAGACTAAACGAAAAGGCTATGCGGGTAGACTGATGAGTCGTACTTGTTCGTGTACGTGCCCATCCTTCCTGATAGGTGGTACCTATGCAAACAGATAAAAAAATGTGTCGTAGTTTTTTTTTGAGCACGTGAGTGGGAGACACAACATTCTCTGGTTATGGAATACTCCCTCCGTTTAGGTGAGTATAAGTCACCTTATGAAAATAAGGTTTTCCCAAAACCTTTAGGCGTGGAGCATTAACTTCCTGCTTGATCCACTCTCAGCCTCGTTAGCCAGCGTTCTCTTCCTCTGCTGCCGCGTTCTACCTTTCCATTTTTCCTCTTCTCAAGTGTGGAACGATCTGCATGCCGTCCTTGATGCACCAGAACGACCACTGGATGCATCGCGGTAGGGCGTTGATTGGGCATGCACGAGAACTGGCATGCTAGCACGGGAGACCTATTTCCGCTATACAATACTGGAGTACTCATGTTCCTACTACTAGTAGTAGTAGTAGTAGTACAACTGTGCTACACTTGATGGTCAAAATACTATTCATCCGGTCCTCACAGTGAAGTGACAACACCCTGCGCCGGACACCAGTCCAGGCGGCGTGTTCGGGTTACCAAAGTCAGCCTCACCCTGTGCACTATGCAGTCTGTCACCGCCGATGTACAGCACATTGGCGCCTCGCCTCGTCTCCCTCTCCGCTCCCATAGCACCACTCCATCTCCATCTCCTTCTCCGTCTCCGTCTCCATCTCACTATGCCCCCGTGTACCGTCGCCTCACTCGCCTCCCCCAGTACCACTATTCCCTCGCTAGCTGCTCTAGCACCGACATCCTTCTCCCCCGTAAATTAAGCCCCCTTCCAAACTCCACCATGGCCGAACGCGAACCGCACAGCATCCATATGAGCCGCAATTGGAGCAATCTCCCCAGTGACATCCTCGACCTCTGTTGTTCGTGTATGGATATGTTGAGCGCCCTGCGGCTGGCTGCATGCTCGAGGGACATGCACACGGCCATCGCCGAAGCGAGGCCTAAGCTTTTCAAGACACCCTGCTTGCTGCTATCTGGTCTTGCGAGATTGGTTCACCATGATACGGAGGCGTGCATGATGCCCCTCGACTTCAATCCGATCTCCATTAGCCGAAACTTCTTTGCAGGTATGTAGTGGGTCGCCGTACATCATTTCCCTCGACATCGATCCGATCACCATCGCCCGAAACTTCTTGGCAGGCATGTACTGGGTCGGCATGAACTCCCACTGGATGGCTGCCTTCAGAGAAGACGGTAAAAAGTTGGTGCTCGTGAACTTCTAGACAACCCATGAGATTATCCTTCCTCAGTTGGATTATATAGAGTATTACCATTGCGGTCCAAGTCATCTAGATTACTACGTCAGTTGGACGGACCTTGTTTTGCAGAAGATTGTAATCTGCCAAGTGCCCACACGACATGCGAATTACAGACTTCAAGCTAATTGCCTTGTTCGACCGCGGACTAGCCTATCTTTACGCCGGTGCCTTCTTTAGCTGGAGACAACTTGGCTCGCAGTGGATCATCGTCAAAGCTGATACACACTTCTGTGATGCTATTGAACACAATGGCATCATCTACTCGATCGACAAAGCAGATGGCACCACGTATTGCTGGGACAGCGCGTGTAAGTTGTTTCCGTCTCATGTTAATGATGACGCCATGACACTGTTTGAACTTTTTGTGATGATTGGCATATCCCTGTTTGAGCAGAATTTGAGTAGAACTATGGCAATGTATTAGAGACGCCGTAAATATGCTATATTTGGAATGAGTTAATTCATGCAATTGTGACCATGTCATTACAGCCAATTTGTACCCTGAATAATCAAACGGTTAGGAATATATGGAAATTATCCTTATTTTATAGTAATGTATATACTACTACTAAATATGAGTGTGTATCAATGGCCATGTTAGTTTCCTCATTTTCATGATGTAGAAACATGCACCACACTGTTGGTTTCATCTAACCATACATTAGGGAAGTAAATGTGCATATGGGGAACTCTATATTTGGAAGTAGTGAAATCCTGCAATGCTTACCATGTGTACATACCTATATTCGCCCTTCAGCAATCAATGACTAGAATAATATCCTCACAAAATTTTTGCCCGCAGAACACGAGCATATAACAATGCATGGTCTGTTAGTTACCTTGAAGAATTTGTTTGTGAGGACAGAACATGATTACTCCCTCCGTTCCCAAATATTTGTCTTTCTAGAGATTTTAACAAGTGACTACATACGGAGCAAAATGAGTGAATCTACACTCTAAAATATGTCTACATACATCCGTATGTTGTGTCTATTTGAAATGCCTAGAAAGACAAATATTTGGGAACGGAGGGAGTACATAACATGCATGACATGGTAGTTTCCTGTGAAGAATCGATTGCGAGATAACAATGCTGTTTCTTGCATTATCCTACTCATACTCTGAACAATGCTGATCTTACATTAACAATGCATGTCCTTTTTGATATGATGCAGTGTCCCTATAGTTACTGCCCTTTGTAATCACACCACCTTTGCCAAAAACAGGGAAGCACAACTGGTTCCTCGCTCGATCAGACGATGGCAAAAGACTGATGATCATTCGGACACATGAGCCAGAAAAGTTATATTGCAAAAAACCCCACTATATACAAGCACCGTGTAATACGTGAGTATTCGGACAGTGGTTGTTACGTCGATGAGCAGGATACCAGCTTGTTGGGGCCTTTAGGATTTTTTAGTTGGAGGCGGGTAAACAGCCTTGGTTCACACTCTCTGTTTCTCGGACTCAATTATCTGATTAACCAGGAGATCACCGTTGGCAAGGACCTTGATGGCAGAGAGGCTCTGTTTGCTATGGAAAACTGTGTCTACATGACGATCCCTAGGAGTTCGGGAGCAAACTCCCCTGATTGTCAACGATATAGCCTGCAGCCAAAAGAAGGTGAGAATGACAAAGGCATCCGGATTAACTTTGATCCTTGGATGTCTCAATTACGACAGGAAGTGATGTGGTTCAAGCCTTCAGGTTGATAGGTAATTGGGCTGTTGCATCGAAAGGGTGGAGTCCTGGTGTCTCCGGATCACTGGTCACTGAAGCGGGGCTGCAAATTATGATGGTGTTGGATCATCTCTTCGAATGACTTTGTTGTGTTTGCTGCTGGTTCTGGATGGGTAGTTCTTTCTTTTGCTATGCATATTCCTTGTCATTTGGTCATCCTCGTCTATGTCACTCTTACTATGTAATAGTTGCTTCTGTTTAGAATGTCATTCTCATCTAGATCACGAGAGTCTGAGCGCTGCAGATGGGTGCGTTTTGGTGGTGTAGCAAGACTTCTTATGAACTATCATGTCTTGCTGTTTATGTCAGTAGTAGTCACTAGTTAGTGTTTGAATGTTGTATATATCGTTGTTTCGAACTGTTTATTGTCTCGAACTACTGGTGGGCTAAATGAGGGCATCACCATTCTCAAGTGTTCAGACTATATCTCCTTTTTTCAAGTTATATAATTTGAGCTCAGTGTCTTTTCGATGATGTACACTTGTTTGGGCCAGTGAGGTGTCGTTGAATATGGGCCGAGTAGTAACGCAATGCCAAACAGGTCAATTATGACTCTGAGGCCGGGCTCTCAAAAGATCCTGAAAAAAAGGCCGGGCTCTCCTAAAAAGAAAGAATAAGGACTCTTAGGCTGACATGTGGGCGCCACCGGTGTTTTCGTGCGCTTGCGCGCCGAGAGCATACTGGCGCGTGCTCGAAATTCATGCTACCTTTTCATCCCCAGTCTCCCGCCCCTCCCCCACCTCTGGAATCTCGATTCCTACTCCAGTTCCCCCAAATCCCCCTCCTGTACTCCCTTTACTCAAGCACACTATCATGTCGCCGGTCAACGCGGATCTCTGAGACAGAGATCCCGAGGTCCGTCCTGCCTTCGGTCGCTGCGTGCTGTCGCTCAACAGTGGCATGGCGGCGCTTGACGACCAGTTTGCCGGCAAAGTGCTGATGGTAACCATCAACGGCGACCGGCCTCCTGTCTCGCCAGACGACCTTGTCAAAGCTCTTGGCATTGCACACGGCATCCAAATAAGTGACTTGCTCGTCGAAGTCTGTCCGCCACCGGCTGATTTCTTCGTCAGGTTCCGAACAACTTTTGACTGCAGTCGTGTGTTCGAATCTTCCCGGCGTTTGTTCTGCGATGGCGCGCTGGTGAGCTTTGATCGGTGGCACCCAGGATGGGGCTCGGTGCCCTCTAAGCTTGAGTTTTTAACAAAGCTTACCTTCCACGGCATGCCTCGACGTGCTTGGAACAGCGAGTCCATGAACGAGCTTATCAACGACCTTGGAGGTGAGCTTGTATGTATGTTTGTTCCTCCAGACAGCTGGGCTCTGACGGTTATGGCATGGATGAAGAAGCCGTCCACCATACCGAAGGTGATTGGTGTTGAGATACCAGTGCAGGAACCGGGGTTGTACTATTCGTCGCCACCAAGGCCGCCGCGGACCACGTTAGGGTTGTACCTGTATCGAGTGTTCGTGCATGTTGAAGAAGTGGTCAATCCATCAATCGAAGTCCTGCCGCCGCGGCCGGTGCCAGGGTCCGTCGACGACGTCCATTATAGGAGTCAACGTCAGACTGTCCCCGTGTTGCTCGGAACGATGGATGGCACAGGGCCTACTCCATCGCACGGCGGAGGCCACTGCTTCTTTGGGAGAAGAGGCAGGGCTGGCTGCCTGGATGTGCTCCAATTTGAGGTAACAACTGAATCTTGTCAGATACTAGTTAAATCCAAGCTATGGGTGTGAAGCACTGATATTCCAGTACATTTGATTCTGACCTGTTCTAATTTTGTACCTGAACTTTTTTTAGAAAGGGTTGTACATCAACTTAATGTGCTAGCAGAACTTATTGTGTTGTCTGTCTGTTTTCTTTGCACAACATTCAAGATATTTCCCCGTCATTGATAAAGACGATGAACCGTTATGTACGACTTCGTTGGTTTCAACATAGCCCTTCCCGTAGCGATCCACTGCTTCCATCCTGATTGTGCCGCCTGCGTGAAATTTTTGTATGCAAGTTCAGTGAGCTATGATGTTCTATATGATTGTGTCAACTATATAAGTTTTTACTGAGCACCAGCAATGCATATGGCTGAAAGATGTATTTACGAGCATCGACCGATGGGTCTCTCTCTCTATCTCTCTCTCTCTCTCTCACACACACACACAAACACACACACACACACACGCGCGCGCGCACACGCACAAGTGGGACCCGTTGAATTATTTATTTGCTCGTGATAACTTTTAATTAGGTTCCACTGTAATCTAACTTTTTTCTTAAGTTATTAATTGAGCTCAGTGACTTCAAAAAGTTGTACAGAAGACTTGTTTGGGCCTTTCCGGCGTCGCTGAATGTGGGCTGAGTAACCATGTTAGGTTGTACTGTACTACACAGGCCTTTTTTTCAACATCAGCAATGCAACTGGGCCGACAGTTGTACACAATATCCGGGTCAACTTGTTATTCTCCGCCCCGCTGGGCTGCAAAGTTTCCTAGGAGGTATGCATTAGGCTTAACAAGAAAATGGAATTTAAGAAATAATAAATGGGATGTAATTATAATAACTGGACAGTTACTATGCACCAAACACGTAATTAGTTTGAAAAATATATTATTTTTGGAATTTGAAAATTTTAATTTCATAACTTGTTGCACGCGCAATATTTCGTTGGATTTTAACGTAATAAAACTTTATTTTGAAATTATATTTAACCTGACTAGAAATTTCGGATAAAAATATTTCGGATCCCATCAAAATGTGGGAATTTTTTTTGAATTCTGTTTTGAGCGGTTGTTTGAAATTATTAATCGTTGTCCTGTCTAGAAGTTCGGCTGTACTTTTAACAAACTGTAAATGGGCTATAGTAAATTCCATTAGAATTAAAAAATGGGCTGTACATTCTTACAAATCGCAAATGGGCTATATGTTCTCTGCCAAATCCGAGCTGTGGGCCTACCAAGTTGACATGTACCAAGGGCTTTGTCAACTTAGTCAATATAAACGATTCTAGCTGCAGTGATCGTACGATGTCCATCCAACGGTCGTAATGCTTCTTCAACCTCTGGTCTTCTTGCTCCAGCCGCCCAAAGCAGCGCCGGTCGTGTCGCGTGCTCCTGCCTCCCGTGGCCGGCTGTGATGCCGCAGAGGCCTCACAACCCCGTACTACTCTCAACGCTGGCCAGGCCATCCCTCTACTCACCCACACCCCCTGTTATTCTGCGGCGATGGCAGCCTCACACCGCAGCCGAACCAGTGAACCCTCGTACTCTTCTCTGCGCGGGCTTCCATTGCCGTGTCTTCCCCGGCTCCCTGTCGTCCCCTTCCTAGGCCTCGCCGTCGTTCACCGCCCTGGTGCTCTCGGCGCGGCGTGGTCAACGTGGTCAAGGAACGACTTCCATTGGACGTGGACTGTACGTGGAGAGGCTGACAGTTGGGTCCACGGCCGCAGCAAGGAAGTGCCTCCTTATTACGCGGAAAATAATGATTCCTCCACCTGACAGCTGGGACGCACCGGACGGGCCACTGTATTTCGTGAAAAAAACGTTTCCCCCTGACTGTTGGGACCCACCAGCTACATCTTCGCACGCAAGGAAGTGCGTTCGGGCAAAAAAAACGATTCGCCCCCTGACTACTGGGACCCACCAGCTACATCTTCGCAGGCAAGGAAGTGCCTGACAGTCGGGACCCACCTGGTCGAGCGTACGTAGCGTTGTCATTCTGGTCACGAACGTGTACGTACATATATACTGGTGGATGTAGAGGCGCGCACGTGTCGTAGTAGAGGCGCGTACGTGTCGTAGTAGAGGCGCGCACGTCGCATGTACACGTACGTACAGCGGCTAGGGTGCAAGAAAGAAAATACGGCCACGTATGTGTACATACGAGCGGGGTCTCGAACGCCTACTCGCGCATAGGTACGGCCAGGGCTCGTGTACATGGCTGGGTCGGAACGGAGAAACAGCGTCATCGTCGTGTTCATGGGGAGGCAACGGAATGCGTCGTGTTCATCGGGAGGAAACGGAACGCGTGGGAGCCAACCGACTGGGTTGGAATTTTTTTGAAATTACTGCGTTCCCCAACATGGACCGTGGGTTAGCGAATCCACCCATCCCACATTCATACACGCGTAGCCTTTCTGCCCGGAGGCAACCCTGCCGGGCAAGCGTGTTGCGCTCACCACCATGTTTACACCATCAATCCACCAAAGCAGGAGTAGGGTTTTACGCCTCATGGCGGCTCGAACTTGGGTAAAGATTGCCTGCGTGATCCCTACTGTGCTGTTCGACGCCCCTCTGCTCTTTGTGCAACGTGACTTCCCCCTGCCGAACCAGCAAGGGACTCTTGGTCCCATAGGTGGTCATTGTTTCCCACGACATCTTTGGCGCGCCAGGTAGGGGGAAATCCTTGCACAAACCTGAAGGCGTGAGCATTGCGTCATCTTCATCACCATCTTCGTCATCTTGCGGCTCCATCGACTATGGCGCCCAAGAAGAAGCCTGGTGCTCCAGCTCACCTATCCACCTCGAAGGCTCCACCGCCCGCAACCACCACGCTGCGGGGGCCGCGGAGGCGCTTGAGGATGTGGGCGCTGCGGGGGACGTGGTCGGCGCAGTCGTCATCGTCACCACCTCCCCCGCGGCCGAAACAGGAGCGGGAGGCACCGGGGGAGAGCAGCAACAGCAGCATCCCAGCGCCCATGCTCCACGAGGTACGAGCGAAGGGGCTGTTCCACCTGTACCTCTTCCCCTCGCAGAAGGGCACAACCACAGTGGTGGCGCCCAGACTGGGGCGAATCGCCACCCTCCGGCTGCCCCAACCACAGGTGCGACCGTAGGGCGCGCGCCTTCCCCGGGACGGGCTGACCCAACCGCTGCGCCCAATGGAGGCGCTGGTCCCCAAGCGCCTTCGCCGCGGTGCCATTCCCTCCAAGTGGCTGGCTCGAAACGGCAAGGGCGTGACACCGTCGCTATCGGCACCGTCAGGAGCCGGGCGATGGTGCGGTCGACATCATCATTACCGATGCCGAGCACCGCTATGGAGGCCATGGCACGGGCCTAGCTACTGTTGAGATTTCCCCCAGTGGCCAATCAGATGGATGAATGGAGAGCCACCATTTAGAGTCTGATTGCCATAGCCGAGGCCAGGGGCTCACAGCGGGCTGGTCCGTCATGGCCTCCCAAGCGACGACAACGGCTCGCGCTGCTCGCCGCATGGAAGGAGCCACCCCCACGGTGCAGCCCCACCACGGAAACCAGCACGGGCGTAGCAGAATCAAGACCACGACGATGTCTCGATGGCCTCTTCTTACCCTCGAGCACGTCCAGGTCAACGACGATC
Organism: Aegilops tauschii subsp. strangulata; assembly: GCF_002575655.3. Taxonomy (NCBI): domain Eukaryota; kingdom Viridiplantae; phylum Streptophyta; class Magnoliopsida; order Poales; family Poaceae; genus Aegilops; species Aegilops tauschii. The sequence goes on from NC_053039.3 coordinate 442,321,996, forward strand.
CCTGGAGGACAGGCAGAGGGGAGACACGCGCATTGTCATCGAGCAGCGCCACAATGACCACAATGACCACCGAGCAGCGCCACAATGGTCCCAACATCGACGAGCCTGCGCTTAAGGATGGGGGGTGCCTTCCTTTCGAGGTTGGGTGCCCTGTGTTTACTCGTGAGCTGCGGCAAGTTCATTGGCCATCCGCTCGTACCTTCAAGCAAGAGATACCAGAGAAGTATGATGGAAGGCTGAACCCAACAGAGTTCCTGAGCATTTACACCATTGCTGTCTAAGTTGCCAGGGGATGTGATGATAAGGTGTTTGCCAACTACTTCCCTTGGCACTCAAGTCCAATGTGAGGTCTTGTCTGATGCACCTGCCGGAGAACTTCATTTCGTCATGGGCTGACCTGTGCCATGAGTTCATTGGCGCCTTCACGGGCGGCCATAAGGAACAAGGATGGCCCAGTGATTTGCAGCTTCTCCAACAGAAAGAAGGAGAAACCCTCCACAAGTATTTGCAGAGGTTCAACAGAGTCCATAGAAATATCCCAAATATCCATCCGACGGCCATGATAGCTGCCTTCCAGTCCAATGTGCGCAACCGCAGGATTCGTTCCAAGATGAACGTGCGGTTGGAGGAGGGAAGGAAACTCCCTGGAGAGGAATGTTGCATTAACATCGACTCAGAGGATGACGATCAATCCACCAGTCAGAAGAAGAAGAGCAAGAAGCGCAAGGATAAGGAAGTGATGACCCTCGAAGGATCGGACACACACAGTACCGGGAAGAAAGCTAGGGCCGAAGCCCCCGGCAAGGAAGCTGCCACGTGCGCTGACTACCGAGAGGCTGTGGTTGCCGAGAAAACTGGGAAAGGCGATGGGCCGTAATGCAAGATCCACCGGACCAAAGGCCACGATCTCCAAGAGTGTCATTAGGTTGAGCAGCTTGTCAAGAGGCAGAGAGTTGAGTATGAGAAGCATGTCAAGGAAAAGGGTCAGAATGGTGTTGGCGGTTAGGGCCGGGGCGGTGAAGGAAATCGTCAAAGCAAGGCTTTTCGGAACCAAGGAAAACCCGCCAGGGGCCGAGAGAAGGAAGTTTGCAATTATGGGAGTGATGGAGGGGATGAAGAGGAAACCAGTGAGCAGGAGTTCCAGAAGGCCACTGAGGTCCTGTGCATTGACGGGGGTGCATCTTTGCACTCCTGTCATCGCCAACTTAAAAGGTGGGCGCGTGAGGTCAATGCCGTGGAGCCGGCAACATAGTCCCGGAAGCCGCTCAAATGGTCACGCACGCCCATCACCTTTGACGAAGAGGACTATCCTCACCACACCACTGCAGTAGGATGCTTTCCATTGTTGGTCTCTCCACCAATTCGCAACCTCAAAGTCACAAAGATGTTGGTTGATGGCGGGGCCGGGTTGAATCTGATTTCCCGAAAGGTTATCAGCAAACTTCAGATAGCAGAGGAAGAGCTAAAGGTCACGGGCACGTTTCAAGGAGTTAATCCCAGCAGGAGTCATCCCAATGGAAAGATCACGTTGCTGATGTCGCTGGAAGCTACGTCGGTATTTCCCCAAAGAGGAAGGGATGATGTAGCGCAACGGCGGTAGGTATTTCCCTTAGAAATGAAACCAAGGTTGTTGAACCAGCAGGAGAACCAAGCAACACAACGTAAACAGCCCCTGCACACAAATAACAACCACTCGCAACCCGACGTGTTAAAGGGGTTGTCAATCCCTCTCGGGTAACGGCGCCAGAAATTGCGTGATGACGGGAGAAAGTTGTAATAGATTGAATAAATATATCGCAAATAAAATAAGGTGCATCCAAGTATTTTGAGTTTAATAGATCTGAATAAAAATGCAAAGGAAAAGTAGATCGCAAGCAAATATATGAGAAAGAAGACCCGGGGGCCGTAGGTTTCACTAGTGGCTTCTCTCGAGAAAAATAGCAAACGGTGTGTAAACAAATTACTGTTGGGCAATTGATAGAACTTCCAATAATTATGATGATATCCAGGCAATGATCATTACATAGGCATCACGTCCAAGATTAGTAGACCGACTCCTGCCTGCATCTACTACTATTACTCCACACATCGACCGCTATCCAATATGCATCTAGTGTATTAATTTCATGGAAAAACGGAGTAATGCAATAAGAACGATGACATGATGTAGACAAGATCCATTTATCTACGGCAGTAGATATAGATCTCATCTTTTTATCCTTAGTAGCAACGATTCCTACGTGTGGGTTCCCTTTCTATCACTGGGATCAAACACCGTAAGATCGAACCCACTACCAGGCACCTCTTCCCATTGCAAGATAAATAGATCAAGTTGGCCAAACAAAACCAAAATATCAAGAAGAAATACGAGGCTATAAGAGATCATGCATATAAGAGATCAAAGAAACTCAAATAACTTTCATGGATATAAAAAGGTATATGTGATCATAAACTTGAAGTTCATCAGGTCCCAACAAACACACGGCAAAAGAATTACATCATATGGATCTCCAAGAGACCATTGTATTGAGAATTCAGCGAGAGAGAGAGAAAACTATCTAGCTACTAACTACGGACCCGAAGGTCTACAAAGAACTACTCACGCATCATCGGAGAGGCACCAATGGAGGTGTTGAACCCCATCCGAGATGGTGTTTAGATTGGATCTGGTGGTTCTGGACTCTGCGGCAGCTGGATGAATATTTCCTCGACGCCCTTGGGGTTCTGGGATTTTTGGGGTATTTATAGAGCAAAGAGGCGGTCCGGGGGGCACCTGAGGTGGGCACAAACCACCAGGGCGCACCTGGGCCTCCTGGCACGCCCTGGTGCGTTCTGCCCCCCTTGGGGCACCCCCCCCCAAGTGCAACCAGGGCCCATTGCCTTCCTTCTGGCCCATAAAAAAATCATCATGGAGTTTTGTGGCATTTGGACTCTGTTTGATATTGATTTCCTGCGATTTAAAAAACATGGAAAAAACAGCAACTCGCACTTGGCACAATGTCAATAGGCTAGTACCAAAAAATGATATAAAATGACTATAAAACAGAATTTTTGATGTGGAGTGCTGTTCATCAAGTCATATCATGTTGTTTTCTTTATCGTATGGACATTTGGACTTTTATGTGATTCAAAGGAATAGTCTAGTTTTGACATAATAATTTAGATACTCAAGCATATCAACAAGCAGCCATGTCTTTAAAAATATCATTGCTAAAATAAGTTATCTGTAGCCCATCATGCTCAAACATTGATCCATTCATCAAACACACTGGAATATTAACTACACCAAATACTTAAGCACGATCATATTGTATCATAGTTGGTGCTTTTATAAGAGAAGATGGAGACTCAAGTACAAAAATAAAAAATTGCATAAAGTAAAAGAAAGGCCCTTCGCAGAGGGAAGTAGGGATATGTAGATGTGCCAGAGCTCAAAGCAAAAAATTAGAGATAAAAACATTTTGGGAGGTGTATCCATCCCACCAACGAAAACGACTTAGAGTTCCGAACACTTTCCATGCTAGATATGCCATAGGCAATTCCCAAACAGAAAATAAAGTTCATTCCTTTTTCTACCGTTCTTTCACTTTCCATGGCTAGCTGTATCCACGGGTGCCCTCCATACCAACACTTTACAAGAAATTTATTATTTGACAACATAAAGTAAATATTTTTTTGCATTTCGGGACTGAGCATCCCTAAAACCTTTGCCTTACTCCCGTGCAATGACAAGTGAATAAACATTCATCTTGAGAATAACACATCTAGCATGGAAAATATTACCCAACCGTTACCGTTCTGCGAGCGAAACAAACAAACAAAAGTGAAGTTTATTTTGAAAATTAGAGGTGGCACATGCAAATTTGCTAAGAACGGCAAAAGATTATTGCATATAGGGAGATATATTGGACTCATGTGGCAAAACTAGTTTAAAGGATTTTGGATGCACAAGTAGAGGTCATACTTAGTGCAAAATGAAGGCTAGCAAAAAGATTGAGAAGCGACCAACCAAGAAACGAATAATATCATAAGCAAGCATTAAGTATAATTAACACCGAATAATGCACCACAAGTAGGATATAATGTTCATTGCATGATTATAGACTTTCGTGCATGCATAGGGAATCACAAACCTTAACACTAATATTCTTACTAGAGCACAATTACTCATCAACATAACTCACATATCACATCATCATATCTCACAACTATTACTAAGAATCAAGTTTATTTTGTCCAATGATCTTCATGACACTTTTTTACTTTATTCTTCTTGGATATCTATCACTTTGGGACTAATTTTCATGTGTTGCTTTTCATAAGCTCAAACAAATATAAGTGAAGATCATGAGCATAACAAATTTTTTTTCTCTCAAAATAATGTAAGTGAAGCAAGAGAGAATTTCTTCAAAAATAACAAAGCACACCGTGCTCAAAAAGATATAAGTGAAGCACTAGAGCAAGTCCTAGCTCATAAAAGATTTAAGTGAAGTACAGAGAGCAATTCTAACAAGTCATGATATAATTTTGGCTCTCTCAAATAGGTGCGTCTAGGAATGACTGATGACTTAAAACACAAAATAAAACAAGCAAAGGCACATATCATACAAGACGCTCCAAACAAAACACATATCATGTGATGAATAAAAATATAGCCTCGAGTAAAATACCGATAGTTGTTGGAAGAAAACAGGGATGCCACTCGGGGGCATCCCCAAGATTAGTTGGTTGCTCATTCTTGGATAATAGCTTTGGATGCCAGGTCATCCCCAAGCTTAGGCTCTTACATCCTTCATTCATCCATCGTAAGATAACCCAAAACTTGAAAACTTCAATCACACCAAACTCAACAAAACCTTCGTGGGATCCGTTAGTGTAAGAAAAATAAATCACTACTATAAGTGTTGTATCAAACCAATTCATATTTTGTTTTTGTATTATATCTACTGTATTCCAACTTTTCTATGGCAGGAACTCATCAAAGAAAACCATAGAGCCATCAAAATAAGCACACAACACAAAGAAAACAGAATCTGTCAAAACAAAACAGTTTGTAGTAATCTGATTCGTTCGAATAATTATGGAACTCGAAAAATTCTGAAACACTAGTAAAACCTGGATAATTTTTATATTGATCTTCTTAAAAAAGAATTGGGATTTTATCACGTTCTGGTGAAGTTTAACAAATGTTTTCGTGAGCACAAAGTTTCTGTCATTTTCAGCAAGATCAAACAACTATCACCCAAGAAGATCCTATTGGTTCTACTTGGCACAAACACTAATTAAAACATAAAAAACAGAATCATAACAGTAGAATAATTTTGTAAACACACAAGAACAGAAAGCAAAAAGCAAAAAAAAATTCATTGGGTTGCCTCTCAACAAGCGCTATAGTTTTACGCGCTTAGCTAGGCATAAAGCAATGAACTAAGTTTTGTCATCTTTGGTTCGAGATCCATAAGATGCCCTCATGATTGATTCATAAGGTGGCCTGATTTTTGTTCTAGGAAAGTGTTCCATACCTTTCCTCAAAGGAAATTGGAACTTAATATTGCCTTCTTTCATATCAAGCACGGCACCGATAGTGGGTAAAAACGGTCTACCAAGAATAATTGGACAAGATGGATTGCAATCAATATCAAGAACAATAAAATCTATGGGCACATAATTCCTATTTTCAAGAATAAGAACATCATTAATACTTCCCATAGACTTTTTAATAGTAGAGTCCGCCAAGTGAGAATTCAAGGAACATTCTTCAAGATTGGTAAGAGCAAGCACATCACAGAAAGATTTCGGAATTGTAGAAACACTAGCACCCAAGTCACACAAAGCAAAACACTTATAATTTTTATTCTTGACTTTCATAGTAGGTTCCCACTCATCATGCAATTTTCTAGGAATTGATACTTCTAATTCCAACTTTTCTTCCAAAGCTTTCATCATAGCATCAACAATATGTTTAGTAAAAGCTTTGTTTTGTTCATAAGCATGGGGTGAATTTAGCATGGATTGCAACAAAGAAATACAATCAATCAAAGAGCAACTATCGTAATTAAATTCTTTGTAATCGAAAATAGTCGCTGCATCACCAGCTAAAGTTTTGGAGTCTCCAAATCCATTTTCATCAATTTTCTCAACAAGATTTTCACCCTCCGAAATATTGGGATGCCTTCTACCTAAACTTTACTAAACAAGGAATTACTAGAAGAAACACTAATCGATCTTCATCATCTTTGCAAGAATAATCACTGGAAAAAGATTTTTCGAAAAATTCTCTTTTAGCTCTAAGCATAGCAGTTCTTTTCTTACTTTCATCCATAGAAACATAAAGAGCTTTAATTGATTCATCTACTTTAGGCACAAAAATATTCATCTTGATATTTTCCACATCATTAGCAATTCTATCAACACTTCTAGACAAATCATCAATCTTATTCAACTTTTCTTCTATGGAAGTGTCGAAAACTTTTTATGTGTTGATAAATTCTTTAATAGTACTCTCCAGATCAGAGGTGTTCCTATTATTATTATAACATTGATTTCCATAGGAATTACCATAATTGTTAGAGGAATTACTAGGAAAAGGCCTAGGATTAAAATTTCCTCTATAAGCATTGTTGTTGAAATTATTTCTAGAGATAAGATTCACATCAATGGCATCAATATTTTGCTCAATCAAAGTAGACAAAGGCATATCATTAAAATCAATAGGAGAACTTTTCTAGCAACCAATTTCATAAGAGCATCAACTTTATCACTCAAAGAAGAAATTTCTTCAACCAAATTAACTTTTTTACTAGTAGGAGCTCTTTCGGTATGCCATTGTGAATAATTTTCCATGATATTATCAAGCAATTTGGTGGCTTCACCCAAAGTAATTTCCCTAAAAGTACCACCCGCGGCGGAGTCTAAAAGATTACGAGAAACAAAATTCAACCCCGCATAATTTTTTTGTATGATCATGCAAAGATTTAACCCATGAGTTGGGCAATTCCTTAGCATCATTTTGATCCTTTCCCAAGATTGTGCAACATGCTCATGTTCAAGTTGCTTGAAATTCATGATCTGGTTTCTAAGGGAAATAATTTTTGCGGGAGGAAAATACGTAGTGATAAAAGCATCTTTGCACTTATTTCAAGAATTGATACTGTTATGAGGCAAAGAAGAGAACCAAAGTTTTGCAGAATCACGCAAAGAGAACGGAAACAACTTCAACTTGACCACCTCATTGTCCACATATTTTTTCTTTTGCATATCGCATAATTCCACGAAGGTATTGAGATGGGACGCGACATCCTCATTAGGAGTACCGGAAAATTGGTCTTTCATAACAAGATTCAGCAAAGCAGTACTAATATCACAAGTCTCCGCACTAGTGGCTGGAGGAGCAAGCGGAGTGCCAATAAAATCATTATTTTTGGTATTTAAGAAATCACATAATTTTGTGTTCTCTTGACTCATGATGACCACACAACAAGATTGCACTAAAAAATAGATCCGGCAAGAAAACGGCAAACGGAAAAAGACAGGCGAATAAAACGGCAAATTTTTGTGAAGTGGGGGAGAGGAAAATGAGAGGCAAATGGAAAATAATGTAAATTGCGAGGAGATGAGATTTGTGATTAGGAACCTGGTTATGTTGAAGATGTGCCCCGGCAACAGGGCCAGAAATTCCTTTTGATGATGCTTGAAGCTCCGTCGGTATTTCCCCACAGAGGAAGGGATGATGGAGTACAGCGGCGGCAGGTATTTCCCTCAGAAATGAAACCAAGGTTATCGAACCAGTAGGAGAACCAAGCAACACAATGTAAACATCTCATGCACACAAATAACAACCACTCGCAACCCGACGTGTTAAAGGGGTTGTCAATCCCTTTTGGGTAACGGCGCGAAAAATTGCGTGATGACGGGATAAAGTTGTAATAGATTGAATAAATAGATCGCAAATAAAATAAAGTGCAGCAAAGTATTTTTAGTTTAATACATCTGAATGAAAATGCATATGAAAAGTAGATCACAAGCAAATATATGAGCAAGAAGACCCGGGGGCCGTAGGTTTCACTAGTGGCTTCTCTCGAGAAAAATAGCAAACGGCGGGCAAACAAATTACTGTTGGGCAATTGATAGAACTTCAAATAATTATGATCATATCCAGGAAATGATCATTACATAGGCATCACGTCCAATATTAGTAGACCAACTCCTGTCTGCATCTACTACTATTACTCCACACATCGACCGCTATCCAGCATGCATCTAGTGTATTAAGTTCATGGAAAAATGGAGTAATAATGCAATAAGAACGATGACATGATGTAGACAAGATAGATTTATCTATGGCGGTAGATATATATCTCGTCTTTTTATCCTTAGTAGCAATGTTACATACGTGTCGGTTCCCTTTCTGTCACTGGGATCAAGCACTTTAAGATCGAACCCACTACCGGGCACCTGTTCCCATTGCAAGATAAATAGATCAAGTTGGCCAAACAAAACCCAAATATCGGAGAAGAAATATGAGGCTATCAGAGATCATGCATATAAGAGATCAAAGAAACTCAGATAACATTCATGGATATAAAAAGATATAAGTGATCCTAAACTCGAAGTTCATCAGATCCCAGCAAACACACTGCAAAAGAGTTACATAATATGGATCTCCAAGAGACCAGTGTATTGATAATTCAGCAAGAGAGAGAAAGCCATCTAGCTACTAACTACGGACCTGAAGGTCTACAAAGAACTACTCACGCATCATCGGAGAGGCACCAATGGAGGTGGTGAACCCCATTCGAGATGGTGTCTAGATCGGATCTGGTGGTTCTGGACTCTGCGGTGGCTGGATGAATATTTCATCGACGCCCTTAGTGTTCTGGGATTTTGGGGGTATTTATAGAGCAAAGAGGCGGTCCGGGGGGCACCCGAGGCGGGCACAACCCACCAGGGCGCCCCTGGGCCTCCTGGCGTGCCCTGGTGGATTGTGCCCCCTCGGGGCACCCCCCAGGTGCAACCAGGGCCCATTACCTTCCTTCTGGCCCTTAAAAAATCATCGTGGAGATTCGTGGCATTTGGACTCCATTTGATATTGATATCCTATGATGTAAAAAACATGGAAATAAACAACAACTTGCACTTGGCACTATGTCAATAGGTTAGTACCAAAAAATGATATAAAATGACCATAAAATGATTATAAAACATCAAAGATTGATAATAAAACAACATGGAAGAATCAAAAATTATTGATACGTTGGAGACGTATCAGTTGCGAGTGACATTTGGGGAGAACTGAACTATCAGACTGAAAAGGTTGTGTTTGACGTGGCCGACCTCCCCCTGCCGTACAATGGGATCCTTGGACGCCCAGCTCTGGCAAAATTTATGGTGGCATCCCACTATGCCTACAACACCTTGAAGATGCCAGGGCTGGTCAGAGTCATTTCCAATCCATCAGACGAGAAGGACGCAATCATTTGCATGGATAAGATGTACCGGGACGAAGTCACGGCACAGGCCACGGCAGCCGCAGTTCTCGCCAAGGAAAACAGAGGAAAGAAGAAGGATAGCAAGGACACCGGCAAGGAATCCAGGAAGCATACCTCTTCGGAGTGTGCTGCGCCTGTTGATGATCTGCCGGAAAGTTCCAACAACAAGAGATCCAAGGTTGCTGCTCCGCATGTGAAGAAGGTCCCGGCAGGGCTAGCTGGCGTTGATGGTACCTTCACCATCAGTGCAACCCTTGATGACAAATAGGAAAGTGCGCTCGTTGCCTTCCCGCAGGCGAATATCGATGTGATTGCCTGGCAAGCATCTGCTATCCCTGGTGTTCCCACAGAGGTAATTGAGCACCACCTTGTTGTTTGCCCACAGGCCCGACCCGTCAAGCAGAAGGTTCAAAAGCAGGCCTTGGAGAGGCAGCAGTTCATTGCCGAAGAGATCAAGAAGCTTGAGGTAGCTGGTTTGGTCACAGGAATACTGTATCTGACATGGTTAGCAAACCCAGTGGTAGTACGCAAGGCTAGCGGGAAATGGAGGCTCTGCATAGATTTCACATATCTCAACAAGGCTTGCCCGAAGGACCCATTTCCCTTGCCGTGCATTGACCAGATTGTGGACTCCACTTTAGGTTTTGATTTTCTCTCCTTTTTGGATGCATACTCTGGGTATCATCAGATCTTCATGTCTAAGGAAGACGAAGATAAGACCTCGTTCATCACCCCATGTGGTACGTAATGCTTTGTGCGCTTGCCTTTCGGATTAAAGAGTGTCGGGTCCACTTTTGCAAGAGCAGTCCAGATTGGTTTTGAACCACAGTTGCACAGAAACATTGAAGCGTATATCAATGACATTGTGGTCAAAACCAAGGACAGATCAACCCTCATCCAAGATTTGGAAGCGACATTTGCCAATCCGCGCAAGATCAATTTGAAGCTAAGTCCAGAGAAGTGTGTGTTTGGCGTTCCCTCCGGCAAGCTGCTTGCGTGTCCCATCGGGGGATCAAATCCAACCCCGACTAGATCAAGGCTATCGAGCAGATACAGGCGCCAAGGACAGTTAATGATGTGAGGCATCTGATAGGTTGTGTTGCCGCACTTAGCAGATTCATCTCCAAGTCTGTCGAGCGCAACCTGTCGTTCTTCAAAATTCTGAAGAAGGCAGGGCCCATGAAGTGGAACCCGGAAGCATATACAACTTTACAAGAGTTGAAGGCCTACTTGTCCTCTGTGCCCACCTTGGTTGCCCCCAAACCACAAGAGCCGGTTCTGATATACTTAGCGGCAACCAATCAAGTGGTTAATTAGTGTAGCCTTAGTAGCACAGCGGGAAGTGGAGGAAGCAGAGGGTGAACAGAGCCCGACAGAACCAGAGGAGGATCAGGACAGAGAAGAGCACGATAGTAGGGGCAACCCCAAGGATGTGGCCAGGAAGAAAGTGGTGCAGTGCCCAGTGTACTTCATTAGCTCCCTGTTATAGGGGGCTAGATCAAGGTACTCTAGCGTGCAAAAATTGATTTTTGGCCACATCATGGCCTCAAGGAAACTGCGCCACTACTTCCAAGCCCATGAGATCACGGTTGTCACCCACTTCCCATTGCAAAGGATACTCCAAAACCCTGAGGCTACCGGCAGAATAGTGGAGTGGGCTTTGGAGTCATCCAGCTTTGGCCTGAAATTTGAGAGCACGTCAACAATCCAGAGCAAAGCGCTAGCAGAGTTTATTGCAGATTGGACGCCAACCCCTGATGAGGAAGTGCCAGAAACAGTTATCCCCGGCAAGGAAGCACCCCAAGAATGGATCATGTATTTCGATGGTGCCTTCTCCCTACAAGGTGCAGGGGCTGGCGTGTTTCCCATTGCCCCCACAGGGGATCACTTGAAGTACGTCATCCAGATGCACTTTCCCTAGGAGGAGGCAACCAACAATACATCAAAGTATGAAGGGCTCCTTGCCGGGCTTAGGATTGCAACAGAATTGTGAATCAAGAAGCTGATCATTTGAGGAGATTCACAACTTGTGGTAAGACAAGTCAACAAGGATTACCAAAGTCCATTGATGGAGGATTACGTTGAGGAAGTGAGAAGATTGGAGGAGCACTTTGACGGATAGCAAATAGAGCATCTACCCCATGCGGAAAACAACATAGCTGATCATATGTCAAATTGTGTTGCACATAAACTTCCTTTGGAACGAGGAACTTTTGTTCTCCATCATACTCAGCCCTCCGTATCCCCAGCCCTCCGTATCCCCAACAACAATGGCCAGAAAGAGGAGGAAGTTGGACTCCCGTAAGCCTCTCCCGGTAGAGCCTCCCGGGGCTCCTGGAAGGGACCCTGCAGGGAAACAACTCCCCATCACTTGCCGGACCGCACCCTTCAGCCGGGCCAATGGTCCCTGCGAACGAGGAACGTGCCCCTACAGATGACGAGGTGCCGCTAGTCATCGTTGCCGAGCCTCAGGCTCCAACTTGGGCAAGGCACATAGTCCATTTTCTTCAAACTGGAGAACTTCCCGATGAGCAAGAGGAAGCTGAAAGAGTAGCCCTGAGGGCCAGTGTCTATCAGTTTGTCGATGACACTCTGTACAGAAGAAGGCCCAACGGTGTGAAACTGAAGTGAATCTGCCGCGAAGGAGGAAAGGACCTGCTAGCAGAGATACACAAAGGCATGTGTGGCTCCCACATTGGATCAAGGGCATTAGTTGGGAAAGCATTCCGACAAGGATTCTATTGGCCCATAGCCCTCCAAGATGCGGTTTAGCTAGTCACTAAGTGTGAAGCCTGCCAGTTCCATTCCAAGAATATCCATTTGCCTGCACAAGCACTTCAGACAATCCCTTTGTCATAGCCGTTTTCGGTCCGGGGGCTCGATATCCTCGGCCCTTTCCCCCTAGCTGCCGGGGCTTTGAATTCTTGTTCGTTGCTATCGACAAGTTTACAAAGTGGCCAGAAGTAGCGGCCATGAGAAAGGTGACTGCTCAGTCAGCTATCAAGTTCTTGAAAGAATTGGTGTGCCGCTTCGGGGTCCCTACCTGGATCATCACAGACAATGGCACCCAGTTCACGAGCCGCGCCTTCATGCAATATGTTCATGCCCTCGGAAGTAAGATCGCATTTGCTTCTGTTGCTCATCCCAGAAGCAATGGATAAGCTGGGAGGGCGAACACTGAAGTGTTTCGGGGACTCAAGATGAGAACCTTTGATACGCTGCCGAAGTGCGGTAGGCGATGGATCGACGAGCTGCTGGTAGTCCTCTGGTCCCTCAGAACGACACCAAACTGGGCTATCGGGCAGACTCCCTTCTCCCTTGTCTATGGGGCAGAAGAAGTTATCCTCAAAAGAATCATTTACGGGTCACCTCGAGTGTTTGCCTACGATGAAGTAGCGCAGGATCACCACCGGCGTGACGATGTTGTGATTCTCGAGGAGAACCATCTCCGGGCTGCTACGCGTGCTGCACGCTATCAGCAAGCCTTGCGCCGCTATCACAGCCGCAGTGTTCATGCCTGGTGTTTTGAGGAAGGTGACCTTGTCCTTAGGTGTGTTCAGTCCGCCAAGGTTTCAAACAAGTTGACGCCAAAGTGGGAAGGCCCTTACTGAGTAGTTCGAGTCACCAGGCCTAGCGCAGTCTGTCTGGAGACCGGAGATGGCATTAAATTGCAAAACTCATGGAATATTGAGCATCTCCGCAATTTCTACCTCTAAGGCGCGGCTGTCGAGCCCTGCCCGGCAGCCACCCATTTGTCCAGGCCTTGCCTCAGTTGCATGTAACCCCTTGTACAAAGCCAGGCGCGGACCCTGAGCACTAGAGAAATAAATGAAGCGCTTGGGGGCCCCCGACAAGTTGCATGCATGCATAAGCATTTCATGAGCATTGCATATGCATATAGATAAGATCGCATCTTGTATCATTTCCATCTGCATAAAACTTCAGGTTCCTGCCATGAGCTTGGCCTCTACCGGGAGCTGGAAAGATGAACTAGCGATGCGGTCTTCGGCAAGACAAACATATAAGTTCTATCTCTTGTCCATACGTGTTCTATTAGCAAATACTTATGCATAAGAAAACCTCGCTACTTTTTGAAACTTAGGTGCTCCCATTCCTTGAGCCAAACAATGATTCGGTCAGGATGGTTGTAGTGGCCTTTGGTGAAAAAAGATTGGCGGGGGGCTGGTCCCTTATCACAATTCTCGCCCGGTAGGCTTAGTCCCCGGCAGCAAAATGAAGGGTACCGACAGGATAGCCTGCCGGGGGGAAACTCGTTTATCTAAAAATAAAGAGGCATTTCACCTCTGCATGGACATAAACATTCACGAGTCCCCGCCAAGGTTCATCTTTTTCATTAATATGCTGATCAAACAAGTACAGACCTTATAGGACACAAACATGGACTCGAGAGATTACATTATTTGAACTAAAGTTTGGCAAGTGCCTACAGATTTAAGATTGAAAAAAGATAAGTGCCCCATAAACTCCTCTCCCTGTCCCTTTCATCCCAGGTAGTGCAGTGGGAAGAGAAGAGGGCGGGAGGTGCACATCAGCCAATGCCACCCCCAACCTCGTTAGGACCTGCCGAGCGCAGCCTGACAAGGTTGGGAGTGGCGAGGCTGTGAAGGAGGAAGAAGGAGGAAGCGCCCCCGTGACCACCTTGGTCACCACCTCCGGGACTGGTCAGAAGCTCCAGCATAGGCACCGGCAGGGAAGGCCATTGGAGCTCGGCTGGAAGACCGCTGGAGGAGGCAGAGGCGCTAGGAGGACAGCCCCTTCCCCGGCCATCGAGAAAACAGTGATGACGAAGCCGGGGAAGGAAGGGGAAAGACAGAAAGACAAGGCATCAGGTCGCCAGTATGAGACGAACACATCGGTGCTTTCGTAGTCCGACCTGGTGGCCTGCCTCCCGCCTTCTACATCTTCACTGGCTTCATATTCATCAATACCTCTCCAAGGGAGCGCGAAGACCCCAGCCCGACGACTTCCCCGAAGGATCGACCGAAGGCAATGACGGCCAGGTGGCTCAAGACGTGCCACCCCCCACCTTGGCAGGCAGGAAGACATGCATGATTTCAGCATCAGCCCTGGGATTATCGGAAGGGGAAGTTCTGGGATTACTGAGAATCCCCGGCCCTGCCTGCCGGGTGAACATCGAAGGCGCCAAGAATCTGGCCACCGAGTTAACGAGCGGCAGCAGCACGTGGCGAGATGCCACCTCGCCTGACGGATGGCCATCCGCGGCAGGAGAAACAATAATTTACCCACAATGGGGAAGCTTGACATCCCCTGCACCACGAGTGGCTCGTCCGCCGCGTCTTCTCTAAGCATGGACCAGAATCACTCCCCAATCTCCAACACAAATATTTGGCAGCGCCAACTGCTACATCTTGAGCACTGCGTTGGTTTTCCCTTGAAGAGGAAAGGGTGATGCAACAAAGTAGCGTAAGTATTTCCCTCAGTTTTTGAGAACCAAGGTATCAATCCAGTAGGAGGCTATGCGTGAGTCCCTCGCACCTACACAAAACAAATAAATCCTCGCAACCAACACGATACGGGGTTGTCAATCCCTTCACAGTCACTTACGAGAGTGAGATCTGATAGATATGATAGGATAATATTTTTGGTATTTTTGTGATAAAGATGCAAAGTAAAAGCAAAGAAAATAACTAAGTATTGGAAGATTAATATGATGAAGATAGACCCGGAGGCCATAGATTTCACTAGTGGCTTCCCTCAAGAGCATAAGTATTTTATGGTGGGTGAACGAATTACTGTTGAGCAATTGACAGAATTGAGCATAGTTATGAGAATATCTAGGTATGATCATGTATATAGGCATCACGTCCGAGACAAGTAGACCGACTCCTGCCTGCATCTACTACTATTACTCCACTCATCGACCGCTATCTAGCATGCATCTAGAGTATTAAGTTCATGAAAACAGAGTAACACCTTAAGCAAGATGACATGATGTAGAGGGATAAATTCACGCAATATGATAAAAACCCCATCTTGTTATCCTCGATGCAACAATACAATACGTGCCTTGCTGCCCCTACTGTCACTGGGAAAGGACACCGCAAGATTGAACCCAAAGCTAAGCAGTTCTCCCATTGCAAGAAAGATCAATCTAGTAGGCCAAACCAAACTGATAATTCAAAGAGACTTGCAAAGATAACCAATCATACATAAAAGAATTCAGAGAAGATTCAAATATTGTTCATTGATAATCTTGATCATAAAATCACAATTCATCGATCTCAACAAATACACCGCAAAAAGAAGATTACATCGAATAGATCTCCATGAGAGAGGGGGAGAACATTGTATTGATATCCAAAAAGAGAGAAGAAGCCATCTAGATACTAACTATGGACCCGAAGGTCTGAAGTAAACTACTCACACTTCATCGGAGAGGCTATGGTGTTGATGTAGAAGCCCTCCGTGATGGATGCCCTCTCCGGCGGAGCTCCAGAACAGGCCCCAAGATGGGATCTTGTGGGTACAGAAGGTTGCGGTAGTGGAATTAGGTTTTTGGCTCCGTATCTGATTGTTTGGGGGTACGTAGGTATATATAGGAGGAAGGAGTACGTCGGTGGAGCAAGAGGGGGCCCACGAGGGTGGAGGGCGCGCCCTGGGGGGGTAGGCGCGCCCCCCTACCTCGTGGCCTCCTCCTTTGTTCCTTGACGTAGGGTCCAAGACTCCCGGATCATAATATTCCTAAAAATCACGTTCCTGAAGGTTTCATTCCGTTTGGACCCCGTTTGATATTCCTTTTCTGCGAAACTCTGAAATAGGCAAAAAACAATATTTCTGGGCTGGGCCTCCGGTTAATAGGTTAGTCCTAAAAATAATATAGAAGTGAATAATAAAGCCCAATAATGTCCAAAACAGTAGATAATATAGCATGGAGCTATCAAAAATTATAGATACGTTGGAGATGTATCAAGCATCCCCAAGCTTAATTCCTGCTTATCCTCAAGTAGGTAAATGATAAAAACAGAATTTTTGATGCGGAGTGCTACCTGGCATAATTTCAATGTAATTCTTCTTAATTGTGGTATGAATATTCAGATCCGAAAGATTCAAGACAAAAGTTTAATATTGACATAAAAAATAATAATACTTCAAGCATACTAACAAAGCAATCATGTGTTCTCAAAATAACATGGCCAAAGAAAGTTATCCCTACAAAATCATATAGTCTGGCTATGCTCTATCTTCACCACACAAAGTATTTAAATCATGCACAACCCCGATGACAAGCCAAGTAATTGTTTCATACTTTTGACATTTTCAAAACCTTTTCAATCTTCACGCAATACATGAGCGTGAGCCATGGACATAGCACTATATGTGGAATAGAATGGTGGTTGTGGAGAAGACAAAAAGGGAGAAGATAGTCTCACATCAACTAGGCGTATCAACGAGCTATGGAGATGCCCATCAATAGATATCAATGTGAGTGAGTAGGGATTGCCATGCAACGGATGCACTAGAGCTATAAGTATATGAAAGCTCAACAAAGGAAACTAAGTGGGTGTGCATCCAACTCGCTTGCTCACGAAGACCTAGCGCATTTTGAGGAAGCCCATCATTGGAATATGCAAGCCAAGTTCTATAATGAAAATGATAAAAATGAGAGACTCTCTATCAGTAAGATCATGGTGCTACTTTGAAGCACAAGTGTGGTAAAAGGATAGTAACATTGTCCCTTCTCTCTTTTTCACTCTTTTTTTATTTGGGCCTTTTCTCTTTTTTATGGCCTCTTTTATTTATTTATTTTTCGTCCGGAGTCTCATCCCGACTTGTTGGGGAATCATAGTCTCCATCATCCTTTTCCTCACTTGGGACAATGCTCTAAAAATGATGATCATCACACTTTTATTTTCTTACAACTCAACAATTACAACTCGATACTTAGAACAAAATATGACTCTATATGAATGCCTCCGGCGGTGTACCGGGATATGCAATGAATCAAGAGTGACATGTATGAAAGAATTATGAACGGTGGCTTTGCCACAAATACGATGTCAACTACATGATCATGCAAAGTAATATGACAATGATGGAGCGTGTCATAATAAACGGAACGGTGGAAAGTTGCATGGCAATATATCTCGGAATGGCTATGAAAATGCCATGATAGGTAGGTATGGTGGCTGTTTTGAGGAAGGTTTATGGTGGGTGTATGATACTGGCGAAAAGTGCGCGGTATTAGAGAGGCTAGAAATGGTGGAAGGAAGAAGAGTGCGTATAATCCATGGACTCAACATTAGTCATAAAGAACTCATATACTTATTGGAAAAATCTACAAGTTATCAAAGCAAAGTATTACGCGCATGCTCCTACGGGGATATATTGGTAGGAAAAGACCATCGCTCGTCCCCTACCGCCACTCATAAGGAAGACAATCAATGAATAAATCATGCTCTGACTTCATCACATAACGGTTCACCATACGTGCATGCTACGGGAATCACAAACTTTAACACAAGTATTTCTCAAATTCACAACTGCTCAACTAGCATGACTCCAATATCACCATCTTCATGTCTCAAAACAATTATCAAGCATCAAACTTCTCATAGTATTCAACACACTCATAAGAATTCTTACAAATCTTGTATGCTTAGCATATTAGGATTATTTAAGCAAATTACCATGCTATTTAAGACTCTCAAAATGATCAAGTGAAGCATGAGAGATCAATAGTTTCTATAAAACAAATCCACCACCGTGCTCTAAAAGATATAAGTGAAGCACTAGAGCAAAACTATATAGCTCAAAAGATATAAGCGAAGCACATAGAGTATTCTAACAAATTCCAAATCATGTATGGCTCTCTCAAAAGCACTATCGTTTAACGCCCCTACCTAAGCATAAAAGCAAGGATAGATCTAGGTATTGCCATCTTTGGTAGGCAATCCATAAGTGGCTCCCATAATAGATTCATATGGTAATTTTATTTTATTCCTAGGGAAATGTTCCATGCCTTTCTTTAATGGAAATTGGAATCTAATATTCCCTTCCTTCATATCAATAATTGCACCAATCGTTCTAAGGAAAGGTCTACCAAGAATAATAGGACATGAAGGATTGCAACCTATATCAAGAACGATAAAATCTACGGGCACATAATTCCTATTTGCAACAATAAGAACATCATTAATTCTTCCCATAGGTTTCTTAATAGTGGAATCCGCAAGGTGCAAGTTTAGAGAGCAATCATCAAAATTACGGAAATCTAGCGAATCGCACAAAGTTTTGGGAATAGTGGAAACACTAGCACCCAAATCACATAAAGCATTGAACTCATGATCCTTAATCTTAATTTTAATAGTAGGTTCCCACTCATCATAAAGTTTTCTAGGGATAGAAACTTCCAACTCAAGCTTTTCTTCATAAGATTGCATCAAGGCATCAACGATATGTTTAGTAAACGCTTTATTTTGACTATAAGCACGAGGAGAATTTAGCACGGATTGCAACAAGGAAATACAATCTATCAAAGAGAAATTTTCATAATTAAATTCCTTGAAATCCATAATAGTGGGTTTAACATCTAGGGTTTTGATTTCTTCAATCCCACTTTTGTCAATTTTAGCATCAAGATCTAAAAACTCCGAATTTTTGGAACGCCTTCTAGGTAAATGAGGATCATATTCAGTCCCATCATTATCAAGATTCACATTGCAAAACAAAGATTTAATAGGGGACACATCAGTAACTTTTAGATCTTCATCTTTATTTTCATAGAAATTTGAAGAACACGCTTTTATAAAGCAATCTTTCTTAGCACGCATTCTAGCGGTTCTTTCTTTGCACTCATCAATGGAAATTCTCATGGCTTTGAGAGACTCATTGATTACATGCTTAGGAGGAATAGATCTAGGCTTGAAAAATTCAACATCAAGAGAAATTCTATCAACGTTCCTAGCCAATTCATCAACTTTAAGCAATTTCTCTTCAAGCAAAGCATTGAAATTCTTTTGTGAATTCATAAACTCTTTAACACTAGTCTCAAATGCAGAGGGCATCTCATTAAAATTTCCATAAGAGTTGTTGTACGAATTACCATAATTATTAGAGGAATTACTAGGATAAGGCCTAGGATTAAAGTTTACCCTATACGCGTTGTTACCAAAATTATTCCTACCAACAAAATTCACATCCATAGATTCATTATTATTCTCAATCAAAGTGGACAAAGGCATATCATTAGGATCAGAAGAAACACTCTTACTAGCAAATAATTTCATAAGTTCATCCATATTTCCACTCAAAACATTAATTTCTTCTATCGCATGCACTTTTTTATTAGTAGATCTTTCAGTGTGCCATTGAGAATAATTAACCATAATATTATCTAGGAGTTTAGTAGCTTCTCCGAAAGTGATTTCCATAAAAGTGCCTCCTACGGCCGAATCTAAAAGATTGCTAGAAGCAAAATTCAATCCGGCATAAATTTTTTGTATAATCATCCACAAATTCAAACCATGAGTAGGGCAATTACGTATCATTAATTTCATCCTCTCCCAGGCTTGTGCAATATGTTCATGATCAAGTTGCTTAAAATTCATAATATTGTTTCTAAGAGAGATGATCTTAGCGGGAGGAAAATACTTACAGATAAAAGTATCTTTGCACTTGTTCCAAGAATCAATACTATTTTTAGGCAAAGACGAAAACCAAGCTTTAGCACGATCTCTAAGCGAAAAAGGAAATATCTTCAATTTAACAATATCATTATACATCTTTCTTCTTTTGCATATCACACAAATCAACGAAGCTATTTAGATGAGTAGCGGTATCTTCACTAGGAAGGCCGGTGAAGTGATCTTTCATGACAAGCTTCAACAAAGCAGCATCGATTTCACAAGATTTAGTATCGGTAAGGGAGCAATCGGAGTGCTAAGGAAATCATTATTGTTGGTATTGGTAAAGTCACATAATTTGGTATTATCTTGAGCCATCGTGACAAACAAGCAATCCAACACACGAGCAAACAAAAAGCAAGCGAAAAAAAAGAGGTGAACAGAAAAGAGAGGGCGAATAAAACGGCAAGGGTGATCTGGGGGAGAGGAAAACGAGAGGCAAATGGCAAATAATGTAATGCAGGGGATAAGGGATTGTGATGGGTACTTGGTATGTTGACTTTTGCGTAGACCTCCCCGGCAACGGCACCAGAAATCCTTCTTGCTACCTCTTGAGCACTGCGTTGGTTTTCCCTTGAAGAGGAAAGGGTGATGCAGCAAAGTAGATTAAGTATTTTCCTCAGTTTTTGAGATCCACGGTATCAATCCAGTAGGAGGCTACGCGCGAGTCCCTCGCACCTACACAAAACAAATAAATCCTCGCAACCAACGCGATAAGGGGTTGTCAATCCCTTCACGGTCACTTACGAGAGTGAGATCTGATTGATATGATAGGATAAAGTTTTTGGTATTTTTGTGATAAAGATGCAAAGTAAAATAAAAGCAAAGTAAAAGAAAAGAAAATAACTAAGTATTGGAAGATTAATATGATGAAGATAGACCCGGGGGCCATAGATTTCACTAGTGGCTTCTCTCAAGAGCATAAGTATTTTACGGTGGGTGAACGAATTACTGTTGAGCAATTGATAGAATTGAGCACAGTTATGAGAATATCTAGGTATGATCATGTATATAGGCATCACGTCCGAGACAAGTAGACCGACTCCTGCCTGCATCTACTACTATTACTCCACTCATCGACCGCTATCCAGCATGCATCTAGAGTATTAAGTTCATGAAAACAGAGTAACGCCTTAAGGAAGATGACATGATGTAGGGGGATAAATTCATGCAATATGATAAAAACCCCATCTTGTTATCCTCGATGGGAACAATACAATACGTGCCTTGCTGCCCCTATTGTCACTGGGAAAGGACACCGCAAGATTGAACCCAAAGCTAAGCACTTCTCCCATTGCAAGAAAGATCAATCTTGTAGGCCAAACCAAACTGATAATTCGAAGAGACTTGCAAAGATAACCAATCATACATAAAAGAATTCAGAGAAGATTCAAATATTGTTCATAGATAATCTTGATCATAAAACCACAATTCATCGGTCTCAACAAACACACCGCAAAAAGAAGATTACATTGAATAGATCTCCACGAGAGAGGGGGAGAACATTGTATTGACATCCAAAAAGAGAGAAGAAGCCATCTAGCTACTAACTATGGACCCGAAGGTCTGAAGTAAACTACTCACACTTCATCGGAGAGGCTATGGTGTTGATGTAGAAGCCCTCCGTGATGGATGCCCTCTCCGGTGGAGCTCCGGAACAGGCCCTAAGATGGGATCTCGTGGGTACAGAAGGTTGCGGCGGTGGAATTAGGTTTTTGGCTCCGTATCTGATCGTTTGGGGGTACGTAGGTATATATAGGAGGAAGGAGTACGTCGGTGGAGCAACAGGGGGCCCACGAGGGTGGAGGGCGCGCCCTGGGGGTAGGCGCGCCCACTACCTCGTGGCCTCCTCCTTTGTTTCTTGACGTAGGGTCCAAGTCTCCCGGATCATAATCTTCCTAAAAATCACGTTCCCGAAGGTTTCATTCCGTTAGGACTCCGTTTGATATTCCTTTTCTGCGAAACTCTGAAATAGGCAAAAAACAGCTATTCTGGGCTGGGCCTCCGGTTAATAGGTTAGTCCCAAAAATAATATAAAAGTGAATAATAAAGCCCAATAATGTCAAAAATAGTAGATAATATAGCATGGAGCAATCAAAAATTATAGATACGTTGGAGACGTATCACCAACTTCAAGCTACTGCCTGGGGCCTGGCCCCAGGCTCTCATCTTCAGCATAACCAGCAGAATGCTGAGGATGGAGGAGGAAGGATGTGGGGATGAATGCCTACACTCCTCCCCTGCCCCTCCTTTTATAGGCAGATCGGGGGAAAGAGCCGCTCCCTCAAACGGGCGAACGCCGCCCACCTCCACCAATTCAAGAAGACCGGCCCCCCGGCTTGATGCTCTTCTGCACCACGCGCCTCCGTTACCTACCCCGTGTGATGCATGCCACATACATGGCCGAGGACAAGGGCATGGTGGGAAGAGTGAGTTGGCGTTTACTCCCCCATGCATTAAAGTCATTCACAGACCATTACAAGACTGGCCCCACCACGATTGGATTTACACGACACGCGGAAAGACCGGAAACTGGCCCGGGTTGAAGATTAATGAAGAAGCAAAGAAGATCTCATGGGGCCAGCTGCTTCTACGCCCCTGCCTATGCACTTATTAGGGCCTACCCCGATGATGCCCGGCAACGCATTCGTGTCAAGCCCGGGGGCTTCTGTCGGGTGCAACAAACCCTGGGTCCGTTGCACAGACTATGCACAGGCACGGGAGGAAAACCACAGCGCCAAGGCCAGAGCAGAGTACAAGGAACCAGTTCTTCAAAGGACCAGCATGCAGCTCAAGAAGTCCAAGACTAGCCAGAAGAGCAAGATATCACTAAGTAAGAAACCTCCCTTGCCGGGCAAGCGAGCCTGGCGAGGACGGGGTCAAACCAGGAAGCGAGCCTCCAGGTCGTCTCGGCAGGCTTGCCGGGACTCGCGAAGGCAAAACCACCTCACCACACCACCTCATCATGACGAATGTCATCGATCAATGTGGTGTCAAGCCCCAAAGTGACTAAGTGGCTGTTGTAGGCCCCATGGCAGCCAGTTTCTACAGGAAAGACCTACAGGCGACAGCCGTCCTGCGACGTGTCGAGCGTGCAGATGTGAAGCTGGCAAAATGGCCCGGCAGGGCCTGCCGGGCAAGCTATGACGTGACATTAAGAGGCGCATTTAATGCACTCTGTCAGCCCGCAGAGTTAGGTATGATAGCACTTTTTGCTATCTAATCAGTGCATAATGACTGATTTGCCATTGTTGTGACCTCTCTGTCTATAAAAGGAGGCCCAAGGCAAACGTAGAAAGGGTTGGACCCTGGGTTAGCGAATCCACCACTCACACATTCATACGCATGTAGCCATTCTGCCCCGAGGCAACCCTGCCGAGCAAGCGTGTTGCGCTAACCACCATTTTTAGACCATCAATCCACCAAAGCAGGAGTAGGGTTTTACGCCTCACGGCGGCCTGAACCTGGGTAAAGATTGCCTGCGTGATCCCTGCCACGCTGTTCGACGCCCCTCTGCTCTTTGTGCAACGTGACTTCCCCATGCCGAACCAGCAAGGGACTCTTGGTCCCATAGGTGGCCGTGGTTTCCCACGACACGCCGTTGAGCCAACTCCTCCGCCTCTTTCTTCCTCTCCTCTGCTCTCGGGTCCTCAGGCTTGGCCACTTGCTTTCCCTTTACGACGCTCTTCTTGCGCGCTATTTCTTCGGGCAGAGGAAGGGGAGATATTGATACGTCTCCAACGTATCTATAATTTTTGATTGTTCGATGCTATTATATTATCTGTTTTGGATGTTTTATATGCATTAATATGCTATTTTATGTTATTTTTAGGACTAACCTATTAAACTAGAGCCCAGTGCTAGTTTCTATTTTTTCCTTGATTTTGACTTTTACAGAAAAGGAATATCAAACAGAGTCCAAATGAAATAAAACTTTATGGTGACTTTTCTTGGACCAGAAGACATCCACGGAGCTTGGAGGGGGGGCAGAAGAGTCCCGAGGGACCCCACAAGTCCTCGGGCCGCGCCCTTGGGGGCGCCTCCTTGGCTTGTAGGACCCCCGGGACTCCTCCAACCCTAATTCTTTTGCTATAAATTCCCAAATATTGCCAAACCAACAGAAGCATCCACCAAAATACTTCTCCACCACTGCAAGCCTCTGTTCCCATTAGATCCCATCTTGGGGCCTTTTCCGGCACCCTGCCAGAGGGGGATTCGATCACGGAGGGCATCTACATCAACTCTATTGCCCTTCCGATGAAGCGTGAGTAGTTTACGTACCACAGACCTATGGGTCCGTAGCTAGTAGCTAGATGGCTTCTTCTCTCTCTTTGATCTTAGATACAATGTTCTCCTCGATGTTCTTGGAGTTCTATCGGATGTAATATTCTTTTGTGGTGTGTTTGTCGAGATCCGATGAATTGTGGATTTATGATCAGATTATCTATGAATATTATTTGAGTCTTTTCTGAAACCTATTAGGCATGATTAAATATCTTTCTATTTCTGTTCGAATTATCGGTTTGGTTTGGCCAACTAGATTGGTTCTTCTTGCAATGGGATAGGTGCTTAGTTTTGGGTTCAATCTTGCGGTGTCCTCACCCAGTGACGTAGTAGGGGTAGCGAGGCACGTATTGTATTATTGCCATCAAGGGTAAAAAGATGGAGTTTTCAGCATATTGCTTGAGTTTATCCCTCTACATCGTGTGATCTTACTTAAAGAGTTGCTCTGTTCTGATGAACTTAATACTCTAGATATAGGCAGGAGTCGGTCGATGTGTGGGGTAATAGTAGTAGATGCAGAATTGTTTAGGTATACTTGACACAGAGGTGATGCCTATATTCATAATCATTGCCTTGGATATTGTCAGAACTGTGCGCTTTTCTATCAATTACTCGACAGTAATTTGTTCACCCACCGTATGTTTTCTTTCAAGAGAGAAGCCTCTAGTGAAACCTATGGCCCCCGGGTCTATTTTCCATCATATATTTTCAAATCTATAAACCAAAAACCCAACAATACCTTGCTGCAATTTATTTGTTTTTACTTTGTTTTACATTCGAGTAATCTTTTATACCTATCTCTATTAGATCTAACACTTACTCGAGACAGTGAAGGGATTGGCAACCCCTTTTTCGCGTTGAGTGCAAGTGTTTGTTAGTTCGTGCAGGTGCATAGATTGGAGACTTGCTTGTGCCTCCTACTAGATTGACACCTTGGTTCTCATCTGAGGAAAATACTTATATCTACTTTGCTGCATCACCCTTTCCTCTTCAAGGGAAACATCAACGCAAGCTCAAGAAGTAGCAGAGATCTAGCATGGTATGGAGAAGGATGGTGGCGGCGAAGGCCGTTTCTGTCGCAAGAAAGAAGACGAAGCGGGAGGGGTGAAGGGTGTGAATGGTCGGTGCTCCTTCGCGATTGCCCTTTTTTATTGGGACCACATGAGGGGCCTAGCTCTCCACTGTTCCCCCTGCAAAACCGCCTTTAATAGGCGCACTACCTAGCAACTACTGCAAATCCATGATTCCACGACCTGTAGTAACTGCCTGGAATGCACGTGTGATTGACGGGTTAGCAAAGTCATTTATGCGTGGGCACCAGATTTTTGCCGCGTGTCTGTGGACTATTTGGGCCTAAGCCAACAACGCCCGTGACACGTGTGGCTCAGGCCCGTGGGCTCCTATCGGTGTACACAAATAGAGGTGTTTGTTTTCCCTGACTTGTGCACAGACTTGAGCAGCCTTCGGGGCAAACTGGCTTTGCCGAACATATCAATCTCAAGAACAAAAAGGTCAAGGTGGCCATGGGAGCCTTCAGGAGGGTCTCCCTTGCCGGGCGGGTGAGCCCTACATGGTCGAGATCGCGCCTGTTGACAAGGCCATACCCCCTCGACGGGGTCTCCGAGGCTAGCAAGGCCAAAGCAAGATTCCAAGACTCAGAACCCGGCAGGTTCGGTACCGGCAGATCCCCGCCAAGGCGCCACCGCTCCACCTCATCACACACAGGTCACAAATAATTGTGGTGTCAAGCTCTCAAATGGCTAGGTGGATCTTTATGCACGTGGCAACTTGCTGGAGAAGATATTATCTTTATTGACACCCGTCCTGATGGCATGTCACGCTAATAAGGAGAAGATGGATAAGCGGCACGGCATGCTTGCCGGGCATCAACCTCAGCATGACACCTAGCAGTGCATTTAATGCACTTTGTCCTAGCTCCCAGAGTTAGTTATGATAGCACTCTTAGTTATCTAATCATACTAAAATGACTCTTTTGCCACTTCGGTCACCCCTTTACCTATAAAAGGAGGCCCGAGGCAACATAGCAAATGGTGGGAAGTTTATATCCCACAACACTTGTACGTGCATGTTGCTCTCCCCGAGGCAGCCTTGCCGGGCTTGAGCTCATCGCCTCTTTGTGTTCCTCCAAATCAATCCACCACAGCAGGAGCAGGGTTTCACTACAAAAAATACACTTCCATGATGATACGTGTTTGTCACAGTAGGTCACCTTTTCTGTCATGTATGTACATCCATGACAATTTTATGACAGAATCAAGATAGTCATACCTGTGCTGTCATAGAAGTGTTCCCTGACAATACCAAAATTATCATCACGGAAGTGTTCACTTCCATGATGATAAAAGACGCGTCATGGAAGTGCTTTCGTGAAGGGTAACCGACACGTTGCATCCACCCTAACGGGTCGCCGTTAAGCTATCGGGTCTGGTTTGATCCGATAACCCGTTAACAGCCCGGACCAATGGGGATTTTCCACATGTAAAATTCTCATTTGCCGAAGGAAACATGTGTCAGCTCGTCGTTTGGATAGATAGGCGCCTATGATATGTCGACATGTGCGACGACCCACGACTGGCCCATTTAGCTTACAAAGGCCGACCCGTTTGACTTGGCCAAAAGTTAGCGGGCCGGCCCATGAAAAGCCTGTTAACGGTCTATTTGCAAATAGCCCATTTTACGGCCCGGTAACTCACGGCCCGTTAGGGCCTTCCCGAAATCGGCCCAACAACGTCATGTGGGCCGTCAAATATAACACCAGCCCGTTTGACTTTTGGCCCATGTATGGCCAACGACGTCGTTCGGCCCATATGAGGCCTTTCGTATCTTTATGCCATTTAGTGGCCCACGGTGACTCTAGCCCATAATGAACAGTAAATTTCTTTGTACCCATTAACAACCCATGATTCACATGGGCTGTTTCCAGCCCGTGTTAGCTTTCGGCCTACTAACGACCCATACATTCTTGGGCTCCTTTCCGGCCCTCAATTACTTCCGGCCCGTTACTCGCATGTTCCCCTATATTCTGGCCCACTAACGACTTGTTAAGCCTATAACAGAATTAAGCCTTTGCTGTCCTCCGGTTTATTAATGGCCGATACCAATTACGCCCGTTTATGGCCCATGTGGACCAATTTATCCGACGTCCTGAGGCCCGCCGATTCTACGGCCCGTTGGAGGCCGATTTATCCGACGGCCCGTAGGAGGCCCATGGATCCTACGACCTGTAGCAGGCTCAAGGTTACCACGGTCTGTATATGGCCCATGGTTGTTGCGGCCACTAGCAAACCAGGGAAAAAGAAGACTAGGAAATCAATAAGCCCGAAACTAACGCTAGGCTATTAAGGCGATTGCACAAATTACATCCAGTGGGCATCAAAGTTCGCCACCAGTGCAAATATAGGGAACACCCTACACTATACAAAAATGGATTGCTGTTTTCTTCAGCCGGTGCCTGGATGTGAAGAACAAATTTTGTATCGCAACAAGACAAATTACAACCATAAAACAAAAGGACGGTTGGCACAAAAATTAACAGTCTAGCAGATAAATGCATGACCAGAAGTTCAGAGGCTCAGTTCATTTGACCTGACTGTTACGTTTTCATGTCGTATTGTCTGATGGAGCACCATAACCTTTGCCTTCATTTCTCCTAGGATCCTGAACAACATAGCAAATGTATGATAGTCTGGTTTCAAAACCATGCATATCTTGACGACATCGAATAATGTCTGTCCTGGTTTCACAAGGGTCTCTATTAGGGAATGGACTTGTGTCTGGAGCACAGATATAACATTGTTTTGAGCTTGCATATCTTGATCATGAGGCAGTTTGGACGAGATTGCCTTAACAACCAACCCAGTATTACACAAGAACGTGCTTTTGGCACTATTAGTGGAGAGGGACTGACCCAGTGCAGCAAGAGGTGACATTGCGGTAATAGTTTCCACGTCACCTTTAGAAGGTGGCAGTTCCAGCATTTTTTCCATAGCTTGCTGAAAAGTTGAGTTTTTACATTAGTAGTACCAGAACAGAAGATATTAAGGAGGCAAAAAAATCAAACAAAATAGCTTTGGTCTATATACATAACTAATTCTGGTGAACCCATGTAAAATATTAGTTGTAATTTACTGCAAAGTACATAATAAAACCAAGTTCCAAACATATGACCATGTACCATGGCTAATGTATTATCTATTTCTTCACATTGTATTGACAGCCGAGGATAAAGAGACAAAGTTTATAATACGGTAAGCATAGTATGACATCATTCATATCACAAAACAACTGAGAACAGACAAACAGGCAATTGTAACATTGTGTGGGCAAGTCCAGCACGGAAGTAGATTACAGATCAAGATCAAAGGAACATCACTCTTGTCTTTTAAACCTTGTAAGGTGCAATGATACGCTAAGACAATTGTGTATAAAATTGAAAAGAGTAATAGACATTGGCTGCAAACCATGCAGTTCAATGCACAAGTCAGAGTAAGTAGTAGTTAAAAGGCATGAGGATTAAGGACTTACAACAGCGGTTTTGACTGGTGTAGTCATGCCCTTCGTCTTGCTGGTGTGACAGTCCTTGAAGATTTCCACAACATTTGGTTCAGGTACTTTTTTGTCCTTGTGGGCTTTCCTTTGCATTTGGAAAAAGTCAATATAGATCTGATAATATGGAAAAAGTCAATCTAGAGTGAAACAACGGCTAATTACAAGACCCTCGCAGTATGCAATATAGCTACGAGATCCTGTCATCTGATGGAATTTCACTTTTGTACGATTGGCCTTGTTCTTTGAACAGTTCACCTAAAAGAAGATAGATTTGTGAGGCACATGCATAAATAGGAGTTCAACATGTGATCTTGAAAGTGCTAGTTATCGACTAGAGGGGGTGAATAGGTGATTTTTATCAACGTCTTCAAAACATGGGAGTTTTGAAGACAAACAATAGAAATGAACCTATTGATATACAGCGGAAGGTAGACTACACTAGACAAGCCATAGACAACTAAGCAATGAAGTGAAAGCACGAAGACTATTAGCAGCTAGGTAGTATGGATCAGGATGGAAGATAGTATGAAGCCAAACAATAGCAGTCTTCACACAGTGAAGCCAATCAGATCATGCAAGCAGGCAATGACTTCACGAAGACAAACTGTAAGTAAGGAGAGGAAAGAGATAGAACCAGTTGCTTGGTGAGGACAAGGATTTGTTGGACCAGTTCCAGTTGCTGTGACAACTGTACGTCTAGTTAGGGAGGCTGAGATTCAACTCAGAAGACCGCGTCTTAACCTTATTCCCCTTGAGCTAAGGACACTTAGTCCTCGCCCAATCACTCTGGTAAGTCTTCAAGGTAGACTTCCAAACCTTCACAGACTTCGTTCACTGGCAATCGACAATGACTCTTGGATGCTCAGAACGCGACGCCTAACCGGTTGGAGGATTCACAGTCCTCAACTGTAATAAGTCTTCAGATCACGCGGACAGAAAGACTTCAGTGATGCCTCACACTCTTTGGCTCTGGGTGTTTTGGGCTTTGTCCTCGCAAGGATCTCTCTCTCAAATGCTTTGGAGGTGGGTTGCTCTCAAACGACAAAAGCCGTGCACTAACTCTGAGCAGCCACCAATTTATGGTGTAGGGGGTGGGCTATTTATAGCCAGGAGGCAACCCGACCTGATTTGTCTGAAATGACCCTGGGCCACTAAGGAACTGACACGTGTCCAATGGTCAGATTTCAAACACTCGCGGCAGCTTGACTTGGGCTACAAGTAAAGCTGACTCATCCAGCTCTGGATAAGGTTTGCTCTCATTGTCTTCGCTCAAAGACATAGGATTTGGTTGATCATCACTTCAGTCACTCTGACTTTGTTCACTTGGACCACACTTAACAGTATGGTTGTTCCTATGACTCAACAAAGAAGAAAAGGAAACTACGAAACAACAATGTCTTCGCACTCCATAGTCTTCATGCGATATCTTCTCGTGTCATAGTCTTCAATGTGAATCTGTTCACAGACCACCAATGTCTTCAATGTCATCATAAATTTTTAGGGGTCATCTCTGGTAGGTAAACCGAATCAACATGGGACTACTATCTGTGTTATCCTGTAATTCTCACAAACACATTAGTCCCTCAACCAGGTTTGTTGTCAATACTCCAAAACCAACTGGGGGTGGCACTAGATGCACTTACAATATTGGATGACAATGTCTGGACATCGGAAGTGTTACAACCCAAAGAACCAAATGTATCAAAAACGAGAGTTGTAACCACTTGGCAAAAAATAGGAACCACCCATATGGACCCGCTTGAAGACTATCAACTTATATGCTTCTCCCCCTTTTGTCAGTAAGGAACAAAAAGGTTTGAAGACATAGAGCATCTACTCGTTCCCATCAGGAGTAGATGAAGGTGCATGGTCGATGTTGGAGTTCGGTGGGGCAGAGGGGCCTGGTGCTGTGTCGAGACAAGGTGAAGCCATGGTTGGTGAAGTGTCATCGTCTTCTTCATCGACGACTCTCGCAACAACAGTTGCAGCCGAAGATGAATACTAAGAGTATTCTATGGAAGGAGTCCGACGCAAGGTTGCATTCTGGGGAGGCTTGGAATCAAATTTGAAACCCTCACTACTAGGAAAAGGCCTGCTAGTGGCGCACCTGTTTTGCCTACTAATGGCGCACTACAGGTGCGCCACTAGCATCACACCATTAGAATTTTTTACTAATCGCGCACCACAGGTGCGCCATTAGTATACCAGATACTAATGGCGCACCAGGGAGTGCGCCATTAGTATACCATACAGTGCGCCATTAGTATGCCTCCTAGGGGGCCATATTTAACCATGTGCTCGGGCTTACTAATGGCGCAGTTGTTCATGATGCGCCACTAGTGTGCATTTTGAAGTGCGCCACTGAAGTGCTGGGTGGTGCGCCACAAGTATGAATATTAGGGATTTTTTTCTTTTCTGATATTTGCACAGGTTACAAAACATATTACTGCACAGAATATAGACAGCACAACATATAAACAGCAGATTTATCGAATACAATAGAAGATGAGTCTCCGAATACAATTCATCATATTAGTCTCCGAATTTAAAAGACCGAACAAAGTTGGAACATTACAAGTCTCGAGACCGCGAGTAGCGAGTTTGTCTTCACATTACAAGTCGATATCGGTCATCTAAACTACCATCACATAGAAGAGAGCTGCGATCATCACGATGAAACTGGTCTTCATCCGGTTCCTCCTCCGCTCCCTCCTCTCTCCCGCTAGATAGCGCGCGTATCTAGCTTCCGCCTCCGCCCTAGTGGTGTACCCTTTGTAACTGTTACCGCTGGAACGATGAACCTGTCTCCGACACTCCTCCCAGTCGTCGTAGACTCCGGGAACCTTACCCTTGTACACGACATACGATGGCATCTCTATGCGCTAGCCAAACAAAACGTTAGTATCTATTCACAGACAATACATAAGCAATATATAAGTATGCAACAAAAGGATCGGAAGAAAAAAGCAACACATTAATGGCACGATTCATGGTCCTACTAATAAATAGCATCGATTACATATAAGTTGAACGACTGTCCAAACCAAAGAGACATATCTAACACCCCGGATGTAACTTTCCATATTTGTAACTCTAACTCTTGCCATTTTCGGCTATGTGTTATGATATTCCCTCTGTGGTCGGGTTTTGTTTTCTGTTTTGCATTTTGTTCATGTCATGCTTCTCATATCATGTCATCATGTGCATCTCATTTGCATACGTGTTCGTCTCTTGCATCCGAGCATTTTCCCCGTTGTCCGTTTTGCAATCCGGCACTCCCACCTCCTCCGGCGCACCCTGTTGTTTTGTTTCGTGAGCGGGTGTTGAACGTTCTCGGAATGGAGCGAGCCTTGCCAAGTGTCCTTCGTATATGACCGGTAGACCACCTGTCAAGTTTCGTGCCATTTGGAGGTCGTTTGGTGCTCCAACGGTTAACCGGGTAACCGCAAAGTCCTTTTGTGTGTTGCACCAAAACCCCCCTCCAAACAGCCCAAAACCCCCCTAAGCTACCGCCATGCTCTAGGTCGTTCGATCACGATCGTGTGGGCGAAAACCGTGCTCCATATGGAGTCTCCTAGCTCCCTCTACCTATATAAACACCTTCCCCTCCGAAATCCCGGGTCCAAACCCTAGCCCCGCTCCCTCCGCGGCGCCGGACGTGTTCGCCCGGCGCCGGAAGAACCAGCCGCCACCACACTAAGCCAGTCACAGCGTGACACGTGGCAGCCGTACCCCGCGCCGCCCGCGGCCCGCCGGGCCCGTACCCCGCCCCTGCCGGCCCGTCTCCTCACCCGCGCGCCCGCTCCTCCTCCTCCCGCGCGCCGCCGCTGTCTCCCTCCAGCGCCCCCGCGCCTCCGCCGGCCGCCGCCGTTCCCGCCTCGCCGTCCGGCCGCGAGCCCACGGCGCCCCGCCGCCGACGCCGGCGCACCGCGCCTCCCCGCGCCCAAGGGCCCCGTCGAGCTCCTCCGCCGTTCGCCGGAGCCGCCTCCCCACTTGCGCTCCTCCTCACCCTCTCCCTCCGGCCGCCGCCCGAATGCCTCCTCTTTCCCACCACCCCGAGCTCCGGTGAGCCCGAGCCGGCCCGAGCTCGAGCCCGATCTGGATCTGGCAAGGGTTGACCTCTTCTCCCCCCCGATAATCTCAAAGTCCTGAAACTTTTACAATACATGCTCATGTTCATCGCATCATAACTCTCTGCATATAGCTTCGTTTCGTGCGTGTAATATATTGAAACGTTCGTCTCATGATGCTCTGCATTTTGTTCCATTATGCCATGTTCATTTGAGTACATCTTGATGCCCAAATCTCTGGTGCAAGAGTGCTAGTTGCTGTTATCTGCTATTACTTATCAGTACTTAGGGTTTTGTTATTTTTGTTGCATTTGATCTGTGCATCTTATGGGCATGAGCTCTACATGTGTTTTGATGTATGCCATGCCATATATACAGAGGTATATGCCATGTATTTTTTATGATCTCTGTGGTGACTAGCACAAGCATGCTTATAGGCTTCGTGATGTTTCTGTTTTCAAGGACAGTAATTTTACCAAGTCTGTGACTGCTATTATTTTGTTGCTACAGAGAGATCCATGCTTATTTTGGTAACGTTCAGTAAGGATGTTTTGTTGATATTCTTGTAGTTGATCCATTCATTCCCTTGTTTGCAATTATGGAGTGACATAGCATGACTCAATCTTACTCTACTTTTGCTATAAAATATTTCTGGCAAATTATATACGTGTTATTCAATTTTGCCAAGGTTGTTGTAGTTGTTTCATACATGCTATGAACTTGCTCTTGCCATGGATAGCTTCATAAATATGCCTGCTTGCTGTAGGCATGCTTGTTTTGTCATGAATTCCTTTGTGCTGAGTGCATCAAGCTCACCAAGGTGCCTTCATATTACTGTTTCTGCCATGCTCTGTTTTCTGCCAAGTCTGAAATTTGTTAACGAAAGTTGCTATGTTTACATGGTTGCCATCATATCTTCTGGTCCTTTTTGGCTCATGGTCAGTAAGGGACTTTTGTTCTTTGCATTCAGTGGATTCATGCCATGCCTTGTTTTGCTATGTTAAGCTCCTGTAACATGTTGTTTTCTTGCTCTGAACACTGCTACCTGATGCTGTTTCAGCTATGTCCAGTAATTTCACCAAGTCTGTGAACCTGATATTTTTTGCACTTTTGCCATGCTTGTTTGAACCTGCTGTGGTGTCATCTAGCCATAACTCAGTGTTCATATTTTGCCAAGCATCTCCTGTGGATTACTACCATATGCTTTGTTGCGCTGTTGGAGCGTTGTATCATAGTTACGTGATGTATTCTAAGTGCTATCATGCTGTTAATCACAGATTCGTGTCATTCTTCTTTTGCTTGCCATTTGCAAACCGTGCATCCGTTTCCGGTGATCTTTATATCGATTTCAACCGAAATCATCCCATCTTTCCAGTGGCATGCTTGGTTTGCCAAGTTACTGCCTTGTTCATCATATTCCTTCTGGAGCACGCATATGCATCGCATATCACATCTTGCATATCATTCATGTATTGCATCATGTTGCTTGTGCATTTCCCGTGATTGATTGTGGTTCCGTTGCTTGTGTTCTTGTTTTGGGTAGAGCCGGGAGACAAGTTCGTGAATGAGGAACTTGTCGAGTATGCTTACGAGGATCAAGCTTTCGACAACTCTAAGAACCTTGCAGGCAAGATGACCATACCCTCGAAATCACTTCTATCTTTGCTTTGCTAGTTATTCGTTCTATTGCCATGCTGCGCTACCTACCACTTGCTATATCATGCCTCCCATATTTGCCATGTCAAGCCTCTAACCATCCTTTCCTAGCAAACCGTTGTTTGGCTAAGTTACCGCTTTTGCTCAGCCCTTCTTATAGCGTTGCTGGTTGCAGGTGAAGTTGAAGTTGGTTCCATGTTGGAACATGGATATTTTTGGATTATCACAATATCTCTTATTTAATTAATGCATCTATATATTGGGTAAAGGGTGGAAGGCTCGGCCTTATGCCTGGTGTTTTGTTCCACTCTTGCCGCCCTAGTTTCTGTCATACCGGTATTATGTTCCTTGAGTTTGCGTTCCTTATGCGGTTGGGTGATTTATGGGACCCCCTTGACAGTTCGCCTTCAATAAAACTCCTCCAGGAAGGCCCAACCTTGGTTTTACCATTTGCCACCTAAGCCTTTTCCCCCGGGTTTTCGCGAGCCCGAGGGTCATCTTTATTTAAACCCCTGGGCCAGTGCTCCTCTGAGTATTGGTCCAACCTGCCAGTCGCCTGTGGCCACCAGGGGCAACTCTGGGCTCGCCTATCGGAAGCTTGGACAATCCGGTGTGCCCTGAGAATGAGATATGTGCAGCTCCTATCGGGATTTGTCGGCACATTCGGGCGGCTTTGCTGGTCTTGTTTTACCATTGTCGAAATGTCTTGTAAACCGGGATTCCGAGACTGATCGGGTCTTCCTAGGAGAAGGTTTATCCTTCGTTGACTGTGAGAGCTTATAATGGGCTAAGTTGGGACACCCTTGCAGGGTATTATCTTTCGAAAGCCGTGCCCGCGGTTATGAGGCAGATGGGAATTTGTTAATATCCGGTTGTAGAGAACTTGACACTTGACCCTAATTAAAACGCATCAACCGCGTGTGTAGCCGTGATGGTCTCTTTCCGGCGGAGTCCGGGAAGTGAACACGGTTCTTGGGTTATGTTTGACGTAAGTAGGAGTTCAGGATCACTTCTTGATCATTAGTAGTTGACGACCGTTCCGTTGCTTCTCTTCTCGCTCTCTTTTGCGTATGTTAGCCACCATATATGCTTAGTGCCGGTTGCAGCTCCACCTCATTACACCATCCTTTCCTATAAGCTTGAATAGTTTTGATCTCGTGGGTGTGAGATTGCTGAGTCCTCGTGACTCACAGATACTTCCAACAGTTGCAGGTGACCATGATACCAGTGCAGATGACGCAACCGAGCTCAAGTGGGAGTTCGACGAGGACCTTGGTCGTTACTATGTTTCTTTTCATGTTGATCAGTAGTGGTGCCCAGTTGGGACGATCAGGGATCTAGAATTTGGGGTTGTCTTCTTTTCTTTTGGATCTGTAATCGGACCTATGTGTGTACTCTGATTGATGTATGATTTATTTATGTATTGTGTGAAGTGGCGATTGTAAGCCAACTCTTTATCCCATTCTTGTTCATTACATGGGATTGTGTGAAGATGACCCTCAGGCAGACTCGATGGGTCGAAATGATTCAAGAGTACAATCCGAGTATTGAATATACTCCAGGCAAAGCCAATGTCATTGCAGATGCTTTGAGCAGGAAGGCTTATTGCATCAACTTAATTCTCAAGCCATTCCAACCGGATCTTTGTGAAGCTTTCCGCAAGCTGAATCTCCAAGTTGTTCCTCAAGGCTTTCTTTCCAACCTCATAGTCTCTCCTAATTTGGAAGATCAAATCCGTGAGGCACAACTCTTGGATACCATGGTGAAGAAGGTGAAACGTGGTATCGACAAGGGTCTTTCCAAATACAAGTGCTATCGCATTGATGACAGAGACACTTTATTCTTCGAGGACCGGATTGTGGTTCCTAAAGGTGATCTAAGGAAGGTCATAATGAACGAGGCACACAATTCTCTTCTTTCCATTCATCCTGGAAGTACGAATATGTACCATGACCTCAAGCAGTCATATTGGTGGACTCGAATGAAGCGGGAAATCGCTCAATTCGTGAATGAATGTGATGTCTGTCGAAGAGTGAAAGCAGAACACCAACGACCAGCTGGTCTCCTCCAACCTCTTGCTATCCCAGAATGGAAGTTTGATCATATCGAAATGGACTTCGTAACTGGATTTCCCAAGTCGAAGCGTGGAAATGATGCTATCTTCGTTGTCATCGACAAGCTTACTAAAGTGGCTCATTTTCTTCCAATCAAAGAATCCATCACAGCAGCTCAGTTGGCAGAGCTATACACCTCCAGGATTGTCTCCTTGCACGGCATTCCACAATTGATTTCTTCAGATCGTGGAAGCATCTTCACATCTAAGTTCTGGGACTCCTTCCAGAAGGCCATGGGTACCAACATTCGCTTCAGCACAGCTTTCCATCCTCAAACTAGTGGCCAAGTCGAGCGATTCAATCAAATTCTTGAAGATATGCTCAGGGCTTGTGTCATTTCCTTTGGCATGAAATGGGAAGATTGTCTTTCAGATGCCGAGTTCTCCTACAACAACAGCTTCCAAGCAAGTTCGGGCAAGGCCCCATTCGAGATCCTCTATGGCAGAAAGTGTCGTACTCCTCTCAATTGGTCAGAGACTGGTGAACGCCAACTTCTTGGCAATGACTTAATCACAGAGGCTGAAGAAATGTGTAAAGTCATCCGTGAAAATTTCAAAGCCGCGCAATCGCGCCAGAAGAGTTACTATGATAGTAAGCACCGTGATGTGGCTTTAGAGATCGGAGACCATGTCTACCTCCACGTCTCTCCAATGAAAGGCACTCGTCGCTTCGGTATCAAAGGGAAGCATGCCCCTAGATACGTGGGTCCTTTCAAGATCATTGGCAAAAGAGGCGACCACGCCTATCAACTTGAGCTTCCTTCCAACTTCGCGAACGTGCACGATGTGTTCCACGCGTCACAGCTTCGCAAGTGCTTCAAGACGCCTGAGCGCACCATCAACTTTGAAGAGATTGATCTCCAAGAAGATCTGTCTTATCATGAGCACCCCGTTGCTATTCTTGAAGAAACTGAGCGCAAGACTCGCAACAATTCAATCAAATTCCTGAAAGTGAAGTGGTCGCACCATTCCGACCGAGAAGCCACCTGGGAACGCGAGGACCACCTCCATTCCGAATATCCGGAGTTCTTTCAGTCCTAGATCTCGGGACGAGATCCTCTCGTAGTGGTGGAGTGTTGTAACACCCCGGATGTAACTTTCCATATTTGTAACTCCAACTCTTGCCATTTTCGGCTATGTGTTATGATATTCCCTCCGTGGTCAGGTTTTGTTTTCCATTTTGCATTTTGTTCATGTCATGCATCTCATATCATGTCATCATGTGCATCTCATTTGCATACGTGTTCGTCTCTTGCATCCGAGCATTTTCCCCGTTGTCCGTTTTGCAATCCAGCACTCCCACCTCCTCCGGCGCACCCCTCTTGTTTCGTTTCTAGAGCGGGTGTTGAACGTTCTCGGAATGGAGCAAGGCTTGCCAAGTGGCCTTCGTATACCACCGGTAGACCACCTGTCATGTTTCGTGCCATTTGGTGGTCATTTGGTACTCCAACGGTTAACCGGGTAACCGCTAAGTCCTTTTGTGTGTTGCACCAAAACCCCCCTCCAAACAGCCGAAAACCCCCCTAAGTTATTGCCATGCTCTAGGTCGTTCGATCGCGATCGTGTGGGCGAAAACTGTGCTCCATTTGGAGTCTCCTAGCTCCCTCTACCTATATAAACACCTTCCCCTCCGAAATCCCGGGTCCAAACCCTAGCCCCGCTCCCTCCGCGCCGCCGGACGTGTTCGCCTGGCGCCGGACGAACCAGCCGCCGCCGCACTCAGCCAGTCACAGCACCACACGTGGCAGCCGGACCCCGCGCTGCCCGCGGCCCGCCGGGCCCGTACGCCGCCCCCGCCGGCCCGTCTCCTCGCCCGCGCGCCCGCTCCTCCTCCCGCGCGCCTCCGCCGTCTCCCTCCAGCGCCCCCGCGCCTCCGCCAGCCGCCGCCGTTCCCGCCTTGCCGTCCGGCCGCGCGCCCACGGCGCCCCGCAGCCGACGCCGGCGCACCGCGCCTTCCCGCGCCCGAGGGCCCAGTCGAGCTCCTCCGCCGTTCACCGGTGCCGCCTCCCCACTGGCGCTCCTCCTCGCCCTCTCGCTCCGGCCGCCGCCCGAACGCCTCCTCTTCCCCAGCGCCCCGAGCTCCGGCGAGCCCGAGCCGGCCCGAGCTCGAGCCCGATCTGGATCTGGCAAGGGTTGACCTCTTCTCCCCCCCCCCCCGATAATCTCCAAGTCCTGAAACTTTTACATACATGCTCATGTTCATCGCATCATAACTCTCTTCATATAGCTCCGTTTCGTGCGTGTAATATATCGAAACGTTCGCCTCGTGATGCTCTTAATTTTTTTTCCAGTATGCCATGTTCATTTGAGTACATCTTGATGCCCAAATCTCTGTTGCAACAGTGCTAGTTGCTGTTACCTGCTGTTACTTAACAGTACTTAGGGTTTTGTTATTTTTGTTGAATTTGATCTGTGCATCTTATTGGCATGAGCTCTACATGTGTTTTGATGTATGCCATGCCATCTTTACAGAGGTGTATGCTATGTATTTTTTATGATCTCTTTGGTGACTAGCACAAGCATGCAAACTAGGCTTCGTGATGTTTCTGTTTTCAGGGACTTGGTAATTTTACCAAGTCTGTGACTGCTGTTATTTTGTTGCTATGTATCCATATGTCTACAGAGAGATCCATGCTTATTTTGGTGATGTTCAGTAAGGATGTTTTGTAGATATTGTTGTAGTTGATCCATTCATTCCCTTGTTTGCAATTATGGAGTGCCATAGCATGACTCAATCTTACTCTACTTTTGCTATAAAATATTTCTGGCAATTATTTACGTGTTATTCAATTTTGCCAAGGTTGTTGTAGTTGTTTCATACATGCTATGAACTTGCTCTTGCCATTGATAGCTTCATAAATATGCCTTCTTGCTGTAGGTATGCTTGTTTTGTAATGCATTGCTTTGTGGTGAGTGCATCAAGCTCACCAAGGTGCCTTCATATTACTGTTTCTGCCATGCTCTGTTTTCTGCCAAGTCTGAAATTTGTTAACGAAACTTGCTATGTTTACATGTTTGCCATCATATCTTCTGGTCCTTTTTGGCTCATGGTCAGTAAGGGACTTTTGTTCTTTGCATTTAGTGGATTCATGCTATGCCTTGTTTTGCTATGTTAAGCTCCTGTAGCATGTTGTTTTCTTGCTCTGAACACTGCTACCTGATGCTGTTTCAGCTATGTCCAGTAATTTCAGTCTGTGAACCTGATATTTTTTGCAGTTTTGCCATGCTTGTTTGAACCTGCAGTGATCTCATCTAGCCGTAGTTCAGTGTTCATCTTTTGCCAAGAATCTGTTGTGGATTACTACCATATGCTTTGTTGCGCTGTTGCAGTGCTGTAGCATAGTTATGTGATGTATTCTAAGTGCTATCATGCTGTTAATCGCAGATTCGTGTCATTCTTGTTTTGCTTGCCATTTGCAAACCGTGCATCCGTTTCCGGTGATCTTTATATAGATTTCAACCAAAATCATCTCATCTTTCCAGTGGCATGCTTGGTTTGCCAAGTTACTGCCTTGTTCATCATATTCCTTCCGGAGCACGCGTATGCATCGCATATCATATCTTGCATATCATTAATGTATTGCATCATGTTGCTTGTGCATTTCCCGTGATTGATTGTGGTTCCGTTGCTTGTGTTCTTGTTTTGGGTAGAGCCGGGAGACGAGTTCATGAATGAGGAACTTGTCGAGTACGCTTACGAGGATCAAGCTTTCGACAACTCTGAGAACCTTGCAGGCAAGATGACCATACCCTCAAAATCACTTCTATCTTTGTTTGCTAGTTATTCGTTCTATTGCCATCCTGCGCTAACAACCACTTGCTATATCATGCCTCCCATATTTTCCATGTCAAGCCTCTAACCATCCTTTCCTAGCAAACCGTTGTTTGGCTAAGTTACCCCTTTTGCTCAGCCCTTCTCATAGCGTTGCTACTTGCAGGTGAAGTTGAAGTTGGTTCCATGTTGGAACATGGATATTTTTGGATTATCATAATATCTCTTATTTAATTAATGCATCTATATATTTGGTAAACGGTGGAAGGCTCGGCCTTATGCCTGGTGTTTTGTTCCACTCTTGCCGCCCTAGTTTCCGTCATACCGGTATTATGTTCCTTGACTTGGCGTTCCTTACGCTGTTGGGTGATTTATGGGACCCCCTTGACAGTTCGCCTTGAATAAAACTCCTCCAGCAAGGTCCAACCTTGGTTTTACCATTTGCCACCTAAGCCTTTTCCCCCGGGTTTTCGCGAGCCCGAGGGTCATCTTTATTTAAACCCCCGGGCCAGTGCTCCTCTGAGTATTGGTCCAACCTGTCAGTCGCCGGTGGCCACCAAGGGCAACTCTGGGCTCGCCTATCGGAAGCTTGGACAATCCGGTGTGCCCTGAGAACGAGATATGTGCAGCTCCTATCGGAATTTGTCGGCACATTCGGGCGGCTTTGCTGGTCTTGTTTTACCATTGTCGAAATGTCTTGTAAACCGGGATTCCGAGACTGATCGGGTCTTCCTAGGAGAAGGTTTATCCTTCGTTGACCGTGAGAGCTTATAATGGGCTAAGTTGGGACACCCCTGCAGGGTATTATCTTTCGAAAGCCGTGCCCGCGGTTATGAGGCAGATGGGAATTTGTTAATATCCGGTTGTAGAGAACTTGACACTTGACCCTAATTAACGCATCAACCGCGTGTGTAGCCGTGATGGTCTCTTTCCGGCGGAGTCCGGGATGTGAACACGGTTCTTGGGTTATGTTAGACGTAAGTAGGAGTTCAGGATCACTTCTTGATCATTACTAGTTGACAACCGTTCCGTTGCTTCTCTTCTCGCTCTCTTTTGCGTATGTTAGCCACCATATATGCTTAGTGCCTGCTGCAGCTCCACCTCATTACACCATCCTTTCCTATAAGCTTAAATAGTTTTGATATCGCAGGTGTGAGATTGTTGTGTCCTTGTGACTCACAGATACTTCCAAACAGTTGCAGGTGCCGATGATACCAGTGCAGATGACGCAACCGAGCTCAAGTGGGAGTTCGACGAGGACCTTGGTCGTTACTATGTTTCTTTTCATGTTGATAAGTAGTGGTGCCCAGTTGGGATGATCAGGGATCTAGCATTTGGGCTTGTCTTCTTTTCTTTTGGATCCGTAGTCGGACCTATGTGTGTACTCTAATTGATGTATGATTTATTTATGTATTGTGTGAAGTGGCGATTGTAAGCCAACTCTTTATCCCATTCTTGTTCATTACATGGGAATGTGTGAAGATGACCCTTCTTGCGACAAAACCACAATGCGGTTATGCCTCTAAGTCGTGCCTCGACACGTGGGAGATATAGCCGCATCGTGGGTGTTACAACATACAAGTTCATTAAAGTTTAATATTACAACATGAGCCAATCGACATTTCAAAACTACATAGCATCACTACTTTCCACTCGACTCAGGGACCGGAGCGTGGATGAAGCCGCCGTCTTTCGTGATGGTCATGAAATTGCGGGCGTTGTCAGCCTGCATTTGTAGCGTTGTTTCTATCTTACTGTTGGCCGGTTGATATCTGAGATAGAACTGCCCCGAGGTACGAAGGACATCTTGATGGATGATTTCCGCAAACTCCGACTGGATGCGAAAGAATTCTTGTCTGATGTCTGCGTCCTGGATTGCCGACAAGCGTGCGGCCCAGTCTTTGATATTATTTAGTAGCAGAAGGTGATTATGGTCCCATACGATCGCCCGCATGTGATGGAGGGCGTAGTAGGCATCCTTCTGACCGCCAGGCGGCTGCTTGACGCAGGGGAACGTCGTATTGCGGCTGAAGATGTGCTTGCCGTACCTACGAACTGGCCTGCTAAAGGTGCCTCCAGATCTGGCGTAGCCGGGGAGAACATCATCAAGAACTTTCTTGATATTTGTGTAGTCTTTCTTCGACTGACGGTCCGGGTCGAAATACGTGGCCATGGAATATTTCGGGCTTAAGAGGATGAGTGTGCAATGTGTGTCACTGCACAAAACACGGAATGTTAGAAAAAAAGAACAATCGAAATCTAAGAAATCATATGTTACGGGGCGGTGAGGGGATGACTTACTCGGGAAAGAAAGGCACGAGGAAGTTATCATTATCTGAGTTTGCTAGAATGACGCCTTCAAGGTATGAACTCGCGACTTGCCGGTCCCCAGGGCTACCCAAGATCTTGGCACGCATGTACCCCCGATGGCGCTATCCACAAAACCCTTGCCCTCTGGCACCTTGGCCACGAAAACCGGGTATGCCACATCATTCTCGGAGAGACGCTGATTCTCCAAAGAAAGAACATTGTCATGCAGACTCCGCATAGCACCGGTTGCAGCATTGAGCAGATTAGTCGGTAGCATCGGCCTACCCGCCACATGCACCCTCCTCGAGATATCCTTAGGTGAAGGTGGCCCGTCCTGAGCACGGATCGTACTCGGTGCCGGCTGGCTCGCACCGCCCTTGTTATTCTTTCGTTTCCGTCCCTTCTTCCTCATCTGCTGTAATGGGATCGAGTTCTGCTCAGAGACCGCCTTCTTGAGTTTGTTGGGGCTGATAATATTCCGCACCTCGGCTATCTGAGGCTCGGTGAAGGCGGCAGCTGGAGGCGTCTCCTGAGAACTGAACGCTAGACGACGCCTGTTGCAATTGGGTTTCTCCGTGGTACCAGCTAGATCGCGGGTGTCTTTTTTA
This sequence comes from Aegilops tauschii subsp. strangulata, assembly GCF_002575655.3. NCBI lineage: Eukaryota > Viridiplantae > Streptophyta > Magnoliopsida > Poales > Poaceae > Aegilops > Aegilops tauschii. The sequence goes on from NC_053039.3 coordinate 442,365,530, forward strand.
GGGTTGGGTTCTTGAGAAGGAGGCCCGAAGAATTCGCCACCGTACCCATGTTCGGCAAAGTACTTATCGACATTGGTAAATGTACCATCGTCATTGTTATCGTCGTCCGGATCCTGTGCCATATACATGTCCGGATCCTATGCCATAGGGATGTCCGGCATGTCCGGTAGCGTTGCGGCGGTCTTGCCATGGCTTGGCGCCGGCACGACTAGCGGTGTTGTCTGTGGGGTGGTGTCCCCCGCTCCCAAACGAATCTGGCTCTTCGGCCAAAGCAGGGGCCAGCTTACGCAGGCGCTGAGGGTCATCACATCATCTTCGTCGGCCCCAGCGGGTCGAATCGGAGGTAACAACTCGTCGCAACCTGGCAGCACCCGAACCAGTTCAACCCTATACACGGTGGGTGGCATCGGATTACCGTGGAACACGGGGTTGCCCGGTTGAACGATTCTGCCCTTGGCGACATCGATCAACTCGCCGCCCACGAAGTGCAGAAGAGTGCATGGAACGTCGGCGGCGCCCTGCGAAAACATGTAGGGCATCAGGGATGCCCAGTCAAAGGCAAGGAGATGAAGTCATCGGCCGAGGGGCTTAGTTACCGTGATGGCGTCGAGCTCGGCTAATGTCGAGGCACCGCCAACGGCGGGCGTGCAACTGACGAAGGGGCCGCTTGCTGCCGAGGTGCCGGCCGGCGTACACCCGGGTGCATTAAGCTCCAATGCCCGTGCCGGCGCCGGAGACACCAATACCGCCTGCACCGGAGACACCAATGGCGCCGCCTGCGCGTTGTGGGAGTTGCTGGCCGTGAGGCTGGGAAGCGGGGGCGGCCCCTGTTGGCCGCCCGCAATCCACGTCTGCAGCCCCTGAATCAAGGTAGGCACAATGGCGGTGAGCGTCATTCCCAGATTTTGTTGCACTTGCTCTTGGACAATCTCCGGAATCCGCGCCACTTGTGCCTTGAGTTCTTGAACCTCGCACGACTGGCTTTCCGAGCTGGTATTTTTCTCCTTTCGCCGACCAGCGTTATAGTATGACGACCATTTTGTGGACAAGCATTTGCCGGCCACACGACAAGCCGACGACGGTTTACTGAGCTTATCCTTGTTTTTCATTATGTTCAATGCCCTATTTAGAGTGTTGTCCCAAGGGGAGCTCTGAGACGCCCCCACGCTACTGCTTTCAGTCTCCTGCGGAAGAAATGTGAACCATTTAAAAATTTGGCTTCATTAATTAGAATGCAACCATATGGAGCTAATTACGTGGGGGTGTATTCCTTACCAGAACACGCTCAAGCGCCTTGGTCTTCGGATCCGTGGTAAGCTCCTTTGTTACCGGGTCCTCCTTGTACCGGGCCCTGACATAGTTCCTGGTCTGCTTGTCACGGTATTTCTCGAAGCGGGGCGGTAGGCCTTGCTCGGCACGCTCCGTGTCCTCCTTGTCCCATATAGGTTCCGCCACTCTCTAACCGCCGGGACCGAGTTTGTGGACCCCTAAGTTCAAGTCCCGCATCTCTTTCCCCCACAGACTTGATTCCTCGGATGCGCCGCACTCGCACTTGATCTTGAACTCCTTGTAGTCATCTTCGTTGATCGAAGGATTTTTCGCCTTGATCTTCTCATAACTATCACCTTTGTTAATCATTCTCTTCACCACGCTTCTCCTTGTAGACAGGGTCGTGCTCATCTTCGTGAGGGCGGCACTGTTCACTTTATTCCCTGAGAGGCATGTGTTTGCAAAGTCAGCGGGGAACTTGTATCGTTCGTGCAGCTTCGTGAAGAGGAGGTTGCGCAAATTCCCTCGGTCCTTATGCCTTAGGTTCTCGGTGTTGATCGAGACGGTGCTCCGGAGAATGCACCCGAGCTGAATCGAGTACCCCTTGACTAATTCTTTGGGCGCCGTTGGATCCCCGTCGGAGTTTACTTCAGTAAATTCCTCCTTGACGGTGCCGAGCATGTTCGTGCGCCGGTCCTTCCGTTGCCCCTTCGGTTGGCTGCCATCTATGCATGCGCTGCCATCATCAGTGGCGGCATCCTCGGCGGCACCATCAGTGGTGTCATCCCCGACGCCACTAGGGGTTGTGTAGTCAGAATCGGTGTCTTCCGCGGCGTCCTCATAGCAGTGAGGTTCTTCCTCCATCTCCTGGGACTGCTCCCAGAATGCCTTGCCACCCGAACCGCCGGCCTCATCGTTGTGGGCAATGTTTCGCTCTAAATAGGAAAAAAGTTTGGTCAAAAAGTTGGTTATTGTCAAGGAACAAGATCATGGTCCCATCATTTAGGGTTTGTCGACACCGAGGCATCCTAAAAGCTAAGCTTTTATCATTTAGGGTTTGTCGACACAGAGGCACCCTAAAAGCCTAAGTTTTCATCATTTAGGTTTTTATCGACACCGAGGCACCCTAAAAGCCAAGGTTTTATAATTTAGGGTTTGTCAACGCTAAGGCACCCTAAATGCTAAGTTATGTTTTCATCATTTAGGGTTTATCGATGCCGAGGCACCCTAGGTTGACTGATATATATGGGTATCTTCTAATAATATACCCTATCAAGAAAAGGGAAGGAGAATTCTAAGTTGGGCCTAATAACTTGGCTCTATTGCCACCTGTGGTTTAATGCAGCAAGAATAAAGGGGCAGTTGATCCTACTTAATTAAGTACTAAGATACCCCGGCCCATGCATTAGTCGCAAGTACCCCATATGTCCTATTTTTAGCAAAGTCATGCTAAAATTCACGAAAAATTTCAGCATGACCTTTGCTGAAAATAGGACATATGGAGTACCCGAATTTGCCGGAACGGAAGTTAATCGACATTCCGGCAAATTCAAGGGCCTCTCGGGGTACCTGCAAAATCATTATCCAATGAAGGAATTGCGCCGCACACTGCTGCCTCACACTGCTACCAAATTCATTATCGACATGCTGGTACTGTGTTTCTCAAAAAACATCTTGCCAGCTAGTAGACCATCATTTGCCAGGCCAAATTGAGGCCAAACAGAAAACCAATGTGGCCATGGCACAAAGTCCATGACCCATAACAGGAGACATCTGAAACTATACAAGTATACAAGCCTACACTAGATGCATACTGCTCCCTTATGAGGTACAGAGAGGAACTTTGCTATGCTCACTAGATACACGAAATGAACAAGATCACTATTCATTGGCAAGTAAACTCCTTCCATTTCGCTGTATAGCTTATATAGTTTGTCAGTCGAGGTTACATACATACAAACAATGCATACTGAAAATCTGAGGGTGTGCAAGCAGGAAAGGCAACAACTAGGTGCCACAAGCAGGAAAGTAAAATCTGTATAATTGAATACTTCTCTGGTATAATCAGCTTCCAACAGAACAAGTATAGATTGTACAACTTAACAGTCAAGCAGAAGTTTTGCTTGCATAAAAATAAGTGAAACAAGTTATCTAGCAGACCAACACAAACACAGGTGGTACAAGAGGGAGTATATATGTAAGTTCTATGGCACAAGTTAACAAATCAAGTATGAAGGGCACATAAAGAAATCATTCTTTAGTTATAAGTAAGTGGATGATGAACCCCACCTGTTCTGGTCTCTATCACTGAATCACTCTGTAACAGCTGGTGATGAACCCCACAGGACTGTACTCAAGTTCAGCAAGAATCCCCTACAGACGAATTACACGGCAATTATCTGCAGAAATATTCTACTGGACGCTGCCTCGTGTCGTAAATCAGAAAAAGGTGAAGGTAATATTGGGCTAGGTGTTGGATGATTTCCCCGTTTCAACTTAAACACATACTATCATTTGTTGTCAACTGAATCTACTATTTTCATCAGGCCTGAGATTGGCTTCAGGAAGTAGCAGGCTACTACACCAACCCGAGTTAACAACAGCAGCTACTACATTTTTCTCCAAGACAGCATAGCAACAAGGTTTAATTAGCTCCATACATTTGAGACTGACACTGATATCTTATGATCATAGCATAGAAGGAGATAATCTGAAGATTAAACATATCACCAAACTAGGCTATCAGTAACTAGGCTATCATCTTGTCGACCCTGCTGCCGGGGACGAGGGAGAGGACGAGCGCCTTGGCCTCGTCGGCGGTGTCGGGGCAGAGGTTGCCGAGGGTGCAGAGCACGGGAGCGCGGGTGCGCGCGAGCACGCGTGAACGGCGGCCGCAGGAAGCAGCAGTAGCAACACGACGGGGTGGCGGCGGCGAGCTCCTACACCTAACCCTAGGTCGCCGCCCCGTGGAGGCATGGGGATGAGCAGGGGAGAGAGGGAGGGACGGAGAGAGACTAACCAGAGGCCGCGCGGGGAGGCTCGCGCCGCTGTCGAGGAGCGCGTCCGACGAGGCTAGCCACCGTCGAGGGGCAGCTCCGACGAGTCAGCCGCCGCCGGGAGCGAGATAGAGATTTGGGGGCGGCGGTGGTCTGGTGGGGGTCGGGGCGTCGGGGGCGGTGGGGCGACGGGCAGCAAGGCGCCGGGGCGTTGGGGGCGGTGGTGGTCGTGTGCGGTGGGGGCGGTGGGGGTCGGCGGCGGGGGCAGCGAGGACGGCCAGAGACGGCGAGCATGGGGGCGGCGCGGGTGAGGTGAGGCAGTGGGGGTCTGAGAGAGAAATGTGAGATTGGGGATTTTAGTGGGGGGAGGGTTAGCAATAGCGCACCCCCAAGCGGTGCGCCATTAGTAACCTTTTTTTGGATAGCAATGGCGCTCCCCCTAGCGGTGCGCCATTAGTATTTGGTTCAATTTGCAAATTAATATTAACTAAATAAATTATTAGCCTTCATTTGTGAATTAATATTAACTAAATAAATTATTACATTTAAGTACTTATCATTTAAGTAAACTTCCGGGATATAATTTTTATTTTTTCATATGTATCATTCATTTAATAGTTCACATAAAAAAAATTATATGCAGTGGCAATCCTGGCCGACCCGTTGGCGTACCCGATGTAGACGGAGGAGGCACGGCTCCTGGAGTGGACGGAGGGGGCCGCAATCGAGATGGGGAGGGTGCGGGGGGTCGGCGGTGGCGGTGGAGCGGGGGAGGGTGCGGGGGGTCGGCGGCGGCGGTGGAGCGGGGGAGGGTGCGGGGGGTCATCGGCGGCGGTGGAGCAGGGAGGGTGCAGGGGGTCGTCGGCGGCGAGGGGGATTTGGCGAGGGGGGATAGCGCGCGATCGAGATGGAGGGGGATCTGGTGCGGGGGGCGAGGGGGAAAGGGTGGTCCTGCTTCTTCTTGTCGAAATACAATCGAGAAATGAAGGCTACAATTTAGTTGCATTCATTTGTGAATTGGTTTAGTTGGATTCATTTGTGAATTGGTAAAACATTTATGAATATGAAAACATTTGTCGAAATACAATCGAGAAATGAAGGCTACAATTTAAATACAATCGATCTTAGCTAGCTATCTGTTCACAATCTTCTTGCCCTTATTTTTCGTAAACGGAGTTCTTCTCTTGAACGGACGTCCTTTAGGTAGGGTCGTCCTGCTTCTTCTTGTGGTGTATGCTGGTACTTCATCGTCGTCGTCATGTTCCATATTCGGGTCGTCGTACTTGTCGAAGTCTTGCTCATTGGCGACTCCATCCATTCCGATGATGTTCCTTTTGCCTCTCCTTACGACAACACGACTGGGCTTTGACGGGTCGGTAATGAAGAAGCATTGGTCCACTTGGGAAGCCAGTACCCATGGCTCATTTTTCGTGGTGACGTTTGCGCCCGCGGTCTTGGATTTGGCTTCGGGTATAACCATGGTGGTGAAATACCGGTCTTATTTTAGGACGCTCTTGGCCCATCTGACACGGAACATCGGGACCTTCTCTCCAGCGTAGCTCAGCTCCCAGATCTCCTCGATCCTTCCGTAGTATCTGTCCTTGTCGTTACTGGTGTATGATTCCATCGTTACCCCGTGGTTCTGATAACCATCGCTCTTCGTGTCCTTTCCCTCGGTGTAGAATGTGTAGCCGTTGATATCGTACGCCTCATACGTCATCAGGTTGTGCTCGGCACCCTGTGAGAAGGCGAATATGAGTTCTTCTTCCGCCGAAGGATCCTCATGTAAAGGGTACGACAGAAGCTTCTGCTTGAACCGACGCGTGAAACATGAGTTGTGCTCTTTGATTATATCTCCGTTCGTCCTCTGTTGGCCTCGTTCATTGTACGTCTTCTCAATAAAGGTTTTGTGCTCTACCACCCAAGGATCGACCATGTCTATGTGTTGTAGCGCGACTAGGTTTGCTCTTTGAAAGTCGGAGAGTCGACCCTCGAAGTCGACATGCATTTTGTGGCGACCCTCACGGTGACCCCATCCAGCGAGCTTGCCGAGGTGCCTCTTGACGGGCAGACCAACGGGGTTCTCGATGCCTAGATAATTCGTGCAGTAGGAGATGCACTCTTCGGTCAGAAAGCCCCTGGCTATGCTTCCCTCTGGACGTGACATGTTGCGAACGTATCCTTTGATGACACCATTCATCCTTTCGAACGGCATCATGCTGTGCAGGAACGTCGGCCCGAGTTGGACGATATCCTCCACGATATGGACTAGCAGATGCACCATAACGTCGAAGAATGCGGGCGGGAAGTACATCTCAAGCTCGCATAGTATCACCACGATCTCTTCCTGTAGCCTTCTGAGTTTCCTCACGCCAACCGACTTCCGAGAGATGACGTCGAAAAAGTTGCATAGGGTTTGTCCATGATCCCACAGAGTGCAACTGGAAGTATCTGCGTGATCAGCACGTGACATTCGTGAGACTTCATCCCAATGAACTTCTGCTTCGCTGAGTCTAGGTATCTGCTTATCTTCCCCGCGTAACCGTAAGGAAGTTTTACTCCTATGAGGCAGGTGAAAAACTGATCGATCTCCTCCTGACTTAGAGTGAAGCACGCGGGAGGGAAGTCATTTCTGGTCTTCTTGGCCTTTTTGCCTTTGCGACGACTTTCCGTGTCCTACTTCGCCTCATCATCATCATCATTAGCATGAAGCTCCTCCCTGATGCCCATTGATTTCAAGTCTGCCCTTGCTTTCGGCCCATCTTTGGTCCTCTCTGGCATGTTGAGCAGGGTACCAAGCAGACTCCCGCACACGTTCTTCGTGATATGCATGACATCAAGGCTGTGAGGCACACGGTGGATCTTCCAGTACGGCATGTCCCAGAAAATAGACCTCGTTTTCCATACCTTCAGCAGCGGCTCTGGCGCCTTTCGCTTCTTTCCCGGCTCTGGCACCTTTTGCTTCTTTCCCGGCAGTGGGCAATCTTTCCAATTTTTCAACAGCTCGTCTATTTCCTCGCCGCTCCTCGTACGCGGGCGTCTTCGGGTTTCGGTTTCACCATCGAACAGATCCTTGCGTTTCCTCCATGAGTCATCATCGCAAAGCCACCTTCGATGTCCCATGAACACGGTTTTCAAAGACCCGGGATCTCTATCTAGCTGGCGATATGTTGTGTCATCCATGCACCTGACGCATCCAGAAAATCCGTGGACCACCTGCCCCGCGACATATCCGTAACCGAGATAGTCCTGCACCGTCATGAGCAGTGCGTCTCTCATAGGGAAATATTCTTTCTCTGCGGCATCCCATGTATTGGCTGGCATTTTCCACAGCGTGTCTACCTCCTCTTTCAGCAGCCCCAGATACAGATTGATGTCGTTCCCTGGTTGTTTCGGCCCTTCAATTAGCATACTCATGTGAATGTACTTCCTCTTCATGCACAACCAGGGGGAAGGTTCATCCACACAAACACAGGCCAGGTGCTATGTGTTCTTCTCTGGCTGCCAAACGGATTGACTCCATCGGTGCTCGCGCCCAGCATGATGTTCCTTGGATCGTTCCCAAATTCTGGGTGTTCGAAGTTCAACGCTTGCCACTAGCTCCCATCCTTAGGGTGACTCAGCATCTTGTCTTTTTGATTTATCTCCGGATCATTTGCGTCATCTTCTCGCTTCTTCTCCTCCCTATCCGCGTGCCAACGCAGGAGCTTTGCTACCTTAGGGTCCGCGAAATACCATTGCAGATGAGGAGTGATCGGAAAGTACCACACCACTTTTCGAGGAGCTTTCTTCCCCTTCTTGTATCGAGTGACGCCGCACACCGGACATATGGTAGACTCCGCGTGCTCGTCCCGATAAATGATGCAATTGTTCATGCAGACATGGTATTTCACGTGCGGTAAATCCAGAGGACACACGATTTTCTTCGCCTCCTTGAAACTGGTCGGGCACTTGTTCCCCTTGGGATGACGTTCGTGCCAGAATGACATGTTCTCGTCGAAGCATGCGTCGGTCATTTTGTGTTTTACCTTCATCTCCGGAGCCATGACCGTTACTTTCAGGCGGGTATCCTCGGGCCTGCATCCTTCATACAATGGAGTAACCGCGTCTATCTCCAGTTGATCCAGCTTGGCTTTCTCTCGGGCGGCAGCTCTTACGTTATCCGTCTGCTTGAGAAGCAGCTCTTGAATATGAGGGTCCTGCACCCAGCCCATCGATGGTCCATCGTCGTCTGCTCCGGCATCTTCATCTTCATGATCATGCCCTTCGACTGATCTGGCATCTTCCTCATCATCATGTCCGGCATCTTCTACATGATGACTGTGTATTACATCTACTTCGTGATCATGTCCTGGAGATTCTTCGTCTTCTCGCCCGCCCTCGCCGCGGTTGTCTTGCTGCCCTTCCTATTTTCTTGCCCGGCCCCCATGGATGACTTGATAATCATCTTCATCACCTTGCCACCGATAGCCATCCATGAAACCACGCAAGAGCAGGTGGTCCCGCACCTGTACGGAATCCGGGTCCGTAAGGCTCCTCAGCTTGCATCTTCGACACGGACATCTTATCTCCGTCTCGTTCTTTTGAAGCATCTCGGCCTTCGCGGAGCTCAAAAACCTATTCACGATGCCTTCGGTCATCGTGCGGACCATGGTCGCCTGCGGGGTAGAGCAAAATGATATTTTAGAACCAAGAAAAAATTTGGCATGACTTTGCCTAAAAATAGGACCAAAAAGAATGCCTAGTGCCAAAATTCTCGCCGAGACGGAAATGAATCAACATTCCGGCAAAATATTGGCAACTATCGCATTTCAAATACCGGTACCTGCAAACACAAACATATATGCAACACCACAAACATATGCAACACCACAAACATACATAGATCTAGCTAGGCCATAAAAAGTGCATGTGCACATTGTTGGAGGGAGAAAAAGTAGATCTACAACATAAAGAAAGCTTTCCCCTTACTTACCTATCAAAAAAAGGTAATTTAACCACTTAATTTGGATGAATCTATGGTGCAAATGAGGTGAGGAGGAGGAGGCAGCCGAGACAAGCTTGGAGGAGGAGGTGGAGAGAATGAAGTGGGGAAAGTGAGTGTGTAGGTGGCTGTCCAAAATATCTAGCTGGTCCCAGGTTACTAATGGCGCACCACCCACAAATGCGCGGTTACTAATGGCGCACCAGCTGGCGGTGCGCCATTAGTAGTTTTGCAAAAAAAATGATAGTAGTGGCGCACGGGGTGACTGGTGCGCCATTACTAGTTAAAACTAGTAATGGCGCACTGTGCCCTGGTGCGCCATTAGTATTTTTGGAAAAAAAATTGTTAGTAGTGGCGCACCATGGTTGTGGTGCGCCATTAGTGTCTATCACACTAATGGCGCACCAACACACGGTGCGCCACTGCTATATAGTAGTGGCACGCCGCATGTCTGGTGCGCCATTAGTGTCCATATTATCTATAGCCCTTTTCCTAGTAGTGCTTGTGTGAAGCCATCTTCGCGAAGATCGTCTTCGGAGCATAGCAATGTGAGACTCTTCCAAGACCGCCGACAGGCTTCATGAGCTACGAATGAGTTCTTGGTGGCAAGGTTGCGAATGCGATTGACATCCACCAAGATGCTCTGCATCTGACACTTTATCCAGTCATGGTGCCTATCCTGTTTCTGATGTAAGGCCACAAGAAGCTCTCGGTCATTGAGTACACGAGATCGCTTCCGAGGCCTTTGAGCAATGGTGCTTTCAGTGGCTTCGGTGTGTGCACGATGAGGCACACGCATATTTCCAGTGAGAGGATAGACTCAAGTTGCATCAAGAACTCCCTCCATTGGTTGCGAGAAGCTTTGGTGATCAACATTATGAAGATAAAGTAGCTCCTTGGCAGGCTCAGGGTAGATGGCTTCGACGGACATGTTAACCTCAGGCAAGAAGACAAGATGGTTGCGCGCTGAGGGCTGATAGTCGACGGAAGAGTGAAGCTTGATTAGGCGCATCACCCATGGAGCATAAAACTTCAAGCCAAACAGATCAATCCCACATGCAGCAAGTTGTCGGATGAAGAAATCCCCGGAGTTGAATCTGATGCCATTGACAATATAGAACACCAAAGCCTTCATGGCTCCTTCAAGTTTGGCTTCAGCTGAGTGTCCCTTGATGGGCCATAGAGTACGCCTCAGAATGTGATAGACTATGCGGGGCTGGTACTCAAGGTCCTTGACAAATAATTCCTTGGGATAATCAGCATCTGGAGGCAATGGCGTCATCATGCTGAGCATCTGACTCATATTTGGTTCAGGCCGCTGGAAGATACTCTGCAGTTCATTTTGGTGTAGCTGACAACCAGGCTCATAGAGTTCACCTGGAGTGGGCATGGAAGTAAGCTCAATAATGTGTTGAGCTTTGGCTTCATGGTGCACATCACTCCTACCTCTTGAGCACTGCGTTGGTTTTCCCTTGAAGAGGAAAGGGTGATGCAGCAAAGTAGCGTAAGTATTTCCCTTAGTTTTTGAGAACCAAGGTATTAATCCAGTAGGAGGCTACGCGCGAGTCCCTCGTACCTACACAAAACAAATAAATCCTCGCAACCAACGCGACAAGGGGTTGTCAATCCCTTCACGGCCACTTGCGCGAGTGAGATTTGATAGATATGATAGGATAATATTTTTGGTATTTTTATGATAAAGATGCAAAGTAAAATAAAAGCAAAGTAAAATCAAAGAAAATAACGAAGTGTTGGAAGATTAATATGATGAAGATACACCCGGGGGCCATAGATTTCACTAGTGGCTTCTCTCAAGAGCATAAGTATTTTACGGTGGGTGAACAAATTACTGTTGAGCAATTGACAGAATTGAGCATAGTTATGAGAATATCTAGGTATGATCATGTATATAAGCATCACGTCCGAGACAAGTAGACCGACTCCTGCCTGCATTTACTACTATTACTCCACTCATCGACCGCTATCCCGCATGCATCTAGAGAATTAAGTTCATGAAAACAGAGTAACGCCTTAAGCAAGATGACATGATGTAGAGGGATAAATTCATGCAATATGATAAAAACCCCATCTTGTTATCCTCGATGGCAACAATACAATATGTGCCTTGCTGCCCCTACTGTCACTGGGAAAGGACACCGCAAGATTGAACCCAAAGCTAAGCACTTCTCCCATTGCAAGAAAGATCAATCTAGTAGGCCAAACCAAACTGATAATTCGAAGAGAATTGCAAAGATAACCAATCATACATAAAAGAATTCAGAGAAGATTCAAATATTGTTCATAGATAATCTAGATCATAAACCGACAATTCTTCGGTCTCAACAAACACACCGCAGAAAGAAGATTACATCGAATAGATATCCACGAGAGAGGGGGAGAACATTGTATTGAGATCCAAAAAGAGAGAAGAAGCCATCTAGCTACTAACTATGGACCCGAAGGTCTGAAGTAAACTACTCACACTTCATCGGAGAGGCTATGGTGTTGATGTAGAAGCCGTCCGTGATGGATGCCCTCTCCGGCGGAGCTCCGGAACCGGCCCCAAGATGGGATCTCGTGGGTACAGAAGGTTGCGGCGGTGGAATTAGGTTTTTGGCTCCGTATCTGATCGTTTGGGGTATGTAGGTATATATAGGAGGAAGGAGTACGTCGGTGGAGCAACAGGGGGGTAGGCGCGCCCCCCTACCTCGTGGCCTCCTCCTTTGTTCCTTGACGTAGGGTCCAAGACTCCCGGATCATAATCTTCCTAAAAATCACGTTCCCGAAGATTTCATTCCGTTTGGACTCCGTTTGATATTCCTTTTCTGCGAAACTCTGAAATAGGCAAAAAACAACAATTCTGGGCTGGGCCGCCGGTTAATAGGTTAGTCCCAAAAATAATAATATTTTAAGCATACTAACAAAGCAATCATGTCTTCTCAAACTAACATGGCCAAAGAAAGTTATCCCTACAAAATCATATAGTCTGGCTATGCTCTATCTTCACCACACAAAGTATTTAAATCATGCACAACCCCGATGACAAGCCAAGCAATTGTTTCATACTTTTGACAATTTCAAAACTTTTTCAATCTGCACACAATACATGAGCGTGAGCCATGGATATAGCACTATATGTGGAATAGAATGGTGGTTGTGGAGAAGACAAAAAGGGAGAAGATAGTCTCACATCAACTAGGCGTATCAACAGGCTATGGAGATGCCCATCAATAGATATCAATCTGAGTGAGTAGGGATTGCCATGCAACGGATGCACTAGAGCTATAAGTATATGAAAGCTCAACAAAGGAAACTAAGTGGGTGTGCATCCAACTCGCTTGCTCACGAAGACCTAGGGCATTTTGAGGAAGCCCATCATTGGAATATGCAAGCCAAGTTCTATAATGGAAAATTCCCACTAGTATATGAAAGTGACAAAAATGAGAGACTCTCTATCATGAAGATCATGGTGCTACTTTGAAGCACAAATGTGGTAAAAGGATAGTAACATTGTCCCTTCTCTCTTTTTCTCTCATTTTTTTTATTTGGGCCTTTTCTCTGTTTTTTATGGCCTCTTTTTTTTTGTCCGGAGTCTCATCCCGACTTGTGGGGGAATCGTGGTCTCCATCATCCTTTTCCTCACTTGGGACAATGCTCTAAAAGTGATGATCATCACACTTTTATTTTCTTACAACTCAGCAATTACAACTCGATACTTAGAACAAAATATGACTCTATATGAATGCCTCCGGCGGTGTACCGGGATATGCAATGAATCAAGAGTGCCATGTATGAAAGAATTATGAATGGTGGCTTTGCCACAAATACGATGTCAACTACATGATCATGCAAAGCAATATGACAATGATGGAGTGTGTCATAATAAATGGAACGGCGGAGAGTTGCATGGCAATATATCTCGGAATGGCTATGGAAATGCCATGATAGGTTGGTATGGTGGCTGTTTTGAGGAAGGTTTATGGTGGGTGTATGATACCGGCGAAAAGTGCGCGGTATTAGAGAGGCTAGCAATGGTGGAAGGAAGAAGAGTGCGTATAATCCATGGACTCAACATTAGTCATAAAGAACTCATGTACTTATTGCAAAAATCTACAAGTTATCAAAGCAAAGTATTGCGCGCATGATCCTAGAGGGATAGATTGGTAGGAAAAGACCATCGCTCGTCCCCGACCGCCACTCATAAGGAAGACAATCAATAAATAAATCATGCTCCGACTTCATCACATAACGGTTCACCATACGTGCATGCTATGTGAATCACAAACTTTAACACAAATATTTCTCAAATTCACAACTACTCAACTAGCATGACTCTAATATCACCATCTTTATGTCTCAAAACAATTATCAAGCATCAAACTTCTCATAGTATTCAACACACTCATAAGAATTCTTACAAATCTTGTGTGCTTAGCATATTTGGATTATTTAAGCAAATTACCATGCTATTAAAGACTCTCAAAATGATCTAAGTGAAGCATGAGAGATCAATAGTTTCTATAAAACAAATCCACCACCGTGCTCTAAAAGGTATAAGTGAAGCACTAGAGCAAAACTATATAGCTCAAAAGATATAAGCGAAGCACATAGAGTATTCTAACAAATTCCAAATCATGTATGGCTCTCTCAAAAGGTGTGTACAGCAAGGATGATTGTGGTAAACTAAAAAGAAAAGACTCAAATCATACAATACGCTCCAAGCAAAACACATATCATGTGGTGAATAAAGATATAGCTCCAAGTAAAGTTACCAATGGAAGTAGACGAAAGAGGGGATGCCTTCCGAAGCATCCCCAAGCTTTGGCTTTATGGGTGTCCTTAGATTATCTTGGGGGTGCCAGGGGCATCCCCAAGCTTAGGATCTTTCCACTCCTGGTTCCATAATCCATCAAAATCTTTCACCCAAAACTTGAAAACTTCACAACACAAAACTTAACAGAAAATCTCGTGAGCTCCGTTAGCGAAAGAAAACAAAAGACCACTTCAAGGTACTGTAATGAACTCATTCTTTATTTATATTGGTGTTAAACCTACAGTATTCCAACTTCTCTATGGTTTATAAACTATTTTACTAGCCATATATTCATCAAAATAAGCAAACAACACACGAAAAACAGAATCTGTCAAAAACAGAACAGTCTGTAGTAATCTGTAACTAACGCAAACTTCTAGAACTCCAAAAATTCAGCCAAAATAGGAAGACCTAGAAAATTTGTTTATTGATCAGCAGCAATTGGAATCACTATTTTATCACGTTCGGTGATTTGTAACAATTATTTTTGTGAACATTTTTGGAAATTTCTGCAGGATGAAATAACTATCATCCAAGAAGATCCTATAGGTTTAACTTGGCACAAACACTAATTAAACAGAAAAACACATCTAACCAGAGGCTAGACCAAATTTTTATTCCTAAACAGAAGTAAAAAGCAAAAAACTAAAAATAAAATTGGGTTGCCTCCCAACAAGCGCTATCGTTTAACGCCCCTAGCTAGGCATAAAAGCAAGGATAGATCTAGGTATTGCAATCTTTGGTAGGCATTCATATGGTAATTTTATTTTCTTCCTAAGGAAATGTTCCATGCCTTTCTTTAATGGAAATTGGAATCTAATATTCCCTTCCTTCATATCAATAATTGCACCAATTGTTCTAAGGAAAGGTCTACCAAGAATAATAGGACATGAAGGATTGCAACCTATATGAAGAACGATAAAATCTACGGGCACATAATTCCTATTTGCAAAAATAACAACATCATTAATTCTTCCCATAGGATTCTTAATAGTGGAATCCGCAAGGTGCAAGTTTAGAGAGCAATCATCAAAATCACGGAAATCTAGCGAATCGCACAAAGTTTTGGGAATAGTGGAAACACTAGCACCCAAATCACATAAAGCATAGAACTCATGATCCTTAATCTTAATTGTAATAGTAGGTTCCCACTCATCATAAATTTTCTAGGGATACAAACTTCCAACTAAAGCTTTTCTTCATAAGATTGCATCAAGGCATCAACGATATGTTTAGTAAACGCTTTATTTTGACTATAAGCATGAGGAGAATTTAGCACGGATTGCAACAAGGAAATACAATATATCAAAGAGAAATTTTCATAATTAAATTCCTTGTAATCCATAATAGTGGTTTTAACATCTAGGGTTTTGATTTCTTTAATCCCACTTTTGTCAATTTTAGCATCAAGATCTAAAAACTCTGAATTTTTGGAACGCCTTCTCGGTAAAGGTGGATCATATTCAGTCCCATCATTATAAAGATTCATATTGCAAAACAAAGATTTAATAGGGGACACATCAATAACTTTTAGATCTTCATCTTTATTTTCATAAAAATTTGAAGAACATGCTTTTATAAAGCAATCTTTCTTAGCACGCATTCTAGCGGTTCTTTCTTTGCACTCATCAATGGAAATTCTCGTAGCTTTGAGAGACTCATTGATATCATGCTTAGGAGGAATAGATCTAAGTTTTAAAGAATCAACATCAAGAGAAATTCTATCAACGTTCCTAGCCAATTCATCAACTTTAAGCAATTTCTCTTCAAGCAAAGCATTGAAATTCTTTTGTGAATTCATAACTCTTTAACACTAGTCTCAAATTTAGAGGGCATCTTATTAAAATTTCCATAAGAGTTGTTGTAAGAATTACCATAATTATTAGAGGAATTATTAGGATAAGGCATAGGATTAAAGTTTCCCCTATACGCGTTTTTACCAAAATTATTCCTAAAAACAAAATTCACATCCATAGATTCATTATTATTCTCAATCAAAGTGGACAAAGGCATATCATTAGGATCAGAAGAAACACTCTTACTAGCAAATAATTTCATAAGTTCATCCATCTTTCCACTCAAAACATTAATTTCTTCTATCGCATGCACTTTTTTATTAGTAGATCTTTCAGTGTGCCATTGGGAATAATTAACCATAATATTATCTAGGAGTTTAGTAGCTTATCCTAAAGTGATTTCCATAAAAGTGCCTCCCGCGGCCGAATCTAAAAGATTTCTAGAAGCAAAATTCAATCCGGCATAAATTTTTTGTATAATCATCCACAAATTCAAACCATGAGTAGGGCCATTACGTATCATTAATTTCATCCTCTCCCAAGCTTGTGCAACATGTTCATGATCAAGTTGCTTAAAATTCATAATATCGTTTCTAAGAGAGATGATCTTAGCGGGAGGAAAATACTTAGAGATAAAAGCATCTTTGCACTTGTTCCAAGAATCAATACTATTTTTAGGTAAAGACGAAAACCAAGCTTTAGCACGATCTCTAAGCGAAAAAGGAAATAGCTTCAATTTAACAATATCATTATCAACATCCTTCTTCTTTTGCATATCACACAAATCAACGAAGCTATTTAGATGAGTAGCTGCATCTTCACTAGGAAGGCCGACGAATTGATCTTTCATGACAAGATTCAACAAAGCAGCATTGATTTCACAAGATTCAGTATCGGTAAGGGGAGCAATCGGAGTGCTAAGGAAATCATTATTGTTGGTATTGGTAAAGTCACATCATTTGGTATTATCTTGAGCCATCGTGACAAACAAGCAATCCAACACACGAGCAAACAAAAAGCAATCGAAAAAAGAGGTGAACGGAAAAGAGATGGCGAATAAAACGGCAAGGGTGAAGTGGGGGAGAGGAAAACGAGAGGCAAATGGCAAATAATGTAATGCGGGAGATAAGGGATTGTGATGGGTACTTGGTATGTTGACTTTTGCGTAGGCTTCCCCGGCAACGGCGCCAGAAATCCTTCTTGCTACCTCTTGGGCGCTGCGTTGGTTTTCCCTTGAAGAGGAAAGGGTGATGCAACAAAGTAGCGTAAGTATTTCCCTCAGTTTTTGAGAACCAATGTATCAATCCAGTAGGAGGCTACGCGCGAGTCCCTCGTACCTACACAAAACAAATAAACGCTCGCAACCAACGCGTAAGGGGTTGTCAATCCCTTCACGGCCACTTGCGAGAGTGAGATCTGATAGATATGATAGGATAATATTTTTGGTATTTTTATGATGAAGATGCAAAGTAAAAAAAACAAAGTCAAAGCAAAGAAAATAACTAAGTGTTGGAAGATTAATATGATGAAGATAGACCCGGGGGCCATAGATTTCACTAGTGGCTTCTCTCAAGAGCATAAGTATTTTACGGTGGGTGAACGAATTACTGTTGAGCAATTGACAGAATTGAGCATAGTTATGAGAATATCTAGGTATGATCATGTATATAGACATCACGTCCGAGAAAAGTAGACCGACTCCTGCCTGCATCTACTACTATTACTCCACTCATCGACCGCTATCCAGCATGCATCTAGAGTATTAAGTTCATGAAAACAGGGTAATTTCTTAAGCAAGATGACATGATATAGAGGGATAAATTCATGCAATATGATAAAAACCCCATCTTGTTATCCTCGATGGCAACAATACAATACATGCCTTGCTGCCCCTACTGTCACTAGGAAAGGACACCGCAAGATTGAACCCAAAGCTAAGCACTTCTCCCATTGCAAGAAAGATCAATCAAGTAGGCCAAACCAAACTGATAATTCGAAGAGACTTCCAACGATAACCAATCATACATAAAAGAATTCAGAGAAGATTCAAATAACGTTCAGAGATAATCTTGATCATAAACCCACAATTCATCGGTCTCAACAAACATACCGCAAAAAGAAGATTACATCGAATAGATCTCCACGAGAGAGGGGGAGAACATTGTATTGAGATCCAAAAAGAGAGAAGAAGCCATCTAGCTACTAACTATGGACCCGAAGGTCTGAAGTAAACTACTCACACTTCATCGGAGAGGCTATGGTGTTGATGTAGAAGCCCTCCGTGATGGATGCCCTCTCCGGCGGAGCTCCGGAACCGGCCCCAAGATGGGATCTCGTGGGTACAGAAGGTTGCGTCGGTGGAATTAGGTTTTTGGCTCCGTATCTGATCGTTTGGGGGTACGTAGGTATATATAGGTGGAAGGAGTACATCGGTGGAGCAACAGGGGGCCCACGAGGGTGGAGGGCGCGCCCTTGGGGGGGGGGGTAGGCACGCCCCTACCTCGTGGTCTCGTCCTTTGTTCCTTGACGTAGGGTCCAAGACTCCCGAATCATAATCTTCCTAAAACTCATGTTCTCGAAGGTTTCATTCCGTTTGGACTCCGTTTGATATTCCTTTTCTGCGAAACTCTGAAATAGGCAAAAAACAGCAATTCTGGGCTGGGCCTCCGGTTAATAGGTTAGTCCAAAAAATAATATAAAAGTGAATAATAAAGCCCAATAATGTCCAAAACAGTAGATAATATAGCATGGAGCAATCAAAAATTATAGATACGTTGGAGACGTATCAAGCATCCCCAAGCTTAATTCCTGCTCGTCCTCGAGTAGGTAAATGATAAGAAACAGAATTTTTGATGCGGAGTGCTTCTTGGCATAATTTCATTGTAATTCTTCTTAATTCTGGTATGAATATTCAGATCCGAAATATTCAAGACAAAAGTTTAATATTGACATAAAAATAATAATACTTTAAGCATACTAACAAAGCAATCATGTCTTGTCAAAATAACATGGCCAAAGAAAGTTATCCCTACAAAATCATATAGTCTGGCTATGCTCTATCTTCACCACACAAAATATTTAAATCATGAACAACCCCGATGACAAGCCAAGCAATTGTTTCATACTTTTGACATTTTCAAAACTTTTTGAATCTTCACGCAATACATGAGCGTGAGCCATGGACATAGCACTATATGTGGAATAGAATGGTGGTTGTGGAGAAGACAAAAAGGGAGAAGATAGTCTCACATCAACTAGGCGTATCAACAGGCTATGGAGAAGCCCATCAATAGATATCAATGTGAGTGAGTAGGGATTGCCATGCAACGGATGCACTAGAGCTATAAGTATATGAAAGCTCAACAAAGGAAACTAAGTGGGTGTGCATCCAACTCGCTTGCTCACGAAGACCTAGGGCATTTTGAGGAAGCCCATCATTGGAATATGCAAGCCAAGTTCTATAATGAAAAATTCCCACTAGTATATGAAAGTGACAAAAATGAGAGACTCTCTATCATGAAGATCATGGTGCTACTTTGAAGCACAAGTGTGGTAAAAGGATAGTAACAATGTCCCTTCTCTCTTTTTCTCTCTTTTTTTATTTGGGCCTTTTCTCTTTTTTTATGGCCTCTTTTTATTTATTTATTTTTCGTTCGGAGTCTCATCCCGACTTGTGGGGGAATCATAGTCTCCATCATCCTTTTCCTCACTTGGGACAATGCTCTAAAAATGATGATCATCACACTTTTATTTTCTTACAACTCACCAATTACAGCTCGATACTTAGAACAAAATATGACTCTATATGAATGCCTCCGGCGGTGTACCGGGATATGCAATGAATCAAGAGTGACATGTATGAAAGAATTATGAACGGTGGCTTTGCCACAAATACGATGTCAACTACATGATCATGCAAAGCAATATGACAATGATAGAGCGTGTCATAATAAACGGAACGGCGGAGAGTTGCATGGCAATATATCTCGGAATGGCTATGGAAATGCCATGATAGGTAGGTATGGTTGCTGTTTTGAGGAAGGTTTATTGTGGGTGTATGATACCGGCAAAAAGTGCGCGGTATTAGAGAGGCTAGTAATGGTGGAAGGAAGAAGAGTGCGTATAATCCATGGACTCAACATTAGTCATAAAGAACTCATATACATATAGCAAAAATCTACAAGTTATCAAAGCAAAGTATTACGCGCATGCTCCTAGGGGGATAGATTGGTACGAAAAGACCATCGCTCGTCCCCGACTGCCACTCATAAGGAAGACAATCAATAAATAAATCATGCTCCGACTTCATCACATAACGATTCACCATACGTGCATCCTACGGGAATCACAAACTTTAACACAAGTGTTTCTCAAATTCACAACTACTCAACTAACATGACTCTAATATCACCATCTTCATGTCTCAACTCAATTATCAAGCATCAAACTGCTCATAGTATTCAACACACTCATAAGAATTCTTACAGATCTTGTATGCTTAGCATATTAGGATTATTTAAGCAAATTACCATGCTATTTAAGACTCTCAAAATGATCTAAGTGAAGCATGAGAGATCAATAGTTTCTATAAAACAAATCGACCACTGTGCTCTAAAAGGTATAAGTGAAGCACTAGAGCAAAACTATATAGCTCAAAAGATATAAGCGAAGCACATAGAGTATTCTAACAAATTCCAAATCATGTATGGCTCTCTCAAAAGGTGTGTACAGCAAGGATGATTGTGGTAAACTAAAAAGCAAAGACTCAAATCATACAAGACGCTCCAAGCAAAACACATATCATGTGGTGAATAAAAATATAGCTCCATGTAAAGTTACCAATGGAAGTAGACGAAAGAGGTGATGCCTTCCGGGGCATCCCCAAGCTTTGGCTTTATGGTGTCCTTAGATTATCTTGGTTGTGCCATGGGCATCCCCAAGCTTAGGCTCTTGCCACTCCTTGTTCCATAATCCATCAAAATCTTTCACCCAAAACTTGAAAACTTCACAACACAAAACTTAACAGAAAATCTCGTGAGCTCCGTTAGGGAAAGAAAACAAAAGACCACTTCAAGGTACTGTAATGAACTCATTCTTTATTTATATTGGTGTTAAACCTACTGTATTCCAACTGCTCTATGGTTTATAAACTATTTTACTAGCCATAGATTCATCAAAATAAGCAAACAACACACGAAAAACAGAATCTGTCAAAAACAGAACAGTCTGTAGTAATCTGTAACTAACGCAAACTTCTGGAACTCCAAAAAATCAGAAAAAATAGGAAGACCTATAAAATTTGTTTATTGATCAACAGAAATTGGAATCACTATTTTATCACGTTCTGGTTATTTTTAACAATTATTTTTGTGAACAGAAAGTTTCTGGAAATTTCTGCAAGATCAAATAACTATCATCCAAGAAGATCCTGTAGGTTTAACTTGGCACAAACACTAATTAAACACAAAAACACATCTAACCAGAGGCTAGAACAAATATTTATTCCTAAACAGAAGTAACAAGCAAAGAACTAAATATAAAATTGGGTTGCCTCCCAACAAGCGCTATCGTTTAACGCCCCTAGCTAGGCATAAAAGCAAAGATAGATCTAGGTATTGCCATCTTTGCTAAGCAATCCATAAGTGACTCTCATAATAGATTCAGATGGTAATTTTATTTTCTTCCTAGGGAAATGTTCCATGCCTTTCTTTAATGGAAATTGGAATCTAAAATTCCCTTCCTTCATATCAATAATTGCACCAATCGTTCTAAGGAAAGGTCTACCAAGAATAATAGGACATGAAGGATTGCAACCTATATCAAGAACGATAAAATCTACAGGCACATAATTCCTATTTGCAACAATAAGAACATCATTAATTCTTCCCATAGGTTTCTTAATAGTGGAATCCGCAAGGTGCAAGTTTAGAGAGCAATCATCAAAATCACGGAAATCTAGCGAATCGCACAAAGTTTTGGGAATAGTGGAAACACTAGCACCCAACTCACATAAAGCATAGAACTCATGATCCTTAATCTTAATTTTAATAGTAGGTTCCCACTCATCATAAATTTTTCTAGGGATAGAAACTTCCAACTCAAGCTTTTCTTCATAAGATTGCAGCAAGGCATCAACGATATGTTTAGTAAACGCTTTATTTTGACTATAAGCATGAGGAGAATTTAGCACGGATTGCAACAAGGAAATACAATCTATCAAAGAGCAATTTTCATAATTAAATTCCTTTTAATCCATAATAGTGGGTTTAACATCTAGGGTTTTGATTTCTTCAATCCCACTTTTGTCAATTTTAGCATCAAGATCTAAAAACTCTGAATTTTTGGAACGCCTTGTAGGTAAAGGTGGATCATATTCAGTCCCATCATTATCAAGATTCATATTGCAAAACAAAGATTCAATAGGGGACACATCAATAACTTTTAGATCTACATCTTTATTTTCATAGAAATTTGAAGAACACACTTTTTTAAAGCAATCTTTCTTAGCACGCATTCTAGCGGTTCTTTCTTTGCACTCATCAATTGAAATTCTCATGGCTTTGAGAGACTCATTGATATCATGCTTAGGAGGAATAGATCTAAGTTTTAAAGAATCAACATCAAGAGAAATTCTATCAACGTTCCTAGCCAATTCATCAACTTTAAGCAATTTCTCTTCAAGCAAAGCATTGAAATTCTTTCTTGAATTCATAAACTCTTTAACACTAGTTTCAAATTCAGAGGGCATCTTATTAAAATTTCCATAAGAGTTGTTGTACGAATTACCATAATTATTAGAGGAATTACTAGGATAAGGCCTAGGATTAAAGTTTCCCCTATACGCGTTGTTACCAAAATTATTCCTACCAACAAAATTCACATCCATAGATTCATTATTATTCTCAATCAAAGTGGACAAAGGCATATCATTAGGATCAGAAGAAACACTCTTATTAGCAAATAATTTATAAGTTCATCCATCTTTCCACTCAAAACATTAATTTCTTCTATCGCATGCACTTTTTTATTAGTAGATCTTTTAGTGTGCCATTGAGAATAATTAACCATAATATTACCTTGGAGTTTAGTAGCTTCTCCTAAAGTGATTTCCATAAAAGTGCCTCCCGCGGCCGAATCTAAAAGATTTCTAGAAGCAAAATTCAATCCGGCATAAAAATTTTGTATAATCATCCACAAATTCAAACAATGAGTAGGGCAATTATGTATCATTAATTTCATCCTCTCCCAAGCTTGTGCAACATGTTCATGATCAAGTTGCTTAAAATTCATAATATCGTTTCTAAGAGAGATGATCTTAGCGGGAGGAAAATACTTAGAGATAAAAGCATTTTTGCACTTGTTCCATGAATCAATACTATTTTTAGGTAAAGACGAAAACCAAGCTTTAGCACGATCTCTAAGCGAAAAAGGAAATAGCTTCAATTTAACAATATCATTATCAACATCTTTCTTCTTCTGCATGTCATACAAATCAACGAAGCTATTTAGATGAGTAGCGGCATCTTCACTAGGAAGGCCGGTGAATTGATCTTTCATGACAAGATTCAACAAAGCAGCATTGATTTCACAAGATTCAGTATCGGTAAGGGGAGCAATCGGAGTGCTAAGGAAATCATTATTGTTGGTATTGGTAAAGTCACATCATTTGGTATTATCTTGAGCCATCGTGACAAACAAGCAATCCAACACACGAGCAAACAAAAAGCAAGCGAAAAAAAGAGGTGAACGGAAAAGAGATGGCGATAAAACAGCAAGGGTGAAGTGGGGAGAGGAAAACGAGAGGCAAATGGCAAATAATGTAATGCGGGAGATAAGGGATTGTGATGGGTACTTGGTATGTTGACTTTTGCGTAGACTTCCCCGGCAACGGCGCCAGAAATCCATCTTGCTACCTCTTGAGCCCTGCGTTGGTTTTCCCTTGAAGAGGAAAGGGTGATGCAACAAAGTAGCATAAGTATTTCCCTCAGTTTTTGAGAACCAAGGTATCAATCCAGTAGGAGGCCACGCGCGAGTCCCTCGTACCTACACAAAACAAATAAACGCTCGCAACCAACGCGATAAGGGGTTGTCAATGCCTTCACGGCCACATGCGAGAGTGAGATCTGATAGATATGATAGGTTAATATTTTTGGTATTTTTATGATAAAGATGCAAAGTAAAATAAAAGCAAAGTAAAAGCAAAGAAAATAACTAAGTGTTGGAAGATTAATATGATGAAGATAGACCCGGGGGCCATAGATTTCACTAGTGGCTTCTCTCAAGAGCATAAGTATTTTACGGTGGGTGAAGGAATTACTGTTGAGCAATTGACAGAATTGAGCATAGTTATGAGAATATCTAGGTATGATCATGTATATAGGTATCACGTCCGAGACAAGTAGACCGACTCCTGCCTGCATCTACTACTATTACTCCACTCATCGACCGCTATCCAGCATGCATCTAGAGTATTAAGTTCATGAAAACAGAGTAATGCCTTAAGCAAGATGACATGATGTAGAGGGATAAATTCATGCAATATGATAAAAAAAACCATCTTGTTATGCTCGATGGCAACAATACAATACGTGCCTTGCTGCCCCTACTGTCACTGGGAAAGGACACCGCAAGATTGAACCCAAAGCTAAGCACTTCTCCCATTGCAAGAAAATCAATCTAGTAGGCCAAACCAAACTGATAATTCGAAGAGACTTGCAAAGATAACCAATCAAACATAAAAGAATTCAGAGAAGAATTAAATATTGTTCATAGATAATCTTGATCATAAACCCACAATTCATCGGTCTCAACAAACACACCGCAAAAAGAAGATTACATCGAATAGATCTCCACGAGAGAGGGGGAGAACATTGTATTGAGATCCAAAAAGAGAGAAGAAGCCATCTAGCTACTAACTATGGACCCGAAGGTCTGAAGTAAACTGCTCACACTTCATTGGAGAGGCTATGGTGTTGATGTAGAAGCCCTCCGTGATGGATGCCCTCTACGGCGGAGCTCCGGAACAGGCCCCAAGATGGGATCTCGTGGGTACAGAAGGTTGCGGCGGTGGAATTAGGTTTTTGGCTCCGTATCTGATCGTTTGGGGGTACGTAGGGATATATAGGAGGAAGGAGTACGTTGGTGGAGCAACAAGGGGCCCACGAGGGTGAGGGCACGCCCTGGGGGGTAGGCGCGCCCCCCTACCTCGTGGCCTGCTCCTTTGTTTCTTAACGTAGGGTCCAAATCTGCCGGATCATAATCATCCTAAAAATCACGTTCCCGAAGGTTTCATTCTGTTTGGACTCCGTTTGATATTCCTTTTCTGCGAAACTCTGAAATAGGAAAAAAACAGCAATTCTGGGCTGGGCCTCCGGTTAATAGGTTAGTCCCAAAAATAATATAAAAGTGGATAATAAAGCCCAATAATGTCCAAAACAGTAGATAATATAGCATGGAGCAATCAAAAAATATAGATACGTTGGAGACGTATCAATCACCTGTCATCCACTCAAGGATCCAAGTCTTTTGATCCCTGTTGTAGCCACGAATGTGAAGAGTGGCATAGAACTGCAGCAGAAGCTCTTCATTCCAGTGCTCCTTGTCCGTGACAAATGGCAGAAGACGAACTTCCCTAAAACAGTCAAGGGCTTCTTCAAGACGGGGCAGCCCAGTAATGGCTTCACAATCAAGGCACATGCGTGGAAAGATTCGCCCTTGATTGTAGAGAATACAGGAGTAGTAGCTGCGCTGCTGATTGCTCCAGAAGCGATCAGAAGAGATCTTTGGCTTCGAGTATGGATTCTTGGCGCTATCGAAGAAGGTGTTGTGGGCTCTAAAACTGTTGACATTGAAGGATCCTGACGAAGTAGCAGCACCTGGAAGCCTTTGGCAGCCTTGGTTTCGGCTTCTAGACCTGAGGCCTCTGCTCCACATGGTAGTCATATTGTGGTCCGGGAGCAGTGGGAGAAACCATGATTGGCCATTTCATAGTGACCAAATGTCCATGATCGAAGGCCTATTCTATGGTGTGGGGCCTTGGTGATGGAACAGTGGCTTCAGCATTCAATGTGGCTTCAGGTTGCACATGAGCTTCAGGCACAACATTGGCTTCAGGCTCCACATTATCTTTAGCCATGACAACGTCATTGGCTTCAGTATCATTGTTGGTGGCAGCCTCAGTGGTTTCAACCTCCGTGTCTTCAATGACCGAAGGGTCGGGCACAGACACATTCTCCTCGAGAATGACTTCTTCAGTGGCAGGGGGTGTGGAAACCCTTTCTGCTACTTGTCTTGGTTCTTGATTTTCTTCGGCTGATGCAGCCGGAATGTCTTTAGCAGATTTTGCTTCAGACTCGGAGACATTTGCAGTAGGAGTGGCTTCAGGAAACACTTGGCATGCTACTGAGCTTTGTTGCACTTCTCCTTCTGGAATGCTCGACATGGTGACCTGTGTCCTAGGGCCATTGCGAAGCCTGCGGAATGCGGGCGACGCCTTTGTGCTAGAGTGGTCTGCACCATGTAGTCGTCGTCAAGCACCGGAGTGGTGACTTGAGGTGTAGGAGTGCTGGAAGTTTCATCATGAACGGGGGTGTCTTGCTGAGAGCGATCAGCCCACAAATCATCTTGAGCAATTGGCATTAGAGGACGACCAATGCTGATGAGTTCGCTGTTCGTAAGAACAGGCAATGATACCGGTGGGTGCTCAAGTTGAGGAAGGACTTCATCATCTTCTACATTGTCTTGACGACCAATGTCTTCAACTGTGACGGGGTCAACAGCTGGTACTTCTTCATTTTCAGGAGCCTCTATGAAAGCAGGCTCGTGGATCACAAGTTGACGCTCTCGGTTGGTGGAGGAAGGACGAGCAACAAAGATGGGCTCGACAACAAGAGGCTCAGAGGCCGCAACACGCTCTTTCATTGAAGCCTTTTTCAGTTTCTTCTTTGATGGAGCATCATCAGAAACATTCTTGTGCTTGCGCTTCTTCGCCTCGGCTTCAGCTGCCCTTGTCTTCTTGAGTTCTGAAGCTGCTGTGGGGACCTTAGGCTTCGAGCCTGTCATGCTGGCAGGAAAAGACAATGCGAGGTGCTTCCTGCCTTGATGCTTCAGCTTGGGCCACAACAGGCTTCTTCTTCTGTTTGGCAGCCATCTTGGGGTTGATGCCTAGACGCCCAAGAGCCTTGCGCTTTTCGGCCTCATTGTGTGCTTGAACACATTTCTCTGCGAAGTATTTCATCCGATCTCTTGAACCTTTTGCTTCTTCACGTTTCTCGTGAAACTGTTCTTTGAGCTCATGCAGCGTTTCCTTGGAGCTTTGAACATCAGCCACGCTGAGTTGGGCCATGTTCTTATTGAAGTGAGCCTTTTCATAATCAATTTTGTTCTTCAGCTCAACAATCTTCTGAGCCAAGGCTAACTCATTAGAAATGGATCCGTGGAAGGTGACACTGATGTCCACTGGCAGCTGGAGATCATCACTGCTTAGGTGGAGCTGGCGCTTCATCAGAATCTGCGTCATCAGCTGAGTGCTCCACGGTGGCCCCCTGTACAACTATGTGAGTGAGAAGGCCATCGAGGTTATAGAAGGGGCCGATGACATTTGGATTGGCATCACGGGTGCCATCAGCCCTTGGAGCAGATAGACCAGGGTTGAAGTCGAGTCCAAATGCCTTCTTGTTCTTAGCCGCGGTCTCCTTCGCAAACTGAAAATTGCGTTTGAAGAGATTTTTGTCACGACACCATAACAGAGATGATGGGTCGGCATTTTCTGGCTGCGGCCCTCGGACCATGCATGGGTAGAAGCCTTGAGCAATGGCTTCAGACTGGGACTTGGGCTACAGACCTCTATATATAATATATCCCCATGGGCGCTTGATTGCATTCGTTTCAGCATATTCAGCAGTTACAAATCTGTTCTTGAACCACTCTTCTGCCCAATATCTTCGAATCCATTGGATTCGGGTCTTGCGCTGATTGTAATTCTCTTCAGGATCTGTCTTGTACATTTCAAAGAGATCTGGTGTCAAGTCCTTGGCTGTATCCCCACGGCGCTACCTGCCGCCCTTTCTAGCTGATTTCTTAGTGGCCATTATATTCAAGCTGAATGGCTTCAAGACTGTGAATGGCTTCCTGCTGCTGGTCAGATAGGAACTAGCTTTAGGAGAATTGATGTGTCATTGTAAGAACTCTGCAAATGAACGCAGACTATGAGAACCAAGGGATTCTCCCACGGACATGTACCTGTGACAGCATTAGAGGTGCGAGGGAAGGGGAAGGGGTCATATGCATTCTCAGAAGATTTTGAAGATAAATCAGTTTGAAGACATTGACCTCATAGTGCGAAGACATTCACTTATTTGGAGAGAGTTCATTCCAGATTTGTACGAATCCATGAATAAGTACAAGTGAGGAATCTAACTAGTTGCGAAGCATAAGTGAATATAGTTGGCATGAGATGCATAACAAGATGGAAATTTAGAAACCACTTTTGGTTGAAGTGGATGGATCTGACGGATCAAAAAGGAAGTAAGAAGTAAGTTTTAATTACCCTTGACGAACTGCTAGACAAGGCCGAGCAGTTCAATCTCCCGCGCACTAACTTGGCGACAGAAGACACCTACGGCGGTGGCGGAGAGGACGAGGTCCGCGGCAGCTAACCGCTTCGTCTCTGGCATCGTCACGAGCTAGCGGAGGCTCTAGGGTTTGTGCGATGTGGCGAGGTGGAAGAAGAGATTGTGGCCGCGGTGAGTTGAGTATTTATAAGGAAAGGGACAGCACAGCATAATTACGCAGGTGCCCCTGGCGGTTCACATCTGAAGGACACATGGCATGCATGCAACATATTGGAAGTTATTCCATGTTCCCACACACACCTGGATTGTCGGGTGGAAGTTCCGGCTTCTCCGGGTTTGAGGCAATAAGGATATAGCATTAAAAAAGATTCAACTTTTGTCTCTGTGTCATCTGCTGACAAGGATTCAGAGAAGACAATTGATAGGTTTCGATAGAATGATATGATTTGGATAGATAGAATCTGAGGTAGAAGCATGGAGGGGCTTAGGGTCCAATCACATTCACTTAGATCAAAAGATTCAAACATGAAGACATAGCTATAAGTGAATGCTGTAGAGGACAAAACACAAATATATGTATATATCAGTATGATACTAAATCAACATCGTGAAGATAAACATGAAGTCAAATCAATGTTGAAGACAAACCAAATGCGAAGATTATGCAAATGTCACACCAATAAAAACACTTCAAACAAGAGTTTGGTGGTGGCGTTACCCACCGTATAGGAAGTATTAGACCCAGACACGGCGCACAATTATCGTGGCGCTCCGAAGTCAAATTCCGTATTAATGTATTCACACTTAGAGTGTATGTCTTCATTTATTGAAGATATACTTTACTTCGTGTGTTGCACATCTAAGTCATCAACATGCATAAGATTTAGGATGTGTGTCCAATCACAGGACATTCGAGGATTCTAAGATATTTAGCTCACACTGCAACTTGCAAAACCTTTTCTCTTCTAAGGGCTTTGTGAAGATATGAGCCAATTGCTCTTCAGTGTTGACGTGAATGATATCAATATCTTCCTTCATGACATGATCTCTGAGAAAGTGATGACGGATCTGAATGTGCTTTGTCTTCGAGTGCTGAACTGGGTTGTTGGCAATCTTGATGGCGCTTTCATTGTCACTGTATAGTGGCACTTGCTTCAGATGGATGCCATAGTCCTTGAGAGTTTGCTTCATCCATAGAAGATGAGCGCAGCAAGATCCAGCAGCAATGTATTCAGATTCTGCAGCGGAGAGAGATACGCAGTTCTGCTTCTTTGAAGACCAACAGACAAGAGATCGTCTGAGAAAGTGACATGTGCCTGATGTAGACTTGCGATCAACCTTGTCACTATCATAATCAGCATCTGAGAATCCAACTAGATCAAACTCTGAGCCCTTTGGATACCATAATCCTAGTGTTGGGGTGTAAGCCAAATATCGAAGAATTCACTTCACAACTAAGTGATGAGATTCCTTTGGTGCCGCTTGGAATCGGGCACATATGCACACGCTAAGCATGATATCTGGCCTAGATGCACATAAATAAAGTAAAGAACCAATCATGGAGCGGTATACCTTTTGTTCGAACTATTTACCATTGTCGTCGGGAACCAATTGACCTTTGGTTGGCATTGGCGTCGTGTAACCTTTGCAGTCTTGCATTCCAAACTTCTTTAGGCAATCTTTGAGGTATTTCTCTTGAGATATGAAGATGCCGTTGCTCTGCTGACGGATTTGAAGACCAAGGAAGAACTTCAGCTCACCCATCATCGACATATGATATTGCTCTTGCATCATGTGCCCAAACTCATCACTGTATCTCTTGTCAGTGCAGCCGAAGATAATGTCATCCACATAGATCTGGCACACACACAGTTCACCATCGTATGTCTTAGTGAAGAGAGTGGGATCCATGGAACCAGGTTTGAAGCCTTTGCTCTTCAGGAAGTCTTTGAGTGTGTCATACTAAGCACGAGGCGCTTGTTTGAGGCCATACAGTGCCTTGTTGAGCTTGTATACCATATCAGGATGTTTTGGATCTTCAAAGCCAGGTGGTTGTGCAACATACACTTCTTCTTCAATCTTGCCATTGAGAAAGGCACTCTTCACATCCATTTGATACAGGAGGATATTGTGATGGTTGGCATAGGCTAGCAGTATGCGAATGGCTTCAGGCCTAGCCACTAGAGCAAATGTTTCATCGAAGTCAATCCCTTCAACTTGAGTGTATCCTTGAGCAACGAGATGAACCTTGTTTCTGACAACTTATCATGCTCATCTTGTTTGTTGCGATAGATCCATTTGGTGCCAATGATATTGTGCTTGCGAGGGTCAGGACGCTTGACTAATTCCCACACATTGTTCAGCTCGAACTGTTGAAGTAGTTCTTGCATACCTTGAATCCATTCAGGTTCCATGAAGGCTTCAGCAACTTTCTTGGGTTCAGATATAGAGACAAATGCAAAGTGCCCACAGAAATTTGCTAGCTGTGTTGCTCTTGAACGAGTGAGTGGACCAGGTGCATTGATGCTATCAATTATCTTCTCAATCTGTACTTCATTTGAGACACGAGGATGAACTGGACGAAGATTTTGCCCTTGCTGACCATTGTCTTCCTCTTTAGCATTGGCTGCAGGCTGAGCAGTGTCTTCAGGTTGATTAGGCACAGAAATGATAAGTTCCTCTTCAGCCTGTGCCTCTGAAGGTATGATTTCTCTAGTTCCCATAAGCTTGATCGATTCACTAGGTGGGACTTCATCTAGCACATTTGGCAGGTGCTCTCTTTGCGAGCCGTTAGTCTCATCGAACCGCACATCCACATTTTCAACCACTTTATAGTGAAAGAGGTTGAAGACTTTGTAGGAGTGTGAATCCTTTCCGTAACCAAGCATAAATCATTCATGTGATTTCGGTGCAAATTTTGAAGTGTGATGTGGATCCTTGATCCTGCACCTAGCACCAAATACTCTGAAGTAACTGACGTTTGGCTTCTTACTAGTTAGAAGCTCATAGGATGTCTTCTTTAGAAGCTTGTTAAGATAAACACGGTTGATGATGTGGCATGCAGTATCAATGGCTTCAGGCCAGAACTTCCTTGGAGTCTTGTACTCATCAAGCATCGTCCGAGCCATCTCAATGAGTGTTCTATTCTTGTGCTCTACGATGCCATTCTGCTGAGGTGTGTATGGAGCTGAGAACTCATGAGTGATGCCCAATGTATCAAGATAAGTGTCGAGGCCTGTGTTCTTGAACTCTGTGCCGCTGTCACTTCTGATGTGCTTGATCTTGCTGCCATAGTTTGTCATGGCATGGTTGGCAAATCGTTTGAAGACGTCCTGCACTTCATTCTTGTAAAGGATTATATGCACCCATGTGTAGTAAGATTAGAGTAGTGAGTAGGTCGAAATAAGTCCATGTGAAGCAGCTCGAAGGGTTGAGATGTTGTCATGATTGTCTTCGAGGGATGCTTGGCCCTTGTCATCTTTCCAGCTTCGCAGGCACCACCCAGATGATCCTTCTTGAACTTGACGCCTTCGATGCTTACGACGTGTTTCTTCTTCGCGAGAGTGTAAAAGTTCCTCATGCCAACATGCCCTAGCCTCCGATGCCAGAGCCAGCACTCTGAAGCTTTTGCTAGAAGACATACAGCCAGCTGTGGTCCTGCTGAGAAATCTACCATGTACAAATCGTCCTTTCGATATCCTTCAAAGACTAGAGATTTGTCAGACTCCATAAGCACAAGGCAACGATATTTGCCAAATATCACAATCATGTTCAAGTCACAAAGCATTGAGACAGACATTAAGTAGAAACCAAGGGGTGATTCAACAAGCATCACTTTATCCATGTGCTAATCCTTTAAGATTGCAACTCTACCTAGACCCAATACCTTGCTTTAACCAGTGTGAGCAAATGTGATGTGACTCTTGTCAGATGGATGTAAGGTTGAGTCCATGAGAAGACTTCGATCACCAGTCATGTGGTTAGTGCATCCACTCTCCATAATCCACTCAGAAGCCTTTGGTATCGTACCCTATAGTGCAGTTAGGGGGGTAGGCTTCACCAAGGGAAATGTGAAGCATAAACATTTGACGGACAAGCATATTATCAAAGTTCAGATCCTAGTTAGGGTAGATAGGATGACTGTCAAGGAAACCAGGAACAAAATACATAGTAAGACCATTTGGGCATTTTATCTTGCGCCCCACAAGATGTTTTAGGTCCCCAGCATAAGCATCAGACGCCTTTGATTTCCGGCTGGAGACCTTCCCCTGCAAAAGAGAGTTAAGTTTTCTTAACCACCCACATTTTCAGGGGTGGCTTTGAAGCAATGAGTCTAAGTGCAGCATCTGAGAACTTCGGCTATGGAGCCCTAGCAAATAGCCCTGCAGGAGGTGAATAATACTCATAAGAATAAGCAGAATTGTTCTTGGTCTTATGAACATATCGGTTTGAAGAAACACGCTTATATTCATAAGTCCGAGTATGATTTCCCTGCAAAACATTGGCGTTAGGGTGACTGTGGTGAGTCCTCTGTCTGTATGAAGCCTTTGGTCTGGGGTTTGTCTTCTTCCCTGGTGGTGTCATGATGACATTCACCTGAAGATTCTCAAGACAACTTTTGGGTACCCAGATCTGCTTCAAAGGTGGCCCATTCCTATAGTTAGTACCAATATACCTGGCAAACACTTCACCATTCTGATTCTTAAACAATTTATAGTTTGCATCAAAGGATTCATCAATGATAATTGGGTTAGCACAAGTGAAGCCAGTCAAGGTAGACGGATCCACTGAAGGTTCCTTTGCAGCAACCCATGTGGTTTTGGGGTACTTCTCAGGCTTCCAGTAGGAACCATCAACATTGATTTTCCTCTCGAACCGAACACCCTCTTTCTTAGGGTTTCCGTTCAAAATCTGCTTTTTGAGGACATCACATAGTGTTTGATGCCCTTTGAGAATTTTTTACATTCCTGTCTCAAGCAATGTTTTCAACCTGGCGTTCTCATCAGCAATAGTAGTGGTATTCTTAGTAGAGGGGTTAGTTACCACATCAACAGTTGAAGATATTCCAACAGTAGCAACAGTAGAACATTCAGCTATAGAGACAACGTTATCACGCTCAAGACATTTTAGGCATGGTGGTTCAAATCCTTCCTGAGCGAAACTGATCTGTTGAGCGTGGAGTGACTCGTTCCCCTTCTGAAGATCTTCATGAGCTGATCTCAAGTTCTCAAGCTCTTGCTTCCTTTGAAGATAATCATAGGAGAGCTTTTCATGTGTAGTTGAGAGCATCTCATGACGACTTTCGAGTTCCTCGTACTTAGCATGAAGATTTTTTATGTCTTCAAGTAAGGACTAAGATCGGGTCATCTCCGCGTCCAACAGGTCATCGCTTTTGTCTAACAGTTTTTTAATATGTTCCATAGCATTTTGTCGTTCAGTTGCAATTTTAGCAACTGTTTTGTAGCTAGGTTTGGATTCACATTCAGAGTCATCTTCACTTGATGTCTCAAAGTAAGCATCACGTGAGTTGACCTTGGCACCGCATGCCATGAAGCAATAGGTGGGTGCAGAGTCATCCTCAGCATTAGCATCAGTGTTGGTGACGAGCCCAATGTCTTCAGTGTTGAAGATGGACTTGGCGACGTATGCTGACGCTAGAGCCAGGCTTGCCACGCCTGAATCAGATTCCTCTTTAGAGTCGACCTCTCCCTCCTCAGATGCAGACTCCTCCTCTGAATCCATTTCCTTGCCAACAAATGCACGAGCCTTGCCGGATGAGCTCTTCTTGTATGATGAAGACTTGGACAAAGACTTGGAAGAAGACTTTGAGGATTTCTTCTTCTTCTTATCATCAGAATCATATTCCTTGCTCTTCTTCCTTCTTGGTCTCATTGTCCCACTGTGGACACTCAGAGATGTAGTGACCAGGTTTCTTGCACTTGTGGCATCTTCTATTCTTGTGATCATGAGGGGAAGCTTCATCATTTCTTGAGCTGGATCTTGAAGACTTTCTGAAGCCTTTGTTCTTGGTGAACTTCTGGAACTTCTACACAAGCATAGCAAGCTCCTTTCGAATGTCTTCAGGATCCTCAGAGCAGCTGTCAGATTCTTCTTCAGAAGAGGAAACGACCTTTGCCTTCAAAGCACGAGTTCGGCCATAGTTAGGACCATAGATATCTCTTTTTTCAGATTGCTGGAACTCATGTGTGTTTAGCCTCTCAAGGATGTCAGACGGATCGAGAGTCTTGAAGTTAGAGCGTTCTTGAATCATCAGGGCCAGGGTGTCAAATGAGCTGTCAAGCAATCTCAGAAGTGTCTTAACGATTTCATGCTTGGTGATCTCAGTGGCGCCGAGTGCGTGAAGCTCATTTGTGATATCAGTGAGGCGATCAAATGTGAGATGGACATTCTCATTGTCATTTCTCTTGAAGCGGTTGAAGAGGTTGCGAAAAACACTGATCCTTGAGTCTCTCTGGGTTGAGACGCCTTCGTTGACCTTGGAGAGCTAGTCCTAGACTAGCTTCGAAATTTCCATAGCACACACACGACCATACTGTCCTTTGGTCAGATGACCACAAATGATGTTCTTGGCAGTCGAATCAAGTTGAATGAACTTCATGACATCAGCAGGAATGACACCTTCACCGGCCTTGGGAATGCCGTTCTTGACGACATGCCAGAGGTCGACATCAATGGCTTCAAGATGCATACGCATCTTATTCTTCCAGTAGGGGTAATCAGTGCCATCGAAGACAGGGCACGCAGCGGAGACTTCGATTATCCCTGCAGTCGACATAGCTAAAACTCCAGGTGGTTAAACCGAATCACACAGAACAAGGGAGCACCTTGCTCTAATACCAATTGAAAGTGCTAGTTATCGACTAGAGGGGGGGGTGAATAGGCGATTTTTATCAACGTCTTCCAAACATGGGAGTTTCAAAGACAAACAATAGAAATGAACCTATTGATATGCAGCAGAAGGTAGACTACAGTAGACAAGCCATAGTCAAGTAAGCAATGAAGAGAAAGCACGAAGACTATTAACAGCTAGGTAGTATGGATCAGGATGGAAGATATATAGTATGACAATAGCAGTCTTCACATAGTGAAGCCAATAAGATCATGCAAGCAGGCAATGACTTCACAAAGACGAACTGTAAGTAAGGAGAGGTAAGAGATAGAACCAGTTGCTTGGTGAGGACAAGGATTTGTTGGACCAGTTCCAGTTGTTGTGACAACTGTACGTCTGGTTAGGGAGGCTGAGATTTAACTCAGAAAACCGCTTCTTCACCTTATTCCCCTTGAACTAAGGACACTTAGTCCTCGCCCAATCACTCTGGTAAGTCTTCAAGATAGACTTCCAAACCTTCACAGACTTCGTTCACTGGCAATCCACAATGACTCTTGGATGCTCAGAACGTGACGCCTAACCGGCCGGAGGATTCACAATCCTCAAGTGTAATAAGTCTTCAGATCACGCCGACAGAAACACTACTATGGAAAACCCTAGCAATAGCGCGTGTTTAAAGCCTATCAGTAGTGCATGGTGCGGCGCTACTAGTAAGGCGCTACAGCTAAAGGTTAGCAGTAGCGTGGGTTGGACCACGCTACTGCTATATCGACTTAGTAGCAGCGCTTTATACTTATACAATGAGCGCTACTGGTAATTAGTAGTAGCGCTTCTCCTAGCACGCGCTACTACTATTATTCTGTATTTCTTTTTTATTTCATGTTGTATTCATACACCTTTATAAAAGTTTTCATACCGCAGCAATTTAGAGAATGATTTTACATCATAATGAGTTATTACATCACTGGGAGAAAGAACCGTGGACTAGTTTCAAGTGGATGGACATCCACTTGAAACTAATCTGCGGTTCTTTATCCCAATGATATAATATATCATCATCGTCATCATCATCATATCATTAACAACTTATCATCATAATACATCGTTGTCATATAACACCTCCTCATGATCATCGTTTTCATCATTGAGACATCACATACAAGTTGGTCACTAGACATAATCACAACTACTCATCATCATCAACTCTCATAAACATATTGTACCTCATAGGACCTGCTACATTCTCTTAGGACCTACTATATTATCTGAGGTAAAATAGCATAAAACAAGATAGCCCCTGACTCTCCATTATGGAGAATGGAGATTATCCTGTCTCCAATTCTTACCTTTCGCACAATGTTGCTTCCAAGAACCTCCTTACGACTGTCCATACATTTTTTCCATTCTAAGATTAGCATGTTTTCACCGGTTTTAGAAATCTGGTATGGACAGGTGAGATTCGTAGGATGACCTGGCTGTATGTTGAAAACATCAAGGAGACTATTCTGATACATCAAATGAGGCACACAATCCATCGGGATTCTCTGTTGAAAAACATAGTAATAACTTCGTAGTTAGCAATGATGTACTAGTTTTAGAAGTATGCAAAAGATGCACGGATGTCGTAATAGTAAAAAATCTTACCAGGATATCTCCTTGGAAGTTATCGTGGTTCAACACATGCACTAGTGGCACGTATTGACCATAATTTGGAGGAGTTCGATAAAAGGCATTGTAATTCTCAAGATAAGTACAATATGCGACCAAATGATTTTTCTCCTAATAAGTTAACTCAGAGCCATCGGTGTAGTTGGTTCTGTCTACCATGTTCCGCACATTCTTTGAAGAATGAAAGTAAGCTATCAATGGAAATAAGCTGTCAACTATTTTGAAATAAACAATATAAATTACTTAATAACTATGTTTGAGGAACTCACATAGTGGTAGAATTGGAAGTGTATCAACAAGGACCCAAATGTCCAAATTGTCTTGGTCGATGTCAGGATCACCAAGATCCATGGTGACAAACATACCCTCTTGAAAATCATACATCTTGCAAAGTGCTTCCCAACCCGGGCAACCAAAATGGGATACGCTCTCAGAATTGTATAGATTTACGTCAAAATCCGTACCATGATGGGTCCTTAGGTTAATTTTCTTTGTTTCATTCCTCTCGTGATCTTCAAAACCCATCCTCTCCAAGACATAGTGCCTTGCATGGCATGGGATAAGCTAGTCAAATTGTAAAAGACGAAAATTACACGTTGAAGTAGTAGCAGTCGAGCTTAATTACGAAAAAACACTTTGCGTTGTAGCTTACCATATCACAATCGAAGGCCTCCTCGAGCTTAATGCTGAAGCGCCGACCTTCTTCCAGGTGAGGCCTGTCGCAGAAACCCCGGTTGTCGCCACACCAGGAGCACTTCCCGGGACCTTCTTCGTCCGACGACATTTCCTATCTTCATAATTCAAAGATTAAACTTGTACAATTAAAACTCTCAGCTTGTTCATTATTCATCACGAGTTGACTATCGGTCTGTTCAATCTTTTATTGAAAACTCTCAGCTCACGTGGTGTATAGATTCGACCGTCGGTGATGGTAGCTCCTCCTTTCGTTCCCGAGTGCATTACACCTAATTGTCTAGCACACGGGAACGAAGGAGAAGCTACCCCCACGACAACAGTCGGGATTCTTCGTCCTCTCATATATGGTGGAGACTCGACAGACTTAGAGTCAACCCGAAATATCATTTAATTATCTTTCTAGAAAATCCAGGCCACTCGATATTTCCTACATATTCTAGCACAAGTCATGCCAAAATTCACGGAAAATTCCGGCATGACCTTTGCTAAAACAGGACATATCGAGCGCCTGAAATTTGCCGGAACGGAAATTAATCAACACTCCGGCAAAACATAGGGCACTCAGAGGTGTAACCTAAACATGACCGGCCACTTGGGCAACAACATATCCTATTTGAGCAACACAAGTTTATCTACATCATATCTTATAGGACTCATATTGACATGGAGATTTGGCTGGTCTCACCTCGAGGTCGGAGGGGGTCGATGACGGGGACGACCAGGAGGATGATGGAGGGGCTCCTTGATTTCTGCAAAAACAAAATCCCTATAAGTTATCAGTAATTCATCCTGAATAGTATCATACATATAACATCACTAATACAACTAAAACCCTATCGAACAACGGGTATCGACGACGAGGATGCGGGATAGGCATCGTCGACGTCGATGCGGGAATAATTGCTTAAAATAAAAAAATAACAACAAATGTGACATGTTCAACTAGTTCTATTAATTCAACTAGTTCTTACTAAATATAAACTTACTATAAATAGAAATAAACTAGTTCTTTCTAAAAATAAACTAGTTCAACTAGTTATATTAATTTTCTTACTAAAAATACATTAGTTCTATTAATTCAACTAGTTCTTACTAAAACTAAACTAGTTCAACTAGTTTATTAATTTACTTACTAATTATTTTAAACACTTACTAAAAACAGTAAAAAAACTACATTATACAATGTAAAAAACTACAGTGAAAAACAGAAGAAAAAAAGAGGGAGGGGGAGGCCGGAGGAGGAGGAGGGAGGGGGCGGGGGGTGGAGGTGGGGCGGCCGGAGGAGGAGGAGGGAGGGGGCGGGGGGACAAGGGGGAGGGGGCAGCCGGAGGAGGAGGAGGGAGGGGGCGGGGGTGGAGGGGGAGGGGGCGGCCGGAGGAGGAGGAGGGAGGGGGCGGCTGGAGGAGGAGGAGGAGAGGGGCGGTGGGAGGAGGGCGGCCGGAGGAGGAGGGGAGGAGGGAGTACCTCGGCGAGGAGCTGCGCGGCGGCGGCGGACGATGTAGGCGCGGGCGAGAGCGAGTGAGAGGGACTGAGTGTGAGAGGGTGAACCGCTCCAGGATAAGGTAAGTAAGTAGTAGCGCGTTTTAGAGAAATGCGCTACTGCTATGTTCTGTAGCAGTAGCGCTTGTCAGTGGTACGCGCTACTGCTAAGTGGGGCTAGCCATCTGCGCCAGTACAAATATAGCAGCAGCGCGCTTTGGAAGAACGCGCTACTGCTAAAGTAGTAGTAGTAGCGCGGTTTATTTAAAAACGCTACTACTAAATAGCAGTAGCGCCCTGTTTTGTCCAGCGCTATTGCTAAAGTTCTGTATCTAAGGTTTTCCCTAGTAGTGAAACACATCAGTGATGCCTAACACTCTTTGGCTCTAGGTGTCTTGGGTTTTGTCCTTGCAAGGATCTCTCTCTCAAATGCTTCGGAGGTGGGTTGCTCTCAAACGAAAAAAGCCGTGCACTAACTCTGAGCAGCCACCAATTTATGGTGTAGGAGTGGACTATTTATAGCCAGGAGGAAACCCGACCTAATTTTTCCGAAATGACCCTGGGTCACTAAGGAACTGACACGTGTCCAACGGTCAGATTTCAAACACACGCCGCAGCTTGACTTGGGCTACAACTAAAGCTGACTCATCCAGCTCTGGATAAGGTTTGCTCTCATTGTCTTCGCTCGAAGACATAGGATTTGGTTGAGCATCACTTCAGTCACTCTGACTTTGTTCACTTGGACCCCACTTAACAGTACGGTGCTTCCTATGACTCAACAAAGAAGAAAAGGAAACTACGAAACAACTATGTCTTTGCACTCCATAGTCTTCATGCGATGTCTTCTCGTGTCATAGTCTTCAATGTGAATCTGTTTACAGACCACCAATGTCTTCAATGTCTTCAGACATTTTTAGGGGTCATCTCTAGTAGGTAAACCGAATCAACGTGGGACTACTACCTGTGTTATCCTGCAATTCTCACAAACACATTAGTCCCTCAACCAAGTTTGTCGTCAATACTCCAAAACCAACTAGGGGTAGCACTAGATGCACTTACAGATCTGATCACATATATAATGTACCTGATACTTTGGATCAGAATGTTTAACAAGGCCTCTCCAGTCTTCATCCAATATATTTTCCACTTGAGATGTTTGGGCAAGTTCACTGTTAGCCTTGCCTTCAAAGTGAGTTTTCCTCATGTTATACCGATACTGTTGCAGAGCAGACTTGAAAACATGGGTGCAAGCTTGTCTGGTTGCATCATCTTGGCTGTCCAACTTGAACCTCATCTGTTGAAAATTATGGGAGTCTCATTACCAGCAACCTAGAAAGTATGGGACAAAGCAAGACGATATTACTAGTTTCCATACATAACCATACTTACAGATAAATGGTCGAGGAAGGTGTTGAACTGGGTTTTGTCTTTGTCATTCCTGTACTGAATCCATGTTGGGAGGATACGTACATGACACCTAACGGCAAACGC
This sequence comes from Aegilops tauschii subsp. strangulata, assembly GCF_002575655.3. NCBI lineage: Eukaryota > Viridiplantae > Streptophyta > Magnoliopsida > Poales > Poaceae > Aegilops > Aegilops tauschii. The sequence goes on from NC_053039.3 coordinate 442,406,144, forward strand.
TGCCTCTGATACTAACTTGGCTGACTCTGTAGCATCACGTGGCCTTTTTAAACCCGCCACAAAACGGATCTCCATTCTTCCTCCTCTAGATTTAGTTAACCTATGAAGCATTATCCCTGATGCTTGTTTCCTCTTGCGCCTAGGTGCTAGTCCAACAACGAACATAGGAAGTGTTAGTGTACATCAAACTGTGATACCACATATAAAGAAGCATGCAACTGTAACTTGACTCCATCAACTACCTTCTTGTTGTTGAAGCTCACAAAGTTCATCTGATCTTGCCAACTCGTCTTGTGTCAAGAGTGCTTCGGAAGTAGTGTCAAGTGGCAAGGGAGCTTGGGAACGTGCTGCTAGCTGAGTTGACAAATGAGTAACTCGTGCAGCTGGTGGTACTGTGGAAGGTGTTGCAACAACTAGGGCTGTCTCTACTTGTTTGGTGGCAGCCATTGGTTTCTGTTTGGCTTGTTCTGCAGCTCGTGTAGCACGGGATACCCGTTTGTACAATTTTCCGCTGGACTTTGACCTTCTATTGCACCATCAGTACTAGCAGAATCTGCAGGATTCTTCCGTTTCCCTTTCTGTGTGTCCTTAGTACTAACACCACCCTATGTCATTATGTGTTCCTTCCTCTTTCTCTGTGCCATGTTAAGTCAAGCCGACAAGAAAAAGGAATAACAATTTAGTTCTTCAGAACAAATTGATGCGTGATACAGACGAACTAAACTTTGATGTTAGACAACCACATGATAGGAGGATGTAATATGTACAAAAAACAGGACGGCATGAGATAACAAGATCTATGATGTGTAAACTAAGCAGAAGACATTTCACTAAATTAGAAGCAATGCAATGGAAGGTAGACACCATATGAAAGATGCTACAAATATCGCTCTGCCAAGTTAACTGTGTCTCGTCATAACCGGCATTTAAACAACTGTGAAGCAGTACAAGAAATAAATCATTTGCAAGATGCAAACAACATCACACTCAAAAAAAACATCACACTACCAAGTTAAAGGTGTCTCGTCGTAGTGCCATCGCATATTCACAGCTTATGATGTGTAAACTACGGAGAATGCATTTTAACAAATTAGAAGCAACAAAAGATAGACACCATATGAAAGGTGCAACGAATATCACTCTACCAAGTCAAAACTATCTCGTCATAAGTGCCATTTCAACAAATTAGAAGTAGTACAAGCTAGAAAAGAATGCGAGATGTAAGGCAAACACATGATACCAGGATGGAATATGTATGAAAAACAGGGCGACATGGCATATTCACAAGTGTTTGTGTAAACTAAGCAGAAGCCATTTCAACAAATAAGAAGCAATGCAACCTAGACACTGTATGCAACATGCAAGAAAATTTCACACTGCATAGCTAGAGAAAGCACCTAGGATGCCGGTTTCGCCAGAAGACTGCCATCAATCCCTGCCTTATTTTTTTCCTTCCTGCTTCTTGGTTTTATTGCCTTGTCAATTCAAACCCACAAAAATGAAAAAAAATCGCTTTTCAGAACTCATTGATGCAGGATGCTGACGAGCACTACTTTAATGTAAGGCAACCGCATGATAGGACGATTGAATTTGTAACAAAAAGGACAGCATTGCATATTCACAACTATGTTGTGTAAACTAAGGATAAGGCATTTCAACAAATTAGATGCAATGTAAGCTAGACACCATATGAAAGATGCAACGAATATCACTCTACCAAGTTAAAACTGACTCGTCATAAGTGCCATTTCAACAAATTAGCAGTAGTACAAGCTAGAAAAGAATGTGAGATGTAACCTATATGACACTCGCAAGTCAAACGTGTCTTATGATAAATGATTGTTGCAGGTTACACAACAATAGTACTTTGATGTAAGAACATGGTGTGATAGACAGATATTGTATGTTCTAGAAATAGGAACATGTGTCTTATTCACAAGTATAATGTGTAAAGTAAGCAGATGGAATTCAACAAAATTAGAAGCAATACAAGCTAGACATCATACATAACATGCAATCACATATAACAGTGCCAAGTTAGAGGGATCACCTGTGATGGTGCACTAGGGGAGACGTGCTCATCATCAACAAAGCTACATTGAGTGTCTATGCATGCGTTGTCTTGCAAATCATCTTGGGGGGGGGGGGGGGGGGGGGTTGGAGGAGTAGAATCTTTAGAGGCCCTCTGTCTGGAAGGAGCACCTTTATCCCTGCCTTGGTAACTTCCTTCCGCTTTATTGATTTTCACTTGTCAAGTAAAACCGACAAGAAAAAGCAAAATAAAATTCACTCTTCAGAATTCATTCGTGCCTGATACTGACAATTACTACTTTGATGTAAGGCAAACACATGATACCAGGATGGAATATGTACGAAAAACATGACGACATGGCATATTCACAACTGTTTGTGTAAATTAAGCGGCAGCCATTTCAACAAATAAGAAGCAATGCAAGCTAAACACCGTATGCAACATGCAAGACAATATCACACTGCCATGCTAGAGAAAGCACCTGGGATGTCGGTTTCGCCGGAACACCGCCATAAGTCCCTGCCTTATTTTTTCCCTTCCTACTTCTTAGTTTTATTGCCTTGTCAATTCAAACCCACAAGAAAACTGAATAAAAATTCACTTTTCAGAACTCATCATGCAGGATGTTGACGAGCATTGTTTTAATGTAAGGCGACAGCATGATAGGACGTTTGAATGTGTAACAAAAGAGGACATCATTGCATATTCACAGCTATGATGTGTAAACTAAGGAGAAGGCTTTTCAACAAATTAGATGCAATGAAAGCTAGACACCATATGAATGATGCAACGAATATCACTCTACCAAGTTAAAATTGTCTCGTCATAAGTGCCGTTTCAACAAATTAGAAGTAGTACAAGCTAGAAAAGAATGCGAGATGTAACCTATATCACACTCCCAAGTCAAATGTGTCTTATGATAAATGATTGTTGCAGGTTACACAACAGTTGTACTTTGATGTAAGAACATGGTGTGATAGACAGATAATGTATGTTCTAGAAACAGGAACACATGTCTTATCCACAAGTATAATGTGTAAAATAAGCAGATGGAATTCAACAAAATTAGAAGCAATACAAGCTAGACATCATACATAACATGCAACCACATATAACAGTGCCAAGTTAGATGGAGCACCTGTGATGGTGCACTAGGGGAGACGTCCTCATCATCAACAAAGCTACATTGAGTGTCTATGCATGTGTTGTCTTACAAGTCATCTTGGGGGGTTGGAGGAGTAGAATATATAGAGGCCTTCCGTTTGGAAGGAGCACCTTTATCCGCTGCCTTGCTAACTTCCTTCCGCTTTATTGATTTTGAATTGTCAAGTAAAACCGACAAGAAAGAGCAATAAAATTCACTCTTCAGAACTCATTCATGCATGATACTGACAATCACTACTTTGATATAAGGCAAACACATGATACCAGGATGGAATATGTATGAAAAACAGGACGTCATGGCATATTCACAACTATTTGTGTAAACTAAGCAGAAGCCATTTCTACAAATAAGAAGCAATGCAATCTAGACACCGTATGCAACATGCAAGACAATATCACACTGCCAAGCTAGAGGAAGCACCTGGGATGCTGATTTCGCCGGAACACCGCCATCAGTCCCTGCCTTATTTTTTTCCTTCCTACTTCTTAGTTTTATTGCCTTGTCAATTCAAACCCACAAGAAAACTGAAAATTTTGATTTTCAGAACTCACTGATGCAGGATGCCGACGAGCACCATTTTAATGTAAGGCGACCTCATGATAGGACGATTGAATGTGTAACAAAAAAGGACATCATTGCATATTCACAACTATGATGTGTAAACTAAGGAGAAGGCATTTCAACAAATTAGAAGCAATGAAAGCTAGACACCATATGAAAGATGCAACAAATACCACTCTACCAAGTTAAAATTGTCTTGTCATAAGTGCCATTTCAACAAATTAGAAGTATTACAAGCTAGGAAAGAATGCGAGATGTAACCTGTATGACACTCCCATGTCAAACGTGTCTTATGATAAATGATTGTTGTAGGTTACACAACAGTAGTACTTTGATATAAGAACATGGTGTGATAGATAGATATTGTATGTTCTAGAAACAGGAACACGTGTCTTGTTCACAAGTATAATGTGTAAAGTAAGCAGATGAAATTCAACAAAATTAGAAGCAATACAAGCTAGACATCATACATAACATGCAACCACATATAACAGTGCCAAGTTAGAGGGAGCACCTGTGATGGTGCACTAGGGGAGACGTGCTCATCATCAACATAGCTACGTTGAGTGTCTATGCATGTGTTGTCATGCAAATCATCTTGGGGGGTTGGAGGAGTAGAATCTGCAGAGTCCATCCATTTGGAAGGAGCACCTTTATCCGCTGCCTTGCTAACTTCCTTCCACTTTATTGATTTTGAATAGTCAAGTAAAACCGAGAAGAAACAACAATAAAATTCACTCTTCAGAACACACTCGTGCATGATACTGACAATCACTACTTTGATGTAAGGCAAACACATGATACTAGGATGGAATATGTATGAAAAACAGGACGGCATGGCATATTCACAACTATTTGTGTAAACTAAGTAGAAGCCATTTCAACAAATAAGAAGCAATGCATGCTAGACATCACATAAAAGATGCAACCAATATGACTCTGCTAAGTTAAAAGCGTCCCATCATAAAAGGCATTTCAACAAATTAGAAGGAGTGCATGCTATAAATGATATGAAAGATGCAACTAATATCGCACTCCATATACTAAAGGTGTCTCGTCATATTGATTCATGCGGGATACAAAAAAATAGTAGTTTTATGTAAGGACTTGCTTAATAGACAGATGTACTATGTACTAAAAACAGGAAGGCATGTCACATTAACAGGTATAATGTATAAACTAAGCAGAATAGTACATGCAATTTAACCAGATTGGAAGAATTACAATCTAGACACCATATGCAACATGCAACTACATATCACGCTGCCAAGTTAGAGCAAGCACCTGCGATGCTCGTGTAGGGGAAATGCTGTAATAAACTACAGAGCTATGTTGACTATCTTCATCTAGCCTTTCTGTTTCTTGAGAATCATGTGGGGAGGCTGATGCTGCATTCTTTAAATGAGGATCTTTACTCACAGTGGTCCACTGGCCTGACTGCCTCATCATAAGTGATTGATGAGGGATACACAAAAACATTAGTTTGATGTAAGAACATGGTTAATAGACAGATGTACTAGAATGTACCAAAAACAGGAAGGCATATCACATTTCAAAGGTATAATGTGTAAGCTAAGAAGATGCAATTTAACCAAATTGGAAGCAATACAAGCTAGACATCCGGCTGGAGTGGTGAGCATGATCATCTAGGACCTGAGAGCCTGGTGGGAGGCGGGCTGCTTCGCCACCATCGTGGCTTTTTAGTTGTCTTCCAGGTGATGCCAGTCTGTGCTGGGCTTGTCACTGGCTCGGCCAGTGCCCTGACTAGCTATTTGTCTTCTGGTGCTCCTGGGATGGTGGTTCATGTAAAAAATATCTTACTTATCTTAATAAAGACCGACTTCGGCCTTTCAAATACAAGATAGACACCATATGTAACATGCAACCACATATGACACCGGGAAGTTAAAGCAAGCACCTGGGATGGTGGTTCTCAGCGAGCGAGATCATCAACTCAACAGCTACGTTTACCGTCTCCATCGGCTGACTCTACACCCTTTAAAGTGCTGAAACATGTCAGGCCTAGCCGTGTACAAAGCTGGAGTGACTTCTCTCTTTTCATTTCTGCTTCTAGTGAGTATGGGTGAAGTGTGTCTAGAACTTGTGCACTGTAAAAGTAGCAGATAGCAGGTGGCTGAAAAATAAATGACAGGAGACATATGATAGCTCTACAACATTGCATGGAAAAATAAAATTAGATTCTACTCCGTATGATTTTGTAATACATGAGCAAAGGGATGGCTAGGAAATGTAGGTACTCCTCCAACACCCCCCACATGTGGTCCTATCAAAATAATAGTTGACTGAAAATAAATAGGTCAGTCAATTTTTTTATGAACCGTCCAATCTATAAGGAACGGGCGGATGGGCTTCTTCTACCTCCCGCCAGTCATTGTTGATGATCTTTCTCGAACCGCCAGCGACCACCGGCCCAGACCCCTGCCACCGCCGCCCCGCCCTCCCCTCGACCTCACACCACCTCCCTGCTTGGCAGCATCCCTCGGCCATCCCTTTAATCCCAGCCGACCTCCAGATTAGGCGCCAGCAGCTCTAGGCCCCACACACCCCTAAGATAAACACCGAGGCACTGCTTCCCCAGCGTAATAGGCGGACTAGCGCCTGTTACGCCGGAGAATGCTTCCTTTAATTGGGAATCAACTGACCCGGAATTGAAATCTAGGGGGACGACGGACCTCTAGCTAAGGTGAAATAGTATATGAGGAGAAACCTTGTGCGCGAGTTACTAGGAACATCTAGTATCATGAAGAAGTGGTCAACTAGTGTCTTCTGTGGGATGAATACCGTGCAAGCATACACATAAGATTTGCATGAATAAGGGAAGAGGAGTACCATTTTCCAGTTGCCAGTGTTGTGTCCTCTAGATGTCGCGGCGATTTTCTTCTTTTTACCGGGGGAACCGATGTTTTGGAGGAGGGTGCAGCCTTGGACGAACCCATGGCCAAATTGTTGACTGTGTTGCCACGGCCATACGTCAGCGGAGGGGATCCGAGGCGGCGAGGGACGCCGTAGCAGGAACAACTACGATGCGGTGGACGGTGTCTAAGTTGGAGCGCAGTGGTGAGGCGTAGGACGACGTGGTTGAACTGGCTCGGGTACGGACAGCTCATCCTCGGCTTCAACTACTAGCTGTGGAGGGCGTTGCGATTGAGGTTGCGGTGGACGACGACGTCGGGGTATCGGCTCCGGCGTGATGGAGGAGGGCGGCGGTTGATGGGTGATACGTCTCCAACCTATCTGTAATTTTTGATTGTTCCATGTTGTTTTCTTATCAATCTTGGATGTTTTGTAATCATTTTATAGTCATTTTACATAATTTTTTGGTACTAACCTATTGACATAGTGCAAAGTGCCAGTTGCTGTTTTTTACATCGCAAGAAATCAATATCAAACGGAGTCCAAATGCCACGAAACTCCACGATGATTTTTTATGGGCCAGAAGGAAGCAGATGGGCCCTGGTTGCACCTAGGGGGAGTCCTGAGGAGGGGACAACCAACCACGGCACGCCAGGAGGCCCTGGCGCGCCCTGGTGGGTTGTGCCCACCTCGGGTGCCCCCAGACCGCCTCTTTGCTCTATATATACCCCAAAAATACCAGAACCCTAGAAGCGTCAACGAAATATTCATCCAGCCGTCGCAGATTCCAGAACCAACAGATCCAATCTAGACACCATCATGGAGGGGTTCACCACTTCCATTTGTGCCTCTCCGATGATGCGTGAGTAGTTCTTTGTAGACCTTCGGGTCCGTAGTTAGTAGCTAGATGGCTTTCTCTCTCTCGCTAAACTCTCAATACAATGGTCTCTTAGAGATCCATATGATGTAACTCTTTTGCGATGCGTTTGTTGGGATCTGATGAACTTCGAGTTTATGATCAGTCATATCTTTTTATATCCATGAAAGTTATTTGAGTTTCTTTGATGTCTTATATGCATGATCTCTTATAGCCTCGTATTTCTTCTCCGATATTTGGGTTTTGTTTGGCCAACTTGATCTATTTATCTTGCAATGGGAAGAGGTGCCCGGTAGTGGGTCTGATCTTACGACGCTTGATCCCAGTGACAGAAAGGGAACCCACACGTATGTATCATTGCTACTAAGGATAAAAAGACGAGATCTATATCTACCGCCATATGGATAAATGGATCTTGTCTACATCATGTCATCGTTCTTATTGCATTACTCCGTTTTCCCAGGAACTTAATACATTAGATGCATGCTGGATAGCGGTCGATATGTGGAGTAATAGTAGTAGATGCAGGCAGGAGTCGGTCTACTAATCTTGGAAGTGATGCCTATGTAATGATCATTGCCTAGATATCGTCATAATTATTTGAAGTTCTATCAATTGCCCAATAGTAATTTGTTTACCCACCGTTTGCTATTTTTCTCGAGAGAAGCCACTAGTGAAACCTACGGCCCCGGGTCTTCTTTCTCATATATTTGCCTTGCGATCTACTTTTCCTTTGCATTTTTATTCAGATCTGTTAAACCAAAGAACAAAAAAATATCTTGCTGCATTTCATCTTTATTTATTTTATTTGGCGTTCGATCTATCAATCTACGACAATTTACATCACGTCCGCTTGCCTATCTTGAGGCGTCGTACCCCGGATGGGATTGACAACCCCTTTAACACGCCGGGTTGCGAGGTGTTGTTGTTTGTGTGCAGGTGTTGTTTACGTTGTGTTGCTTGGTTCTCCTACTGGTTCGATACCTTGGTTTCATAACTGAGGGAAATACCTACCGTCGCTATGCTACATCATCCCTCCCTCTCCGGGAAATACCGACGTAGTTGCAGCTACCATCAATGAGTGGGATGGGGTGGCGGATGGAGGATGCCAAGGTTTCGCGGCTGGTGGAGAGGTAGTTTTGGCGCCCACGAAGTAGGATTGGGGAATTGGACGGGCGGGCAGGCGCGGGGGGAGCGAAGGGAGAACCTTGATTCGGTCTGGGACGCGCTTCTTTTTGGCTTTTTTGAACAGATGGGACGCGCTTGTTTGAAATTTTGGGAATGTACAAACTTTGCCCCCCTCTTAAATTTCAGACCTACTGCGGGTCAGGGGTAGGATGGTAATCCAAGGTGTCCCAAATAGTGGGCGGGAGCAATTTTGGCCGCGCGCATGTGTGCTTAGGTGGCCATTGTGTATGAATGTTTTTCGGAGGCGGTTGCGTGGCGTCTAGATGAAGCTACAAACCTACCCCGGTTTAGACCTTTGGACGTTGGGCCGGTAGGTTTCACGGGTCAGAGTTAGAAAAGTAATCTCCTTCTACTACCAAACATTGTTCTCACGCGGTTTCGGGTGAGTAGAGGCTCTTTTGGCGTTTCGTTCGAAATTTTGAAACAGAAGCATTCACGTTTAGAGTACTCTTGAACTTTGAGGATTGACCTAAATAGACAACTTTAAGTTTGACCTTGTATGTTTGAAAACCTCATTAAATTATGTGCTTCTTTTTGAAATTTTGACACTTGAAAATCCTATAACTACGATTATTTTGTAATCGAGGAGGTAAATTTGAATCTATTTTGTACACGACTATATATGCTATTATGTACAATAGCAGGGCAAAGATTGGTGCCCCCATAATTTAGGTATGATTTACAAATGCCATGAAATCAAATTAAAATAATTGAATGGACTTCATGTTGAATTCAATATTTTTAAACCACCTTAAGTTGAATTCAAATGTATGCTAGTTCATAGCTAGCTATTTATAATGTTCATTGTGTAACTTTCGTATGTATAATGTGCTTTACACACACAACATGAACTATACTCACGTTTATATTCGATTGCTAAAGCGATGCATTGTCTGGAGTTCAAAATACTAACTATGTGGATCAATTATGTTGAATAATAACATAGACATGCTCAAATTCAATAGAATCTAGATGTCTGATGCATCAATTACCGTTCCTTACGTGAATTGCAAATATAATGATCCCATCCTAATATTTGGATACAATTTATATTTTTAATCAATGTGTACATCAGTCCTTTACTTGTAGTTTCACTCTCCATCGGTGGTCTCTCACACATGCTCACACACTCTCTCCCGAGGTGTCTTTCTCGCAGACATGCTATCGATATAACCCTCCCTCCCTCTCGTAACCATTTACGACTGTTTTCACTAACCTTTATCACAAGCACTCTTCCTCTCACAACCATACACACGCACAATCCACATCGACCCTTTCTATATACATAGACCTGCCTACGTGTCTCTCGTACGTAGATTATATTTAGGCATGTCTCTCACGCATTGTCTCACACCTCTCTTCCTAATCGACGAGTATGATTCTAGCAGAGGATTTTGTAGGATGCCCTTAAAGTTAGGTTGGATGAATAGTAATATCAGAGATAAGGGGTTACCTTAGTCCGAGGACCTAGGGTTACAAATCCTAGCCGGCTTTGTCAGTGGACACAGAGTCCTTCATGATTATGCTATCTTTGTCTTGTATGACTAGTCATCCATGGGTCTCCCTAAATGCGTCACAGGCCGACCAATGTGGCATAGGACGGAACCAAACCAAGGGCCTCACCTCGGCCCATCGGACCTCACGCGGTGACACACCCTCTGCCCTCAGTTCTCGTTATCTTCTTACACCCACACATACCAACACAGACACCACACAAAAACAAATTCTCCCCGTGCCTCTATCCCCTCCCCCCTTGCATGTACACACTCAAGGGCATCTCTCGCCGTGACATCATATTTGTCTCTCTCTCTCTCTCAAGACCTCTCTCAATTCTCGTGCTAACTACCCCCCCCACCGGCCCCTCTGTCCATGCCTCTCTGAATACGTAATACACACAAATACCTCTCTAGGCCGTGCCAAATACATCAACTACACATTCACACATGTTACATCACGTACCCCATTGATCTAAAAAGCCCTCTCTTCACGTTTATTTCGCATACAACATTCCTTTTGAATAAAGTGTGGCCAAAAATTATTTTAGAATTTCTACATATATACAACATTACAAAGTTATATGGAGGAGTATGAACGTTAATTTTCATTGCATGGTGCACACAATGATATTTATTCCGCACTGTGAATTTCTATATTTGTATACTATATATAAAGTTAGTCATAATAAAGAGAAACGAAGAGCGTCTCTGTCTCCATCGCATACACCCCCTCTACGCCCCTTTCAAGTACGCACACAAACTATCTCCAGGTCCTCTAAAAGTACGCCCCCAGCACATTCACGCATGTTTCATCTTTCTCTCGCAATATATACAGTGACGATCATTGTATTTGAAGTGAAAGCACGATACGTACATTGGACTTCAGAATCCATTCATTATGGTCACCATTTATGTTTTGTGGTTATTATACAGTAAAGGGCTCACCGCACAACTCTATATTTGCTCAAGACACGACTATTTGACCAGTTAAACGCTCCATGTGGCACCTCTAGTTTTGCATCACATTATCTCACTACCATTGGGCCCACCTATCGGCGTGTATCTACTCTACATCTACACTCTTATAAAAACAGAGTTGATGATGATGGTGTGCCTACCATCTTGCAATATAGGCCATCCGATTTATATCCGACGGATAGGAAGGAAACTATGGCAATTTTGCAAAAAGGTACCCACGCACCTCTCCACATTTGCAAATAAGGCCTTCCCTCGTTCATCCTTTTCTCTCACAAGATAAACTACTCATACAAATGCATCTTGATGTTACGTGCAACGCACAGGCATCTTGCTAGTAAGAATGAAAACAAACGACCAAAAAAATTGGATGGTGGTTCAAAGTCATGACCGCAGGCACAGCGGACAAGGTGGCCTTGTATTGGTATGCTCAGCCGTCTGTTTCACACAGGTGCTGGTGTGGTGATTATACACACATGCACGCATGCACATGAACTGCATGCACGCAACACTCACACGAACACATGCAGCCACGCACGCACGCAACACTCACACGTACACACGCAACCACGCACGCACGCGACACTCACACACACACGCACGCATGCATGCAAACACCAGACGACCAACACACACTCTCACGCTCAAGTGCTCAACCTACACGTGCATACGCACACATCAGGCCCTGACAGAAACATACACAACCAGGTGGTTCCCGCGCACGGGTTGGAGTCTTGTCGCGCCTGCGTAAATTTGTGTTCATTTGACCGTTTTTCTATAGGGACCCACAAGGAACATGGTCAATTTAACTAGTCAACATGGTGCCATGCAGACTATTTGGCCGGTCAACAGAGTGCAATCCCATGCTGAACTGTGAGCAAGTGACCGTATACTCACCGCAAAACGTATATAGTGACCATAATGAGCATATTCTGAAGTCCGGCGACCATATTACGTTTTCTCTCTGGAGGCCCTCCAAAACTACATCTCTACCCGTTCTCTCATGTTACATCTAACAACTATGTAACTAACACAATAAATCATATGTGTTTTTAGTTTTACTAGATATCATATTGTTACTTAATTATTGAGTGTGCATACATTAATATCGCCTTTGAAATGTATGGCCAGTGTCATCTACCGCGCGGGGAAATCCCGCCCTTTCCTGTTTAATCGGGTTTGTATCAATGGATCGTGCGAAACAGCAAAACTATAGTACTATAGTACTACAATACAAGTAACAGTTCACTGGGCCACCGTGTCGTGTACTCCTCCGTCGTAAGAGTGGAGTGCTCGCTTTCATAAATGTTCTAGTCCCTATCGCCGACATGTGGGACATCTAGCTACCGGGTCCATGTGCCATACCGAAATACAGCGCAGAGCAGCAGGGGTGAAGCACCCCAGTCATGGCGCTGTCGTAGTAATGAGCAATGAGGTGTCAAATCACAAAGCTGCACCTTTCCCACTGTTAAGTTGGAGGGACGATGTAATAATGCTAAAAAAAGAAGTTGGAGGGATGAAGCAACCATCATTTCACTCGTTGTTGAATCCGCTTCTCCCTCATCTTCTTCAAGTTAACCACGTGTTGCTTCTGCCCTTGTTCTGCCTCATGTGGGACGCGGATCGGCTTGGTAAAGCATTGACACGTGGGACCACATGTTAGCAAACCGCCAGGCCAACGTCCTCTAAAAATAAGAAACCTCCCTGCCATCCGCGTGGCAAAGTCACCTCCTTTTTTACTAATCTTGATTCTTTAAATTTTTAGATAAATATAATGGAGATTTGTATAGATAGCACACAGGAGCAAAACCAAGTGGTACGGTTAAGGGCATCCACAGTGTGTAGCCAAATGTGAAAATAGCTTTTGGCATCGATGGGAACCATTGTGGACGGTGCTGCTAAAGCCAAAAAGATGGAACCGAAGCTCCCTAATTGATTGATTGGAGGAATAGAAAAATGCAATGTCCCTCCTCTTTCTCCCGTGCTTGGACGTATGTACAGTATAGAGCGTAGGGTCTACTCCCTAGTCCCTTCTATCACAAATCACAAGGCAGTGAGGCGTCAAATCACAAAGCACAGACGAAGCAACCATCATTTCACTCTTCGCTGACTCCGCTTCTCCATCGTATTCTTCAAGAAGCACCTCACCGCACTAAGCTGGACGGACGACGCTATTGTATACTAGTACTAGTACATTTATGCGTCCTTTGGTTCAATGGACTTCCTGGATGCAAATAAGGCGGTTGTCTCGGCTTGCAGGCAGCACTTGCGAATGACTTACCGTGGTATCCCTCAATGGTGTTCTCCGTCGAACGCACTTCGCCAAACCACAATGTTCGAGATATCGTCGATGTCACCGCAATGGGGAAGGAAGTCAAATAGTTACTACCTCCATTTTTTAACACAAGGCCAGTATATAAAAATTACAATTTGCAGAAGGACACTAACACTAATCGAGGCAAAATTTATGGGGTTTCCCTCGTACTAACAACCAAGGACAATAAAATACCTTTGCATGCGTGCGGAAGTGAGAAGGTTGGTTTGCATGGCGCTGCATGAATCAATCGATGAGGAGTGAGATGGTTAGCTTTTTGGGCTTTGGAGAAAAAATATGCATTAATTGACACGTCAAACGAGGAATTGTATCGATTAATCCCGCGAAGGAAAACCCCGCCTTTCTTTTTTACGCTAGTACTCCTACGTACGTACTTGTATCCTGTTTGGGTTTAGGCCTTGCATTGGCATACTTCGCCACACATTTTTGCCAAGCTTGCCTAAAGTTTTCAAAATGAAAAGGAGGTACACTCGCGCACGGCTGTCGCGGTCACAATGCACCCTCACACAGTCGCTCCTACACGCCGCGGTCGCACCGCACCCTCACACAGTCGCTCCTACACGCCGCAAACCCAACCAAGGGAACGCACCCTCACTGACACGTGCTACCACATGTAATCAAACCAAACTCAGCCATCCTATCGCTAAGACATAATTTTCGTTCATACAGTATGTTTATCCAACCGCATGTTGGGAAGATCCGTATGGATCGTGTGGTGGTCTGTTGGGGAAGAAGAAGAGGTGAGCAAGAAGGGTTAGGAGACGTAGGATATTCATCCAAACGCCTGAAATGGTTCACTGACCCAAATGATGAAAGTCAGGCGACTTGCATAAATATAAGTTTTTACACAGCAAAAGATCCCTAAAAACAACAACGTAAAGAAAAATTATCACTGCTCGCGGAAGGAGACGACGTTGTCCTCTTTGGCTGCCGGCGCGAACCAGCCATAGCTGCCGATGTGTGTCTCCGCACCGTGGTTGTCCTCGGCCTCCAGCTACTCGTTCACGCGGTGCGTGCGTGCGCTCTGCACGGATGAGAGCACCGCCCGGTTCAAGTCCAGGACGTCCGGCTCCGCCTGCAAGAGGGCCTCGATGCCAGCGGCATCCGCGCGCTCCACGTCGAGTTGAGCCTCCGGTGCCCGGTTCAAGTCCAGGACGTCTGGTTCCGCCTGCGGGAGGGCCTCGATGGCAGCGGCATCCGCGCGCTCTGCGTCGAGTTGAGCCTCCGCCGCCCGGTTCACATCCACGACATCCGGTTCCGCCTGCAGGAGAGCCTCGATGGCAGCGGCATGCGCGCGCTCCGCGTCGAGTTGAGCCTCCGCCTCCCGGTCCTCCTTTAGTATTGCCAGGTTGAACCGCTGGTCCGCCTGCACCATGGGGGACCCAGACGCCGGCACGAAGTCGGCGTCCATCGTCTCATACGCATCAAGGGCCGATTATGCCGCGTCCTCCGCCATGAACATTGCATTGGCTTCCTCCTCCTTGTAGCTTGGCTCCAGAGAACTTGGGGATTGGCCCGCCGCAAAGCGAGCTTGGGGACGGAGGTCTGTGGCACCGACCGCCGCCGCGATTTCTGCGCGGCGCTCCTGCGTTAGCATCTTGTAGTACGTGATCTTGGGGCGCACCATGGCTTTCTGGCGAACTAGGGGACACTTGATGCGGGCTAGGGGATCAAAAGGTAGGGGAATGGTCTGGAGAGGAGGTGTGGTTTTGGGGCCGTGCCTGGCGTAGGCCGGGTAGCGAAGGTTTTGGTGTGAATTGTGGTTCCGGTGACGACCGGTCAATCGGTTTTGACTGTACATCGCTCTTGTCGCGTTCGCGTTGCACCCCGGCATGCTGGACCCTCCACGTTGCTCATCGAATGGACGCGCTTCGTCTTGCGTTTTCGCTCGCTTGTGGCACCGTAGTTGAGAGCAAACCGACGTCCCCCCTTCCCCGCCTGCGTCATTTATACTACATCTCCCTCCATTTTATGCGGAGTAAATAAAAACAAAGGGAGTATACTACGGATGAGGATCCCCTGACATGACCGAACCCATCGAGTAACTGACATACGGGGCCTAGAAAGCATGGGTCCCGCCAGTAAGTGACCGAAAGGGAGGGTAAGGCAAGGATACCTACGTCAGAGGATCCACTTCCACTACTACTCCCTCCTTCCATCTATACAGGGCCTAATGCGTTTTTCGAGGCTAACTTTGACCAAATGTTAGAGTAATAATATATGACATGCAACTTACACAAAGCTTCCGGTCAAATTCGTATGTGAAAGGAGCTTCCAATGATATAATTTTCACATCATACATCTCATGTACTCTTAATCTTGTCAATAGTCAAAGCTGGTTTTGAAAAACGCATTAGAGCATGGTTAATAATGTAGCTGGCTGTTGGCTATAAAGAGATGCCACCTCACTTAGAGGCATCATAAAAAAATACTCATATAAGCATTTAATCTTTGCATGGTTAAGTAATAGGTTGGCTCTTAGAGTGGCTATTAGGTTGGATCTAAGCATTTAATATTTGCATGAGAAAGGTATATGATTGGAAGAGATCAGTTGCATGCATACTATTTTTTCTTTATCTATGTGTTATAGCCGGGCTATAGAATAAGAGCCCGCTTCACTCTCTCTCCTATTATCTCACTCCTCCAAGTAGGATTTTAATGTCATGGCAAGTCTTAATAGCCTTCTGGCTAGGCCTTATTAGACTTGCTCTTAGGCCCTATATAAATGGAAGGAGGGAGTACTATCAGCACTACATACTCTACTATAGATGTTGTCAGTACTCCACTAGTACTATTGGACAGGGAGCTTAAAAAAAGTTACTATTGGACTGGTTATACGTGGTGAAATCCAAGTAGGAAGAGCATGCGCGAGAACAAGCACATTCACGTGATTGAAAAAAAATTGGAAACCATCTCTGTTTGAATACAAATCTAGGAGTATGTACGAATCTAACAATATTGATTGGGCGTTGTTGAATGTTGATACTTTTTTCTGTAAGTTTGATCAAAGTAGAGATACTTTGACTACACATAAAACTTATATGTAAACTAGAAAGGATCGAGGGAGTATATTGTACGTTCAAAAGCGCAAGGAACATTGAATACCCTTTATATATGATTTGCGGATGCTATGATCACCGGTTCAAAATTTTGAATCCGCCTTAGGTTTCACACATGCACCCACTTGTTCTCTCTCGATTTCATCTCGGGGTCGGGAGATCGATTGAAAGAGGACTAGGTTGGGTACAATATGTTTGTTTCGCTTATGAGCGTACAATATACTACCTCTGATCCCCACAGACCCCCCCCCCACGCGGGTCATTTCTATCATAGAAACAGACCAAACCTTTATCTAGTTGCAGGACACGCAACTGATCTCTCAACATCTATCGATCTCATCAAGATGTGTTGGGGCATGAGCCGAATGGGATGTCAAAACTAAGACGGGAAGCGACACGTAGTGGAGACAAAGTGAAACTTTAACCGAACCGTTTGTTTGTATGCATGTCGGACAAATTACAACATTGGAAATATAAGCATGGTCTAGGCCCACATGCGAATGACACTCGGCAGAATGTTCAAATGAGGCATGCAGGAGGATGGACTCGACCGGAGGGCGGCTGATGTCGCTTGAAGCTACATCGATATTTCCCCAAAGAGGAAGGGATGATGTAGCACAACGGTGGTAGGTATTTCCCTCAGATATGAAGGTTATCGAACCAGTAGGAGAACCAAGCAACACAACGTAAACAACCCCTGCACACAGATAACAAATCCTCGCAACCCACACGTGTTAAAGGGGTTCTCAATCCCTTCCGGGGTATGGCGCCTCAAGATAGGCAAACTGGCGTGAGATAAATTGTAGTAGATTGATAGATCGAATGCCAAATAATATAAATAGAAATAAAATGCAGAAATGTATTTTTATATTTTTGGTTTAGTAGATCTAAAAATAAGTGCAAGGAAAAAGTAGATCGCAAAGGCAAATATATGAGAAAGAAGACCCGGGGGTCGTAGGTTTCACTAGTGCCTTCTCTCGAGAAAAATAGCAAACAGTGGGTGATGGTAGCTACAACTACGTCGGTATTTCCCCGGAGAGGGAGGGATGATGTAGCACAGCGACGGTAGGTATATCCCTCAGTTATGAAACCAAGGTATCGAACCAGTTGGAGAACCAATCAACACAACGTAAACAGCACCTGCACTCAAATAACAACACCTCGCAACCCGACGTGTTAAAGGGGTTGTGAATATCTTCCGGGGTACGGCGCCTCAAGATAGGTAAGCGGACGTTAGGTAAATTGTACAAGATTGATATATCGAACGCCAAATAAAATAAATAAAGATAAAATGCAGCAAGGTATTTTTGTATTTTTTTTGTTTAATAGATCTGAATAAAAATGCAAAGGAAAAGTAGATCGCAAGGAAAATATGTGAGAAAGAAGATCCGGGGGTCGTAGGTTTCACTAGTGGCTTCTCTCGAGAAAAATAGAAAACAGTGGGTAAACAAATTATCCCTAGCCCATCATGCTCAAACATTGATTCATTCATGAAACACACTCGAATATTAACTACAGCCAATACTTAAGCACGGTCATATTGCCTCCTAGTTGGTGCTTTTGTAAGAGAAGGTGGAGACTCGAATTAAAAATAAAAATTTCATAAAGTAAAAGAAAAGCCCTTCGCAGAGGGAAGTAGGGATTTTTAGAGGTGCCACAGCTCAAAGTGAAAAATTAGACATAAAAACATTTTGGGAGGTGTATCCATCCCACCAACGAAAACCACTTAAAGTTCATAACACTTTCCATGCTAGATATGCCATAGGCGGTTCCCAAACACAAAATAAAGTTTATTGCTTTTTCCACCATTACTTTCACTTTCCATGGCTAACCGTATCCACGGGTGCCCTCCATACCAACACTTTCCAAGGAACTTATTATTTGACAACATAAAGTAAATTCATTTTTTTGCATTTCAGGACTACGCACCCCTAAAATCTTTGCCTTACTCTCGTGCAATGATAAGTGAATAAACACTCATCTTGAGAATAACACATCTAGGATGGAAAATATTAGCCACCCGTTATCGTTCCGTGAGCGAAACGAACACACAAAACAGAAGTTTATTTTGAAAATTAGAGATGGCACATGAAAATTTGCTTAGAATGGCAAAAGAATACCGCATATAGGTAGATATAGTGGACTCATGTGGCAAAAATGGTTTAAAGGATTTTGGATGCACAAGTAGAGGTCATACTTAGTGCAAAATGAAGGCTAGCAAAAAGATTGAGAAGCGACCAACCAAGAAATGAATAATCTCATAAGCAAGCATTAAGCATAATTAACACCGAAGAATGCACCATGAGTAGGATATAATTTTCCTTGCATCCTTATTGACTTTCGTGCATGCATAGTGAATCACAAATCTTAACACCAATATTCTTACTAGAGCACAATTACTCATCAACATAACTCACATATCACATCATCATATCTCAAAACTATTACTAAGAATCAAGTTTATTTTGTCCAATGATCTTCATGACATTTTCTTTTTCCTTATCCTTCTTGGATATCTATCACTTTGGGACTAACTTTTACGTGTTGCTTTTCATAAGCTCAAACAAATATAAGTGAAGATCATGAGCATAACAAATTTTTCTTTCTCTCAAAAATAATTTAAGTGAAGAAAGAGAGAATTTCTTCAAAATTTTACTAACTCTCAAATAAATCTAAGTGAAGCAAGAGAGAATTTCTTCAAAAATAATAAAGCACACCATGCTCAAAAAGATATAAGTGAAGCACTAGAGCAAGTCCTAGCTCATAAAAGATTTAAGTGAAGCATAGAGAGCAATTCTAACAAGTCATGATATAATTTTAGCTCTCTCAAATAGGTGTAGCCAGCAAGGATTGATGACTTAAAAAAAAAGAAAAAAAGCAAAGACACATATCATAGAATACGCTCCAAGAAAAACACATATCATGTGACGAATAAAAATATAGTCTCGAGTAAATTACCGATAGTTGTTGGAAGAAAGCGGGGATGCCACTCGGGTGCATCCCCAAGCTTAGTTGGTTGCTCATACTTGGATAATAGCTTGGGATTTCGGGACATCCCCAAGCTTAGGCTCTTACATCCTTCCTTCATCCATCGTAAGATAACCCAAAACTTGAAAACTTCAATCACACAAAAGTTAACAAAACCTTCGTGAGATCTTGTAGTGTAAGAAAAATAAATCACTACTATAAGTGATGTATCAAACCAAATCATCTTTTGTTTTTGCATTATATCTACTGTATTCCAACTTTTCTATCGCAAAAAATCATCAAAGAAAACCATAGAGCCATCAAAATAAGCACACAACACAAAGAAAACAGAATCTGGCAAAACAGAAAAGTCTGTAGTAATCTGATTTGTTCGAATACTTCTGGAACTCCCAAAATTCTGAAAACATAGGAAAACCTGGATAATTTTTATATTTATCTTTCTCAAAAAGAATTAGCATTTTATCACGTTCTGGTGAATTTTAACAATTATTTTCCTGAGCACAAAGTTTCTGTCTTTTTCAGCAAGATCAAGCAACTATCACCCAAGAAGATCCTATTGGTTCCACTTGGCACAAACACTAATTAAAACATAAAAAACACAATCATAAAAGTAGCATAATTGTGTAAACACTCAAGAACAGAAATCTAAAAAGCAAAAATAAATTTTATTCATTGGGTTGCCTCCCAACAAGTGCTATAGTTTTACGCCCTTAGCTAGGCGTAAGGCAGGGATCTAAGTTTTGTCATCTTTGGTTCGAGATCTATAAGATGCCCTCATGATTGATTCATAAGGTGGCCTGAATTTTGTTCTAGGAAAGTGTTCCATACCTTTCCTCAAAGGAAATTGGAACTTAATATTGCCTTCTTTCATACAATCATGGCACCGATAGTGCGTAAAAACGGTCTACCAAATATAATTGGACAACACGGATTGCAATCAATATCATGAACAATAATATCTATGGGCACATAGTTCCTTTTATCAAGAATAAGAACATCATTAATCCTTCCCATAGTATTTTTAATTGTAGAATCCGCCAAGGGCAAATTCAAGGAACATTCTTCAAGATTGGTAAGACCAAGCACATCACATAAAGATTTCAAAATTGTAGAAACAGTAGCACCCAAGTCACACAAAGCAAAAAATTCATAATTTTTAATCTTGACTTCGATAGTAGGTTCCCATTCATCATGCAATTTTCTAGGGATTGAAACTTCTAATTCCAATTTTTCTTCTAAAGCTTTCATCATAGCATCAACAATATGTTTAGTAAAAGCTTTGTTTTGTTGATAAGCATGAGGTGAATTTAGCATGGATTGCAACAAAGAAATAGAATCAATCAAAGAGCAACTATCATAATTAAAGTCTTTGTAATCCAAAATAGTCGGTGCATCACTAGCCAAAGTTTTGACCTCTCCAAGCCCACTTTTATCAATTTTCTCAACAAGATTTTCACCCTCCGAAATATTGGGACGCCTTCTACCTAAAGTTGACTCTTCTCCAGTCCCTTTTTCATCATAATTGACTTTACTAAGCAAGGAATTAATAGAAGAAACACCAATCATTTTAAGATCTTCATCATTTTTGTCTTCTAACAAGATTTGTTTGGCAGCCATTTGATTTATACTAAGGTAGCTTGTGCATCGGATATTTTTCCCAACAAACTTTCAGCAAAAGCATACTTAGATTGGAAATTGCAAACTTCTCTACTAATATCATCAAATTGTTTTGTGATAGCATCTAGCACAACGGAGTGCTCCTTAAGTTCTTCAGTAAAATACTTATTATTCTCAAATTGTCTAGTCATATATTCCTTGGTACTTTTCTCAATGTCAAGAAAAATATTTGGGTAAGGAACATCATAATATTTTCTTTGAGACATTATGACTACGCTAACAAGAAAGCACACAAAAACAGATCTGGCAAGACAACGGCGAATGGAAAAAGAGAGCCGAATAAAACGACAATTTTTTGTGAAGTGGGGGAGAGGAAAACAAGAGGCAAATGGAAAATAATGTAAATTGCAAGGAGATGAGATTTGTGATTAGGAACCTGGTTATGTTGAAGATCCTCCCCGGCAACGGCGCTAGAAATTCTCCTTGATGGTAGTTGCAAATACGTTGGTATTTCCGCAGAGAGGGAGGGATGATCTAGCACAACGACGGTAGGTATTTCCCTCAGTTATGAAACCAAGGTATCGAACCAGTAGGAGAACCAAGGAACACAACGTAAACAACACCTGCACACAAATAACAACACCTCGCAACCCGACGTGTTAAAGGGGTTGTCAATCCCTTCCGGGGTACGGCGTCTCAAGATAGGCAAGCGGACGTGAGGTAAATTGTAGTAGATTGATAGATCGAACACCAAATAAAATAAATAAAGGTAAAACGCAGCAAGCTATTTTCATATTTTTTTGGTTTAATAGATCTGAATAAAAATGCGAAGGAAAAGTAGATCGCAAGGCAAATATATGACAAAGGAAGACCCGGGGGCCGTAGGTTTCACTAGTGGCTTCTCTCGGGAAAAATAGCAGACAGTAGATAAAAAATTACTGTTCGTCAATTGATAGAACTTCCCATAATCTTGACGATATCCAGGCAATGTTCAATATATAGGCATCATGCAACATCCCACATTTTCAATTCGGAATGTTATACATAGATCATTCATGCATATCATATTTTATTGCATTTCGTTTCGCGATCCTCGAAATCCTAAGCAACTCAAGGACCCTCGGAGAGTGTTGGGTATTTCATTGTTTTCATATTTGAATTTTATCAAATATTGAAACGAGGATTTTGATTTTAATTATTTTTCTCTCCAAAAATATTTCATATTAAAATATATGAGAGGAGATAATATGACTTCTCCAAAATAATTGAAGTATTGGAGGAAAAATATTAAAATCAAATATTTGATTTTATTCGGATTTTATTGCTATTTTATTTGCATTAGAAAAAAATTGCACTTTTTCAAAATTGCATTTTAGGGCCAAAAAAATGTTCATCTCATCCTAAATATTTTATTTAGACGGCGAAAAATTTTGTTTTAGCATTTTTAGATTTTATTTTATTTTCTAGGATTTATTTTAGTTCTGACTGGGCCGAAGCCCAGCCGAGTCGGCCCGCTAGCCCCGCGCCGCCGTCTCCTTCCAGGAGACCGGGAGGCCCCCGCCGCCCGACCCCAAGTCCGGCCGGGACTCCTCCCCGCGCCGCCTTGCCCCCTCCCCCAAGCAAGCCCCCCTCCTTAAATACCCCGCCCCCGGACCCCCACCACCACCAACCCCGCCGCCTGCCTCGCCCCGCCCCGCCGCGCCGCCGCCCTTTGCCACGCGCCGCCGCTCCCCGTTGCTGCCCCGCGCCGCCCCGTGCACCCCGCCGCCGCAGCCCCACCTCGCCGGGGCCTCACCGGAGGTATACGCCGCCGTCGCCGTTCGGTTTTATTTTAAATACCGATCCGGTTTTTTTTAGAAAACCCTAGTTCATTTTTTTCAGATCGGTTCGCAGGTTTTCTCGGTTTAGTTTATATACGGACGTTCGTCCGTACATTCGTTTTAACGAACGGTTTCCGCTTGTTATTTACAGACAACGAACGTTCGTTCGTTAGCCTGTTCGTCAGTTTTCTTTTTCTCGGATTTTCCGCGATTATTTTCGATCGCGATTTCTCATCCGATTTTTGTTTCAGTTTATCTTTTCTCTCATTTATCGGAGTCAGGCGATTCAAGCGCCTAGATCTTCGTCTCGAAACCCTCTTTCTGTTTAATCAACTTGAACAAGATTTTGGTACTGTAAAATTTGACTTTAGTTCAGATTAGTAAACGGATCTTGTTTCTTTCGCAGTTTGAGTTTCGTTGCTCCGTTTGATTTGATTCTTTTTGCAAACCGGAGTTCTTAAGTTGAACTTTCTGGTCAATCCTTCTTATTGGAGATTTACCCGTGTTTCTTTGCTTGATTGCTTATGTATGCTATTGTTTGTTTGCGATAGAATTCCCGGAGTGCGAAGCGTGCTACTACGAGTCCCTAGGTTTTGCGGATCGTCGGCAAGGCAAGTAACACATTGATCATACTTCTTTCATACCCGGTTTTTATGCATTAGTTTCAATCCTCAAACATTGCATGATTAGGATGTGATTAACATGTGGGTTGGGAAGTAGTTGATGAGGTAGAACCTATTGCCCTGTTATTCAAACCTTGGGAGTTACTTCTATGTATTGCTTATATTGCTATGCTATGCTCGTAGACGTGGATTGGGTTTGAGTGTATCCATGACAGATGTGAGATTGTTAATTAATGGTTGAACTTAAGGTGGCAACTTTAACACACATCTGGGTGGATTGCTTGTCGGGCACATGGAGAATCCAGTGTTGTCCTAGGATATCCCCGAGTACCCGTGTGATCATCCTAAGGTCCGCCACCCAGGCTCAAAGGGAACTGAGATATTTTCACGCTAGAAACTTCCGTGTACAGCCACAAGCTATTATGGGCTCTAGCATAGTTGAGTAGGTTGCATGAGCTCCTGAAGAGGTGGATCAGCAGGTAGAGGGATGTAGGTTGGTATGGTCTGCCCGGAGTAAAGAGTTAATGTTTCTGAAAAACTGTGTCTCGGTCATCCGTTTCTCAAACACCATGTAGTGCGAGAAAACCAACGGAGGAGATCGAGTCTTGTGGGGAAATGTGCGCAAACCTCTGCAGAGTGTACAATCTAATCATGGTTAGCCGTGTCCACGGTTATGGACAATCTTGAGTATCTAGTACTTCGAGTATCCTAAGTATCTCATCACTCTAAATTAATATTGTTGGGTTGATAATTCCTTTAATTGGGATTGAGTTGGAGGAACCTTCTCAATGATGTTTCAACTACCATAATAGTAAAATAAAACTTATTCCTTTGTTGTAGGGAAAAATTGGCTTTTCGCAAAAATTATAACCATAGAGCTTTCCACCAGCCAAATATGCATGTAGTGATAGCATTATTTTGTTCTTGCTCTACGGTGTTATATTGCTAGCATATTCCATGTGCTGACCCGTTTTCGGGCTGCAACATATTATGTTGCAGACTTTTCAGACGAGGAGTAAGGTTCGTTAGGTCGTTGCCGTGCAGCTCAGCTATGCCGTTGGAGTTGATGGACTCACTTTATCTTCCAAGCCTTCCGCTGTTATCGTATTAGATGGCCTTAAGCCAAATTTATTGTAATAAGTTCTCTTTTGAGACATTCGATGTAATAAGTGTGTGATTGCTACTCTGTTATAAATCCTTCGAGTACTGTGTGTGTCAGCATTACCGATCCAGGGATGACACTGAAGCACAAAGACTTGACCGTTTAAGGTCGGGTCGCTACACATCACGTCCAAGATTAGTAGACCGATGTCAGGACCCCGATTCCAAGTCACATCGATCTAGCCGGTAACACCTCATATCACTTTGCGGCCTCACGCATGGTATTCCCACGGGTGTCGCCTTACCATCGCCCGAGACCGTTTGCGCCTTTTGGCTCACGTATATGATAGTGTCGCTAGCATCCATATGACAGAGAACCCGGGCAGACATGACTAGTCGTGAACCCAAAGTGGCACTAACTTACGGGGACAGGCATACATGAATCAACATCGAGCATGTCAGTCAGCAGCGTGTGAATCCGGCTGTAGCACTGGGCTAACAGGACTTCGGGAACCCGGGCTGCAGCAGGCTAGGCAGGACTCCGGATGTCACCGCGTGACATTTCCCCGAAGGGATAGACACAGGAACGAAGTGAATCACATGCCGGCCAGTCAAGTGTTCCGGAGCAGTAGTGCTGGGCTAGCAGGACTCTGGTGAACCGGGCTGTAGCGGACTACTATGGCTCATGGAAGCACAAGACTACATTTCCCCATAAGAGAGGCTACCAAGGATAAACAACTAGGTTGTCAGATCCCACACATACCAAGCATTTCAATCATACACACAATATGCTCGATATGTGCAAATACAACATGGCATCACAACAAGACTCTACGACTCAGAGTATTTATTCATTAGGCTCTGAAGAGCCATATATTACAAACATGGGTCTCATGACCCAACATTCAGAGCATACAAGTCAAAGCACATGCGGAAGCTTAACATGTCTGAGTACAGACATCTACAAAAGAGAAAGGCTGCGAAGCCTGACTATCTACAAGACCCTGCCGAGGGCACAAGATCGTAGCTGAGGTAACAAGCTAAACGTCGAAGTCCACACGGAACTACTAGCGAGACTGACGTCTCTCTGCAAAACATAAAATAGGCAAACGTGAGTACAATTGTACCCAGCAAGACTGACATCAGAACTATCTACATATGCATCAGTATCAAAAGGGGGTCGTGGAGTTTAACTGCAGCAAGCCAGCTTTGACTCAGTGGCTAACCTGAACTACGACTGTAAGCAACTCTTTTGAGGTGGCGCACACGAGTCCACATATTCACCATATCAATACACCAATATGGATCCGCTCCCGCCTCCCTACGAGAACGCCATCCATAGCACTCACGCTTATCTTGCGCATTTTAGAGTATCCACTTTCACTTGTCTATGAACTGTACAAGCAACCCAGAAGTTCTTTACCGACACGGCTATTCGAATAGATCATATTAACCCTGCAGGGGTGTACTTCGTCCCACACGCTCTCGCCACTTACCACCATGTACACGTCGTGTACCTCGGCAACCTTCAAGCGGAAGCCTGGCGAGGGAGTCGGCCACGACCTGACTAACCACACAAGTCTCTCGTCCAGGTTTATCGCCTATTCGGGTTCCATCCGCAAGGAGATCCGGCCAGGGTGTCGCTCACGGCCCCAAACGATGTGTACAGGGTTCCCAAGCCCACCAAACGGGCGACGCTTGGTATACCCGGCCACGGTGCCTAGTCTGTCCCAAGCCCACCTGTACCGGGTGCCACTTGGTAGACTACTAACACTACCTACAAACACCAGAAACTAGTTGCAACTCCTGGACAGAGATCAGGTTGATTAATAAGTCGAGAGAGCTTGGAGCGCCCGGAGCCCTATGTGTGGTAGTAACTGTTCATGGATCACAAACACAGAACTCAGTTCCTGAGGACGGTTTCAATGAGACAACCCACCATGTACTCCTACATGGCCTCTCAACGCTACCTTTACCAAATCATGTTCACACACTTAGCTCTCAACAGTAAGACATGTTCACCACATTCCAATTCATCCCCGACGAATCAGACCTGACTCAACTCTAAGCAGTAGCAGGCATGACAACAAGCATGAATGAGTAGGCACATCAGGGCTCAAACAAATCCTACTCATGCTAGTGGGTTTCATCTATTTACTGTGGCAATGACAGGTCATGTAGAGGAAAGGGGTTCAACTACCGCAGCAAGTAACAGATGAAACGTTGTTGTCCTAATGTAGTAAAAGAGAGCAGGAGCGAGAGAGTGGGATTGTATCAGAATGAACAAGGGGGTTTTGCTTGCCTGGCACTTCTGAAGATAGCATTGAGTCTTCATTAGTGTCAACGATCACAACGTCGGAACATCGTCTACCGAGAGGGGACAAATACCGGCAACAGAGAAGAAATACAATCAATGCAATGCACAATATGATGCATGATCATGACATGGCAATATGATGGTGTTTTGGGCTAATGCAAGCTAGAACAGATTGAGATGAGTCCATTTGAACCAAAGATTCAAATGCAAACCCATTTTATAGAGTCATATAAGTGCATTATATTGTTTCATCTAAACATGATGGTTAGGTTGCTCTAACATGCATGAAACCAGTACAGATGGATAGATTGGATTTTTCTGATTATTTTTCATATATAATTTGTTTCATTTGGAGTTATGGTTGAATTTCTATGAATTTTTGAAGTTTGTGATATTTTCTGGAATTTCCTGTATAGAAATAATTCTTGTAATTAAATTGTTTATTATGTCAGCAGTGTGTCATGATGACGTCAGCGGGTCAGCGGGGTCGTCCAGGTCAAACCTGACGTGTGGGTCCCCTGTGTCAGTGACACTGTTAGTTAATTAAACTAATTTAGAATTAATTTAAATCTAACCCAGGTTAATTAGCTGGCGGGCCCCACTGTCAGTGACTCTGGGGAGTCAAACCCGTGGTCAAACCACGCTGACTCGCTGGCGTTTAGCCGCCGGCGACGTCCAGACGCGGCGGAGGCTGCGGGATTCCTCCTCCGGCGACCAAAGGGGCGGCGGAGGGCACCTACGCGTAGCTGGGAGCAACCCGCGTCAATTGGTGGTGGAGGTGAAGCTCGGGGTCGCCGGAAATGACGCCGGCGACGAGCTGTGCGGCTGCCGGGGTATGGGTGAGGTCAGACCCGTCGTTGTGGTGCTCTTGGAGGCTCAAGGCCAGGTCCTACGTGGCCTACGTGATGAGGTGAACTCGTTGGGCATGGTGGCGTGCCCGTTGGGTGGCCAGAGCATCGTCGGCGACGAGCTCGGCGGCGGCGCGTGCGGTACTGCTTGTTGCGGTCGAGGCAGAGGGCGGCAGCACGAACGAGAGGAAGGGGAAGTGGCAGAAGCTCACGGCAAAGATGATGAGCTAGGCGGCGCTGTCGGGGACGAACTGCTGCGGCGGTGACGACGAAGGGGATCTCCGGCGGTGGGCGGTGAAGGCGAGGTCGGAGCAGTGGCTTCGGGGCAAGCGAGCGCTCGGGGCCCGGCCTGCTCGAAGGAGAAGACGACGGCGGAGCTGCTGGACACGGTCAGGTGACGCGGAGACGGCGGTGGCTACGGCTACGTCGGCGAGGTGGCAGCGGCTGCGTCGGCCATGGTGGAGGGAGGCGAGGGAGAGGCGATGGGGGAGAAAGGAAGTGTCCAGGGGCTCGGGGGCGCGACGTGGAGGTCGTCCAGCTCGTCCACGGGCGAAGCGGCAAGCAGGTGGCGCCGTGGCGAGCTCGCGCACGCCGGCGTCACCTCTCTGCCTGCTCTGGCGGGAGGAAGCAGCTGACTGGCGCGGGCCAGCACAGTGCTGGGCCGGCCAGTGGGCTGCCAGGTAAGATTCCTTTTTCATTTCTGTTTTCTGTTATTTGTTTTGATTTAGTTTTAATCACTAAACCATTTTGCTTTCTTCTGATAATTTTGCAGGGACTAAAAGGATTATCCCAAAGCCCCTTACAATTTCTCAGAATTATTGGACACATATTCGATATATAGCAAATATAAATCCAATGCAAATAGTTATTGCATTAGCTTCAAATGCCCAAAATAAATATTTATGAGCACCTAAAAATATTGGTTTGAATTTTAATTCTGGCCAATATTTTCATAGAGAAACATGAACATTTTCTTGGACCTATTTGAAGCAATTTTTATCTTGGTCTTTTTCAGAAATGATTTCTGAGGCTTTCACATGTCCCCATTTCAAATTCATTGAAATTTAAACATGATGCACACATGACTAGCTAGCCTAGAGCAAACCAGAACTAGGGATGTGACAACCGACTCCTGCCTGCATCTACTACTATTACTCCATACATCGACCGCTATCCAACATGCATCTAGTGTATTAAGTTCATGGAGAAACGGAGTAATGCAATAAGAACGATGCCATGATGTAGACAAGATCTATCTATGTAGAGATAGATCCCATCATTTTATCCTTAGTAGCAATGATACATACGTGTCGGTTCCCTTCCTGTCACTGGGATCAAGCACAGTAAGATCGAACCCAATACAAAGCACCTCTTCCCATTGCAAGATAAATAGATCAAGTTGGGAAAACAAAACCCAAATATCGGACAAGAAATACGAGGCTATAAGTAATCATGCATATAAGAGATCAAAGAAACTCAAATAACTTTCATGGATATAAAAAGATATAACTGATTATAAACTCAAAGTTCATCAGATCCCAACAAACACACCGCAAAAGAGTTACATCATATGGATCTCCAAGAGGCCATTGTATTGAGAATTCAGCTATAGAGAAAGCCATCTAGCTACTAAGTACAGACCCGAAGGTCTACAAAGAACTACTCACGCATCATCGGAGAGGCACCTATGGAGCTGGTGAACCCCATCCAAAATGGTGTCTAGATTGGATCTGGTGGTTCTGGACTCTGCGGCGGCTGGATGAATATTTCGTCGATACCTTTAGGGTTTATGTAATACTGGGGTATTTATAGAGCAAAGAGGCGGTCCGGGTGGTACCCGTGGTGGGCACAACCCACCAAGGCATGCCTGGGCCTCCTGGCGCGCCCTGGTGGATTGTGCCCCCCTCAAGGCACCCCCAGGCGCAACTAGTGCCCGTTTTGTTCCTTATGGACAATACAAAATCATCGTGGAGTTTCGTGGCATTTGGACTCCATCTGATATTGATTTCATGCGATGTAAAAAACATGCAGAAAACAGCAACTGGCACTTGGCACTATGTCAATAGGTTAGTACCAAAAAATGATATAAAATGACTATAAAATGATTATAAAACATCCAAGATTGATAATATAACAGCATGGAACAATAAAAAATTATAGATACGTTGGAGACGTATCAGCATCCCCAAGCTTAACTCCTACTGGTCCTCGAGTAGGTATGTAATAAAAACAGAATTATTTTTGTGGAATGCTGCCTAACATGTCATATCATATTCTTTTCTTTATAGCATGGAAAATTGGACTTTTATGTGATTCAAAGTAATAGACTAGTTTTGACACAATAATTCAGATACTCAAGCATATCAACAAGCAACCATGTCTTTCAAAATATCAACGCTAAAATAAGTTATCCCTAGCCCATCATGCTCAACCATTGATCCATTAATGAAACACACTCGAATATTAACTACACCCAATACTTAAGTACGATCATATTGCTTCCTAGTTGGTGCTTTTGTAAGAGAAGATTTAGACTCAAATTAAAAATAAAAATTGCATAAAGTAAAAGATAGGCCCTTCACAGAGGGAAGTAGGGATTTGTAGAGGTGCCAGAGCTCATAGCAAAAAAATTAGAGATAAAAGCATTTTTAGAGGTGTATCCATCTCACCAACGAATACGACTTAGAGTTCCCAACACTTTCCATGCTAGATATGCCATAGGCGGTTCCCAAATAGAAAATAAAGTTTATTCCTTTTTCCACCATACTTTCACTTTCCATGGCTAACCGTATCCACGGGTGCCCTCCATACTAACACTTTCCAAGGAATTTATTATTTGGCAATATAAAGTAAATTCATTTTTGCATTTCGCGACTCGGAATCCCTAAAACCTTTGCCTTACTCTCGTGCAATGATAAGTGAATAAACACTCATCGTGAGAATAACACATCCAGGATCGAAAATATTAGCCACCCCTCACCGCTCCGTGAGCGAAACATACACACAAAAGAGAAGTTTATTTTGAAAATTAGAGATGGCACATGCAAATTTGCTTGGAACGGAAAAAAATTCCGCATATAGGTAGATATAGTGGACTCATGTGGCAAAACTGGTTTAAAGGATTTTGGATGCGCAAGTAGAGATCATACTTGGTGCAAAATGAAGGCTAGCAAAAAGATTAAGAAGCGACCAACCAAGAAATGAATAAACTCATAAGAAAGCATTAAGCATAATTAACACCGAATAATGCCCCATAAGTAGGATGTAATATCATTGCATTACTATTGACTTCCATACTTGCACAGGGAATCACAAACCTTAACACCAATATTCTTACTGAAGCAGAATTACTCATCAACATAACTCACATATCACATCATCATATCTCAAAACTATTACTAAGAACCAAGTTTATTTTTTCCAATGATCTTCATGAAAGTTTTTATTATATCCTTCTTGGATATCTATCACTTTGGGACTAATTTTTATGTGTTGCTTTTCATAAGCTGAAACAAATATAAGTGAAGATCAAAAGCATAAATTTTCTTTCTTTCTCTCAAAATAATTTATGTGAAGCAATAGAGAATTTCCGGAAAATTTTACTTACTCTCATATAAATCTAAGTGAAGCAAGAGAGCATTTCTTCAAAAATACTAAGCACACCATGCTCCAAAAGATATAAGTGAAGCACTAGAGCAAGTCCATAGCTCATAAAAGATTTAAGTGAAGCATAGAGAGCAATTCTAATAAGTCGTGACATAATTTTGGCTCTCTCAAAAAGGTGTGTCCAGCAAGGATTGATGACTTAAAACACAAAATAAAACAAGCAAAGACTCATATCATACAAGACGCTCCAAGCAAAGCACATATCATGTGACGAATAAAAATATAGCTTCAAGTAAAATACCGATAGTCGTTGGAAGAAAGCGGGGATGCCAGTCGGGGGCATCCCCGAGCTTAGTTGGTTGCTCATTTTTGGATAATAGCTTGGGATGCCAGGGCATCCCCAAGCTTAGGCTCTTCTATCCTTCCTTCATCCATCGTAAGATAACCCAAAACTTGAAAACTAAAATCACACAAAACTCAAGAAAACCTTCGTGAGATCCGTTAGTATAAGAAAAATAAATCACTACTATAACTGTTGTATCAAACCAATTCATATTTTGTTTTTGTATTATATCTACTGTATTCCAAATTTTCTATGGCGAAAACTCATCAAAGAAAACCATAGAGCCATCAAAATAAGCACACAACACAAAGAAAATAGAACCTGTCAAAACAGAACAGTCTGTAGCAATCTGATTTGTTCAATTACTTCTGTAACTCCAAAACTTCTGAAAAACTAGGACGAGCTGGGTAATTTGTATATTAATCTTCTGCAATCTGATTTTGTCACGTTCTGGCGACTTTTAAGAATTAATTGCGTGAGTGCAAAGTTTCTGTCTTTTTCTACAAGATCAAACAACTATCACCCAAGAAGATCCTATCGGTTCTAATTGGCACAAACACTAACTAAACACAAAAAACACAATCATAACAGTAGCATAATTGTGCTAACACACAATAACAGAAAACAAAAAGCAAAAATAAAATGTATTTATTGGTTTGCCTCCCAACAAGCGCTATAGTTTTACGCCCTTAGCTAGGCATAAAGCAAGGATCTAAGTTTTGTCATCTTTGGTTCGAGATCCATAAGATGCCCTCATGATTGATTCATAAGACACTACTAGGAAAAGGCCTACTAGTGGCGCACCAGTTTTGCTTACTAATGGCGCACTACTGGTGCACCACTAGTACCACGCCACTAGTATTTTTTACTAATGGCGCACCAGTGGTGCGCCATTAGTATAGGCCACGGTGCGCCATTAGTATAGGCCACTGGTGCACCATTAGTATAGGCCACGGTGCGCCATTAGTATTTTTGAATTTTGAAGGCGGGAAAATAGTACTGGCGCACCGTCTAACCCCCACCGTGCGCCATTGCTATTTTTGAATTTTGAATTTGGACCTGGATCGCGATTTTTTTGCCCAATTTTTGCTAGTTTTTTGCTTTTTTTTGCACGATATTATTTCAAAATTTGTTCCTGTTTTTGGATCTTGTACGTTCTTTTGCCGTGTTCTTTTGCCGGAGAGGAGTTCGCCGGAGAGGAGGAGGAGGAGGTCACCGGAGAGGCACTCGCCTACATCGCCGGAGAGGAGGAGGAGGTCGCCGGAGAGGAGTTCACCGGAGCATCGGAGAGGAGGAAGGTGAAACCATGAGGGGATGGGAGGAGAGGAGGGAGGAGGAGCTCACCGGAGAGGAGGGAGGAGGAGCTCACCGGAAAGGAGGTAGGAGAAACCGTGAGGGGAGGGGAGGGGAGGAGAGGAGGGAGGAGGAGGTCGCTGGAGAGGAGGAGGAGGTCGCCGGAGAGGAGGAGGAGGAGGTCGCCGGAGAGGAGGAGGAGGTCGCCAGAGAGGAGCAGGGTAGTATGGTGGAGGAGAGAAGGGAAGATGGAGTGGAGGAGAGGAGGAGATGGAGTGGAGGAGAAGAATGAAGAGGTAAGGAGGAGAGGACCACGCCCAGCCATATATACGACATAGTAATGGCGCACCGTGGGCAGGTGCGCCATTACTAACTTTTTTTTTATTTTTTTGATTTATTTTGAATTTTGAAGGCCGGAAGATACTAATGGCGCACCACGGGCAGGTGCGCCATTAGTAATTTTATTTTTATTTTTTTGACTTCTTTCGAATTTTGAAGGCGGGAAGATAGTAATGGCGCACCATGGGCAGGTGCGCCATTAGTAAGTTTGAATTTTTTGAAATTTTTTGCCTCTCTAGATCTTAAAAGACCCGTATCTTTTTTTCTGTTAGGTTTTTGAGGATTTTGAAAATTCGGATGTAACTTTTCGAGTAGATGATTTTTCATATAAAAAACTTTTTCATCCGAGTTCGTATGCAAAAGTTATGCCCATTTTACAAATTCTCGAGAGATTTTGCAAATAAAGTCGAAATTCATGTTTGTAAATTTTCACAAAAACTAGACCACATATCAGATGGGAATCTTATTTTCTTTTATTTTTTTGACATTTCCATCTTTTTTTATTTTTTTAAACTGAAAAGGCGGTCCAGGGGGGTGCATTCAGTGGAAGTGGTGGCCAAGTTACTAATGGCGCACAGTGGGATGGTGCGCAATTACTAGTTCAACTAGTAATGGCGCACCACTCCCACGGTGCGCCATTAGTAGTTACAAAAATAAAAATAAAAAAAATTTGAAAAAATATTTGAAACATAATTACTAATGGCGCACCGTGGGAGTGGTGCGCCATTTCTAGTTGAACTACTAATGGCGCACCATCCCATGGTGCGCCATTAGTAGTTTTGAAAAAAAAATTACTAATGGCGCACCGTGGATGTGGTGCGCCATTAGTATTTGCACACTAATGGCGCACCAACACATGGTGCGCCATTATTATTTACTAATGGCGCACCACATGTACAGTGCGCCATTAGTGTCCATATTGGCTATAGCTGTTTTTGTAGTAGTGAGATGGCTTAATTCTTATTCTAGGGAAGTGTTCCATACCCTTCCTCAAAGTAAATTGGAACTTAATATTGCCTTCTTTCATATCAATCACGGCACCGGTAGTGCGTAAAAACGGTCTACCAAGAATAATTGGACAAGACAGATTGCAATTAATATCAAGAACAATAAAATCTATGGGTACATAATTCCTACTCGCAAGAATAAGAACATCATTAATTCTTCCCAAAGGTTGTTTAATAGTAGAATCCGCCAAGTGCAAATTCAAAGCGCATTCTTCAAGATTAGTAAGACCAAGCACATCACATGAAGATTTCAGAATTGTAGAAACACTAGCAACCAAGTAACACAAAGCAAAACACTCATAATTTTTAATTTTGACATTAATAGTAGGTTCCCATTCATCATGCAATTTTCTAGGAATTGAAACATCTAATTCCAATTTTTCTTCAAAAGCTTTCATCATAGCATCAACAATATTTTTAGTAAAAGCTTTATTTTGTTCATAAGCATCGGGTGAATTTATCATGGATTGCAACAAAGAAATACAATCAATCAAAGAGCAACTATCATAATTAAAGTCTTTGTAATCCAAAACAGTGGGCACATCACTAGTTAATGTTTTGACCTCTCCAAACCCACTTTCATCAATTTTCTCAACCAGATTTCACCCTCCGAAATATTGGGATGCCTTCTACCTAAAGTTGACTCTTCTCCAGTCCTTTTTTCATCAATTATAACTTGACTAAACAAGGAATCAATAGAAGAAACACCAATCATTTTAAGATATTCATCATTCTTATCTTCTAACAAGATTGGTCTAGTAGCCATTTGATTTACTAAGGTAGCTTGTGCATCGGATATTTTCCTAGGAAACTTTCAGCAAAATCATACTTAGATTGGAGATTGCAAACTTCTCTACTAATATCGTCAAGTTGTTTTGTGATAGCATCTATCACAATGGAGTGCTCCTTTAGTTCTTCAGTTAAATACTTATTATGCTCAAATTGCGTAGTCATGTATTCCTTAGTACTTTTCTCAATTTCAAGCAAAATATTTGGGAAAGGAACATCATAATAGTTTCTTTGAGGCATCATGACTACACGAACAAGAAAGCACACAAAAACAGATCCGACAAGAAAATGACGAACTGAAAAGAGAGGCGAATAAAACGACAAATTTTTGTGAAGCAGGGGAGAGGAAAACGAGAGGATAATGGCAAATAATGGAAATTGCAAGGAGATGAGATTTGTGATTGGGAACCTAATATATGTTGAAGATCCTCCCCGGCAACGGCGCCAGAAATTCCACTTGATGTCGCTTGAAGCTACGTCGATATTTCCCTCAGATATGAAACCAAGGTTATCGAACCAGTAGGAGAACCAAGCAACACAATGTAAACCGCCCCTGCACACAGATAATAAATCCTCGCAACCCAACGTGTTAAAGGGGTTGTCAATCCCTTCCGGGGTACGGTGCCTCAAGATAGGCAAACGGACGTGAGATAAATTGTAGTAGATTGATAGATCGAATGCCAAATAAAAACTAGAAATAAAACGCAACAAGGTATTTTTGTATTTTTGCTTTAGTAGATCTGAAAATAAATGCAAGGAAAAAGTAGATCGCAAAGGCAAATATATGAGAAAGAAGACCCGGGGGCCGTAGGTTTCACTAGTGGCTTCTCTCGAGAAAAATAGCAAACGGTGGGTAAACAAATTACTGTTGGGCAATTGATAGAACTTCAAATAATCATGATGATATCCAGGAAATGATCATTATATAGGCATCACGTCCAAGATTAGTAGACCGACTCCTGCCTGCATTGACTACTATTACTCCACAGATCGACCGCTATCCAGAATGCATCTAGTGTATTAAGTTCATGGAGAAATGGAGTAATGCAATAAGAACGATGACATGATGTAGACAAGATCTATCTATGTAAAGATAGACCCCATCGTTTTATCCTTAGTAGGAACGATACATACGTGTCGGTTCCCTTTCTGTCACTAGGATCAAGCACTGTAAGATCGAACCCACTACAAAGCACCTCTTCCCATTGCAAGATAAATAGATCAAGTTGGCCAAACAAAACCCAAATATCGGAGAAGAAATACGAGGCTATAAGTAATCATGCATATAAGAGATCAAA
The DNA here is from genome assembly GCF_002575655.3 of Aegilops tauschii subsp. strangulata. Lineage (NCBI taxonomy): Eukaryota > Viridiplantae > Streptophyta > Magnoliopsida > Poales > Poaceae > Aegilops > Aegilops tauschii. The sequence goes on from NC_053039.3 coordinate 442,442,695, forward strand.
GAAACTCAAATAACTTTCATGGAAATAAAAAGATATAACTGATCATAAATTCGAAGTTCATCAGATCCCAACGAACACACCGCAAAAGACTTACATCATATGGATCTCCAAGAGACCAATGTATTGAGAATTCAGAGAGAGAGAGAGAAAGCCATCTAGCTACTAACAACGGACCCGAAGGTCTACAAAGAACTACTCACGCATCATTGGAGAGGCACCAATGGAGGTGGTGAACCGCATCCGAGATGGTGTCTAGATTGGATCTGGTGGTTCTGTACTCTGCAGTGGCTGGATGAATATTTCGTCGATGCCTTTAGGGTTTCTGGAATATTGGGGTATTTATAGTGCAAGAGGTGGTCCAGGGGGCACCCGAGGTGGGCACAACCCACCAGGGTGGGCCTAGGCCTCCTAGCGCGCCCTGGTGGGTTGTGCCCCCTCGGGGCTCCCCCAGGCGCAGCCAGGGCCCGTTGTGTTCCTTCTGGCCCATAATAATCATCGTGAAGTTTCGTGGCGCGCATTTGGATTTCGTCTGATATTTATTTCCTGTGATGTAAAAACATGCAAAAAACAACAACTGGCACTTGGCACTATGTCAATAGGTTAGTACCCAAAAATGATATAAAATGATTATGAAACATCCAAGGTTGATAATATAACAGCATGTAACAATAAAAAATTATAAATACGTTGGATACGTATCAGCGGCATGATCGATGGAGAAGAGGGTTGGAGAGGAATGAGAAATAAGCAACGCCACATGATTATACTTGAACGGCTCAAATAAAAAAAATGAGTTGTCTCGTTTTCCCTTCCATCTAGGTCACGGAGTAAGTACTCCCTCAGTCAAACTTCATAAAATTTGACCAAATTTATAGAAAAATATGAACATTTACAATAGCATATCTTTATGATGTGAAAGTATATTCAATAATGAATCTAATGGTATTGACTTGTTATTGTATATGTTATTATTTCTGTCTATAAACTTTGTCAAAGTTTAGAAAAGTTTGACTTTGAGCAAAGCAAAAATGCGGAGTAAATAAAAACAAAGGGAGTACGCAGGGACTAGCATAGTTACTACTGCCGGAACATTGTAAGTAGGACCCCTCCATGCGGGCATGGACAGGGCACACCTGTGACGCCCCCGATTCAATCGTTCACTAATCATGCACGCAAACATGTACGATCAAGATCAGGGACTCACAGGAAGATATCACAACACAACTCTAAAACATAAATAAGTCATACAAGCATCATAATACAAGCCAGGGGCCTCGAGGGCTCGAATACAAGTGCTCGATCATAGACGAGTCAGCGGAAGCAACAATATCTGAGTACAGACACAAGTTAAACAAGTTTGCCTTAAGAAGGCTAGCACAAACTGGGAGACAGATCGAAAGAGGCGCATGCCTCCTGCCTGGGATCCTCCTAAACTACTCCTGGTCGTCATCAGCGGCCTGCACGCAGTAGTAGGTACCTTCGGTGTAGTCGGAGTCGTCGTCGACGGTGGCGTCTGGCTCCTGGGCTCCAGCATATGGTTACGACAACCAAGTAGAGTGGCAAGGGGGAAAAGAGGGAGAAAAGCAACCGTGAGTACTCATCCAAAGTACTCGCAAGCAAGGATCTACACTACACATGCCTGTGTTTCTGTGTAAAGGGACAATATCGGTGGGCTATACTGTAGAATGCCAGAATAAGAGGGGGATAGCTAGTCCTGTCGAATACTACGCTTCTGGCAGCCTCCATCTTGCAGCATGTAGAAGAGATTAGATGGTAAGTTCACCAAGTATCATCGCACAGCATAATCCTACCCGGCGATCCTCTCCTCGTCGCCCTCTTAGAGAGCGACCACCGGGTTGTATCTGGTACTTGGAAGGGTGTGTTTTATTAAGTATCCGGTTCTAGTTGTCATAAGGTCAAGGTACAACTCCAAGTCGTCCTGTTACCGAAGATCACGGCTATTCGAATAGATAAACTTCCCTGCAGGGGTGCACCACATAACCCAACACGCTCGATCCCCTTTGGCCGGACACACTTTCCTGGGTCATGCCCGGCCTCGGAAGATCAACACGTCGCAGCCCCACCTAGGCACAACAGAGAGGTCAGCACGCCGGTCTAAATCCTATGGCGCAGGGGTCTGGGCCCATCGCCCATTGCACACCTGCACATTGCGAACGCGGTCGGAAGCAGACCTAGCCTAGCAGGCATTCCAGTCCAATCCGGCTCAGTCGCTGACGTCAAGAAGGCTTCGGCTGATACCACGACGTCGAGTGCCCATAACTGTTCCCGCGTAGTTGGTTGGTGCATATAGGCCAGTGGCCAGACTCAGATCAAATACCAAGATCTCGTTAAGCGTGTTTATTGAAGTATCCGCGAACGCCGACTAGGGCCAGGCCCACCTCTCTCCTAGGTGGTCTCAACCTGCCCTGTCGCTCCGCCACAAAGTAACAGTCGGGGGCCCTCGGGTACACTGGCCCACCTCTACCGGGATGGAGCCACCTGTCCCTTTAGCCCCCATCTCCGAACAATATCATAAGTAATGTAACAGTATAAAGTATATAACATATGCTCGTGATCACCTCCCGAAGTGATCACGGCCTAGTAGTATAGCATGGCAGACGGACAAGAGTGTAGGGCCACTGATGGAATACTAGCATCCTGTACTAAGCATTTAGGATTGCAGGTAAGGTTAACAAATGTAGCAACAATGACAGGCTATGCAGCAGAATAGGATTAACGGAAAGCAGTAACATGCTACACTACTCTAATGCAAGCAGTATAGAGAAGAGTAGGCGATATCTTGTGATCAAGGGGGGGGCTTGCCTGGTTGCTCAACCGAGAAGGAGGTGTCGTCAACACCGTAGTCGTACTGGGTAGCAGCGGCGTCGGTCTCGGTGTCTAACGAGAGAAGAGGGGGAAGAAACAATAAATATAATGCAAACATAAGCATGATGGTGCATGACAGGACAATGCGCGGTGTTAGGTGTGCCCTAACGCGGTAAGAGGTGATACCGGCGAAGGGGGGAAACATCCGGGAAAGTATCCCCGTGTTTCGCGTTTTTGGGCAGATGAACCGAAGGGGAATGTTGCGTGTTTGCTATTCTAGGGATGTGTGGCGGATGAACGGCCTGCGTATCCGGATTCGTCTCGTCGTTCTGAGCAACTTTCATGTACAAAGTATTTTCATCCTCGCTACGGATTATTTTATATTAATTTTCAAAGTTTTTAAACATTTTCTAAAATTATTTTAATTCGATTTAAATAGTAAAAGGCTATGTGTACACAGCAGAGGTCAGCCATAGCCTATGACCTATGGGGCCAAGGGACCCTGTTGACCCAGTCAACTGTTGACTGATCAACAGTATGAACAGTGCACACGGGACCCACCTGTCATTCTCTCTAGTAATTCCAACACTAATTTAACATTTATACTAAGCAGTGGACCCCATCTGTCATTGATACAACAGGGTAATAAGCATGGGGTTTAACTTTTTAATTAATTTTTGTTATCCCCTAAACTAATCCTAACCGCACACACACGCACACCTACACAGCACACACGCACATAGAACGCACGCACGCATGCATGGCGCTCGGCCATGGCCAAAGCCATGTCCAGCAGCAACAGCAGTAGCCGGTGGGGGGGTGTGCGGCGAGCGGCGCCGGGGTGGAGCTCCGGCGGGCGTCGACGATGGACGCGGGAGGAGGAGCGTGAGCGAGGCGGCTGCAGGGGAGCGGACGACGGCGGGAGTAGCGCACGGGCTGCGGCGAGGCCAAGGGGTCGAATGGCGCGCGTGATTGGGGGAAGGGGTGGCCGCCACCGGCAGCGGTAGCAGCGCAGGCGGGGGCACACGCCGGGGCGTGGTGGGGAGACTCGGCGGCCGTGGCACAGCAGGGGAAGCAGGGCGGAGCGCGACAACAAGGTGGGGAGGCACGACCACGAGCGTGATGGCCGGGAGCTAGGGCGTGACGGTGATGATGGCCTAAGGCACTTGATGCGAAGGGGAAAGGGGGAGACGGGGGAGGACGAAGTTGCTGCTCATATCGGTGACGAGGAGCGACTCGGGGCAGCCGAAGGAGGTCGAGGGGGCCGGTGAGGCTCGGTCGACGGTGGAGTCCAGCGGCGTCGAGTGGCGCGGTGGCTTCGAGGGAGAGGGGCCGGGGCCGCGAGGAGGACGTCGATGATGGGGCTGCGAGGTCCGGCGACGGGAAGGGCGGCGGCGGCCGGGCAGTGACGGCGTTGGGGGCGGCGGCGACCTGGCGGTGGCCCGATCTCGATCCCGTTCGGGATGGGGAAAAGGGGATCGTGGGGAGTGGGGTGCGAGTGGTGGAGTAGTGGGCTAGGGTTACTGTGGTGGGGGTGTATAGGCAAGGGTGCCCTGGGTCGGCCTGGTCAGCTGTGGCCAACTAGGCCACTTGGCCCAGGGGAGAGGGGGTCTTTTCTTTTTGTTTTTTATTTCTTTTCTATTTTATTTTAAGTTCCCTTTTATTATAGTTTGGTAAAAATAAACACTAGCACCTAAATTTGTATTTATAAATATACTACTGCCACCTTAATTCTCAACCCAAAATAAAATAGTTTAATATTTTATAAAATTCAATAGGCATTTATTTAATAGTTTTAACTACTGTTTTAATTTATCTTAGAGCCTTTAAACATTTTATCAAAGTTTAGCTTCTCCACCATAATTACCTATGCCTTATTTAGTTCACTCCGAACATTTTAGTTTTAATACTTGAAAATTTTAATTGTTTGCTTGATTTTGGATTTCAATTTGAATCGGTTTCAAACTAACGCGAGATTGACAATAGTAATCGAAGTGATGTGGCATCATTAGTAGAGGGTTGCTGTAGCTTAATTATCCGGGCGTCACAAATCTCCTCTACTACAAGAAATCTCATCCCGAGATTTAATAGATGGAGTAAGGGGGTAGAATAGGTTACGAAATTCTAACGATTCTTCTTGGTCTTGGTTGCTCTTCTCGGAGAGGTCGGTCCATTACATTGATGTCTTCATTGTTGGGGAACGTAGCGGAAATTCAAAATTTTCTACGCATCACCAAGATCAATCTATGGAGTAATCTAGCAACGAGGGGAAGGGGAGTGCATCTACATACCATTGTAGATCGCGATGCGGAAGCACTGCAAGAACGCGGATGAAGGAGTCGTACTCGTAGCGATTCAGATCGTGGTTGATACCGATCTAAGCGCCGAACCACGGCGCCTCCGCGTTCAACACACGTGCAGCCCGGTGACGTCTCCCACGCCTTGATCCAGCAAGGAGAGAGGGAGAGGTTGGGGAAGAATTCGTCCAGCAGCAGCACGACGGCGTGGTGGTGATGGAGAAGTGTGGTATTCCAGCAGGGCTTCGCCAAGCACTGCGAGAGACGAGGAGGGAGAGGGATATGGCTGCGCCAAGAGAGAGATGTTCTCGTGTGTATGGCAACCCCAAAACCCCCACAATATATAGGGGAGGGGAAGGGGCTGCACCCCCCTCTAGGGTTTCCCCCCCAAGGGGTGCGGCCAGCCCTAGATCCATCTAGGGGGGCGGCCAAGGGGGGAGAGAGGGGGGCGCACCACTAGGTGGGCCTAAGGCCCATCTGAGCCTAGGGTTTCCCCTTTCCCCCCCTTCCTGCGCCCTGGGCCCCTTGTGGGAGGCGCACCAGCCCAACTAGGGGCTGGTCCCTTCCCACACTTGGCCCACGCAGCCCTCTGGGGCCGGTGGCCCCACCTGGTGGACCCCCGGGACCCTCCCGGTGGTCCCGGTACGTTACCGATAGCACCCGAAACTTTTCCGGTGACCAAAACAGCACTTCCCATATATGAATCTTTACCTCCGGACCATTCCGGAACTCTTCGTGACGTCCGGGATCTCATCCGGGACTCCGAACAACATTCGGTAACCACGTATATCTATTCCCTATAACCCTAGCGTCATCGAACCTTAAGTGTGTAGACCCTACGGGTTCGGGAAACATGCAGACATGACCGAGACGTTCTCTGGCCAATAACCAAAAGCGGGATCTGGATACCCATGTTGGCTCCCACATGTTCCACGATGATCTCATCGGATGAACCACGATGTCGGGGATTCAATCAATCCCGTATACAATTCCCTTTGTCAATCGGTATGTTACTTGCTCGAGATTCGATCGTCGGTATCCCGATATCTTGTTCAATCTCGTTACCGGCAAGTCTGTTTACTCGTTCCGTAACACATCATCCCGTGATCAACTCCTTGGTCACATTGTGCACATTATGATGATGTCCTACCGAGTGGGCCCAGAGATACCTCTCCGTTTACACGGAGTGACAAATCCCAGTCTCGATTCGTGCCAACCCAACAGACACTTTCGGAGATACCTGTAGTGCACCTTTATAGCCACCCAGTTACGTTGTGATGTTTGGTACACCCAAAGAATTCCTACGGTATCCGGGAGTTGCACAATCTCATGGTCTAAGCAAATGATACTTGACATTAGAAAAGCTCTTAGCAAACGAACTACATGATCTTGTGCTAGGCTTAGGATTGGGTCTTGTCCATCACATCATTCTCCTAATGATGTGATACCGTTATCAACGACATCCAATGTCCATGGTCAGGAAACCATAACCATCTATTGATCAACGAGATAGTCAACTAGAGGCTTACTAGGGACATGCTGTTGTCTATGTATCCACACATGTATGTGAGTTTCCTATCAATACAATTCTAGCATGGATAATAAACAATTATCATGAACAAGGAAATATGATAATAACCAATTTATTATTGCCTCTAGGGCATATTTCCAAGAGTCTCCCACTTGCACTAGAGTCAATAATCTAGTTCACATCACCATGTGATTAACACTCACAGGTCACATCACCATGTGACCAACATCCAAAGAGTTTACTAGAGTCAACAATCTAGTTCACATCACCATGTGATTAACACTCAATGAGTTCTGGTTTGATCATGTTATGCTTGTGAGAGAGGTTATTAGTCAATGGGTCTGAACCTTTCAGATCTGTGTGTGCTTTACGAATATCTATGTCATCTTGTGGATGCTACCACGCGCTACTTGGAGCCATTTCAAATAACGGCTCTACTATACGAATCCGGTTTACTACTCAGAGTCATCCGGATTAGTGTCAAAGTTCGCATCGACGTAACCCTTTACGACGAACTCCTTTTCACCTCCATAATCGAGAAAATTCCTTAGTCCGCTAGATACTAAGGATAAGTTCGACCGCTGTCATGTGATCCATTCCCGTATCACTATTGTACCCCTTGACCAACTCATGGCAAGGCACACTTCATGTGCGGTACATAGCATAGCATACTGTAGAGCCTACGTCTAAAGCATAGGGGACGACCTTCGTCCTTTCTCTCTCTTCTACTGTGGTCAGGTCTTGAGTCTTACTCAATACTCACACCTTGTAACACAGCCAAGAACTCCTTCTTTGCTGATCTATTTTGAACTCTTTCAAAATCATGTCAAGGTGTGCGTTCTTTGAAAGTATCATCAGGCGTCTTGATCTATCTCTATAGATCTTGATGCCTAATATGTAAGCAGCTTTATCCAGGTCTTCCTTTGAAAAACTCCTTTCAAACAACCCTTTATGCTTTCCAGAAATTTTACATCATTTTGGATCAACAATATGTCATTCACATATACTTATCAGAAATGTTGTAGCGCTCCCACTCACTTTATTGTAAATACAAGTTTCTAACAAACTTTGTATAAACCCAAACACTTTGATCACTCCATCAAAGCGTATATTCTGACTCTAAGATGCTTGCTCTAGTCCATGGAAGGATCGCTGGAGCTAGCATACCTTTTAGCATCCTTAAGATCGACAAAACCTTTCTGATTGTATCACATACAACCTTTCCTTACGAAAACTGGTAAGGAAACTTGTTTTGACATCCATCTGCCAGATTTCATAAATGCAGCTAATGATATCATGATTCCGACGGACTTAAGCATCGCTACGGATGAGAAAATCTCATCGTAGTCAACTCCTTGAACTTGTGAAAATTCTCTTTGCCACAAGTCGAGCTTCATAGATGGTAACATTACCGTCCATGTCCGTCTTCTTCTTAAAGATCCATTTATCTATTTGGCTTGCCGATCATCGGGCAAGTTCACCAAAGTCCATGCTTTGTTCTGATACATGGATCCTATCTCGGATTTCATGGCTTCTAACCATTTGTCGGAATATGGGCCCACCATCGCTTCTCCATAGCTCGTAGGTTCAGTGTTGTCTAACAACATGATATCTAAGACAGGATTACCGTACCACTCAGGAGTAGTACATATCCTTGTCGACCTACGAGGTTTGGTAGTGACTTGATCCGAAGTTTCATGATCACTATCATAAGCTTCCACTTCAATTGGTGTAGGTGCCACAGGAACAACTTCCTGTGCCCTGCTACACACTAGTTGAAGTTATGGTTCAATAACCTCATCAAGTCTCCACCATCCTCCCACTCAATTCTTTCGAGAGAAACTTTTCCTCGAGAAAGGACCCGTTTCTAGAAGCAATTACTTTTGCTTCCAAATCTGAAATAGGAGGTATACCCAACTGTTTTGGGTATTCTTATGAAGATGCATTTATCCGCTTTGGGTTCGAGCTTATCAGCCTAAAACTTTTTCACATAAGCATCGCAGCCCCAAACTTTTAAGAAACGACAACTTAGGTTTCTCTAAACAGTGTCGTCTCAACGGAATTGCGTGGTGCCCTATTTAAAGTGAATGCGGTTGTATCTAATGCCTAACCCATAAACGATAGTGGTAAAGAGACATCATGGTATGCACCATATCCAATAGGGTGCAGTTATGATGTTCGGACACACCATCACACTGTGGTGTTCCAGGCGGTATTAATTGTGAAACACTTTCCATAATGTCTTAATTGTGTGCCAAACTCGTAACTCAGATACTCATCTCTATGATCATGTCACAGACATTTTATCCTCTTGTCACGACGATCTTCAACTTCACTCTGAAATTACTTGAACCTTTCAATAATTCAGACTTGTGTTTCATCAAGTAAATACACTCAGCATCTACTCAAATCATCTGTGAAGTAAGAACATAACGATATCCACTGCATGCCTCAGCACTCATTGGACTGCATACATCAAAATGTATTACTTCCAACAAGTTGCTCTCTTGTTCCATCTTACTGAAAATGAGGCCTTTCAGTCATCTTGCCGATGTGGTATGATTTGCATGTCTCAAGTGATTCAAAAACAAGTGAGTCCAAACGATCCATCTACATGGAGTTTCTTCATGCATGTATACCAATAGACATGGTTCGCATGTCTCAATCTTTTCAAAAACGAGTGAGTCCAAAGATCCATCTACATGGAGCTTCTTCATGCGTTTTATACCAATATGACTCAAATTGTAGTGCCACAAGTATGTGGTACTATCATTACTATTTTATATCCTTTTGCACGAGCTTGTGTATCACTGCGATCGAGATTCATTTTAGGTGCAAGACCATTGAAGGTATTATTCAAATAAACAGAGCAACCATTATTCTCCTTAAATGAATAACCGTATTGTGATAAACATAATCCAATCATGTTTATGCTCAATGCAAACACCAATCTCGATGGTAGAGGGAGCATGCGATGCTTGATCACATCAACCTTGGAAACACTTCCAGCACACATCGTCATCTCACGTTTAGCTAGTCTCCATTTATTCCGCAGCTTTTATTTTGAGTTACTAACACTTAGCAACCGAACCAGTATCTAATACCCTAGTGCTGCTAGGAGTACTAGTAAAGTACACATTCATATAATGTATATCCAATATACTTCTGTCGACCTTGCCTGCCTTCTCATCTACCAACTATCTAGGGTAGTTCTGCTTCAGTGACCGTTCCCCTCATTACAGAAGCACTTAGTCTCGGGTTTGGGTTCAACCTTGGGATTCTTCACTAGAGCAGCAAATGATTTGCTGTTTCATGAAATATCCCTTTTGCCCTTGCCCTTCTAGAAACCAGTGGTTTTACTAACCATCAACAATTGATGCTCCTATTTGATTTCTACTTTCGCGGTGTCAAACATCGCGAATAGCTCAAGGATCATCATATCTATCCCTGATATGTTATAGTTCATCACGAAGCTCTAATAGCTTGGTGGCAGTGACTATGGAGAACCATCACTGTCTCATCTGGAAGATTAACTCCCACTTGATTCAAGCGATTGTGGTACTCAGACAATCTGAGCACATGCTCAACGATTGAGCTTTTTCTCCCTTAGTTTGCAGGCTTAAGAAACTTGTCAGAGGTTTCATACCTCTTGACGTGGGCATTAGTCTGAAATCCCAATTTCAGTCTTCGGAACATCTCACATGTTCTGCGACGTTTCAAAACGTCTTTGGTGCCACAATTCTAAACCGTTAGCATTACGCACTGAACTATCACGTAGTCATCAAAACGTGTATGTCAGATGTTTCGCAACGTCTACAGACGACGCTGAGGTTCAGCACACCGAGCGGTGCATTAAGGACATAAGCCTTCTGTGCAGCAATGAGGACAATCCTCAGTTTACGGACCCAGTCCGCATAATTGCTACTATCAACTTTCAACTAAATTTTCTCTAGGAACATATCTTAAACAGTAGAACTAAAGCGCAAGCTATGACATAATTTGCAAAGACCTTTTGACTATATTCATGATAATTGAGTTCATCTGATTAATTAATGAACTCCCACTCAGATGGACATCCCTCTAGTCATCTAAGTGATACATGATCCGAATCAAACTAGGACGTGTCCGATCATCACGTGAGACGGACTAGTCATCATCGGTGAACATCTCCATGTTGATCGTATCTACTATACGACTCATGTTCGACCTTTCGGTCTCTTGTGTTCCGAGGCCATGTCTGTACATGCTAGGCTCGTCAAGTCAACCTAAGTGTTTTGCATGTGTTCCGAGGCCATGTCTGTACATGCTAGGCTCGTCAACACCCGTTGTATTCGAACGTTAGAATCTATCACACCCGATCATCACGTGGTGCTTCGAAACAACGAACCTTCGTAACGGTGCACAGTTAGGGGGGACACGTCTCTTGAAATTTTAGTGAGGGATCATCTTATTTATGCTACCGTCGTTCTAAGAAAATAAGATGTAAACATGATAAACATCACATGCAAATCATAAAGTGACATGATATGGCCAATATCATCTTGCGCCTTTTGATCTCCATCTTCGAGGCGCGGCATGATCACCTTTGTCACCGGCATGACACCATGATCTCCATCATCATGATCTCCATCATCGTGTCTTCATGAAGTTGTCTCGCCAACTATTACTTCTACTACTATGGCTAACGGTTAGCAATAAAGTAAAGTAATTACATGGCGTTTTCATTGACACGCAGGTCATAAAATAAATTAAGACAACTCCTATGGCTCCTGCCGGTTGTCATACTCATCGACATGCAAGTCGTGATTCCTATTACAAGAACATGATCAATCTCATACATCACATATATCATTCATCACATCCTTTTGGCCATATCACATCACATAGCATACCCTGCAAAAACAAGTTAGACGTCCTCTAATTGTTGTTGCATGTTTTACGTGGCTGCTATGGGTTTCTAGCAAGAACGTTTCTTACCTACGCAAAAGCCACAACGTGATATGCCAATTTCTATTTACCCTTCATAAGGACCCTTTTCATCGAATCCGATCCGACTAAAGTGGGAGAGACAGACACCCGCTAGCCACCTTATGCAACTAGTGCATGTCAGTCGGTGGAACCTGTCTCACGTAAGTGTACGTGTAAGGTCGGTCCGGGCCGCATCATCCCACGATGCCGCCGAATCAAGATAAGACTAGTAACGGCAAGTAAATTGACAACATCGACGCCCACAACTACTTTGTGTTCTACTCGTGCATAGAAACTACGCATAAACCTGGCTCTGATACCACTATTGGGGAACGTAGCGGAAATTCAAAATTTTCTACGCATCACCAAGATCAATCTATGGAGTAATCTAGCAACGAGGGGAAGAGGAGTGCATCTACATACCATTGTAGATCGCGATGCGGAAGCGTTGCAAGAACGCGGATGAAGGAGTCATACTCGTAGCGATTCAGATCGCGGTTGATACCGATCTAAGCGCCGAACCACGGCGCCTCCGCGTTCAACACACGTGCAGCCCGGTGACGTCTCCCACGCCTTGATCCAGGAAGGAGAGAGGGAGAGGTTGGGGAAGACTCCGTCCAGGAGCAGCACGACGGCGTGGTGGTGATGGAGGAGTTTGGCATTCCAGCAGGGCTTTGCCAAGCACTGCGAGAGACGAGGAGGGAGAGGGATAGGGCTGCGCCAAGAGAGAGATGTTCTCGTGTGTATGGCAGCCCCAAAACCCCCACTATATATAGGGGAGGGGGAGGGGCTGCACCCCCCTCTAGGGTTTCCCCCCCCCCAAGGGGTGCGGCCAGCCCTAGATCCATCTAGGGGGCCGGCCAAGGGGGGAGAGAGGGGGGCGCACCACTAGGTGGGCCTTAGGCCCATCTGAGCCTAGGGTTTCCCCTTTCCCCCCTTCCTGCGCCCTGGGCCCCTTGTGGGAGGTGCACCAGCCCGCCTAGGGGCTGGTCCCTTCCCACACTTGGCCCACGCAGCCCTCTAGGGCCGGTGGCCCCATCTGGTGGACCCCCGGGACCCTCCCGGTGGTCCCGGTACGTTACCGATAGCACCCGAAACTTTTCCGGTGACCAAAACAGGACTTCCCATATATAAATCTTTACCTCCGGACCATTCTGGAACTCCTCGTGACGTCCGGGATCTCATCCGGGACTCCAAACAACATTCCGTAAACACGTATATCTATTCCCTATAACCCTAGCGTCATGGAACCTTAAGTGTGTAGACCCTACGGGTTCGGGAACCATGCAGACATGACCGAGACATTCTCCGGCCAATAACCAACAGCGGGATTTGGATACCCATGTTGGCTCCCACATGTTCCACGATGATCTCATCGGATGAACCACGATGTCGGGGATTTAATCAATCCCGTATACAATTCCCTTTGTCAATCGGTATGTTACTTGCCCGAGATTCGATCGTCGGTATCCCGATACCTTGTTCAATCTCATTACCGGCAAGTCTCTTTACTCGTTCCGTAACACATCATCCCATGATCAACTCCTTGGTCACATTGTGCACATTATGATGATGTCCTACCGAGTGGGCCCAGAGATACCTCTCCGTTTACACTGAGTGACAAATCCCAGTCTCGATTCGTGCCAACCCAACAGACACTTTCGGAGATACCTGTAGTGCACCTTTATAGCCACCCAGTTACGTTGTGACGTTTGGTGCACCCAAAGCATTCCTACGGTATCCGGGAGTTGCACAATCTCATGGTCTAAGGAAATGATACTTGACATTAGAAAAGCTCTTAGCAAACGAACTACACGATCTTGTGCTAGGCTTAGGATTGGGTCTTGTCCATCACATCATTCTCCTAATGATGTGATCCCGTTATCAACGACATCCAATGTCCATGGTCAGGAAACCGTAACCATCTATTGATCAACGAGCTAGTCAACTAGAGGCTTAATAGGGACATGGTGTTGTCTATGTATCCACACATGTATTTGAGTTTCCTATCAATACAATTCTAGCATGGATAATAAACAATTATCATGAACAAGGAAATATAATAATAACCAATTTATTATTGCCTCTAGGGCATATTTCCAACATTCATTCCTATGCTTCAGTCATCATGATGAAATTCTCGTCCCTCCTTCAGGATCTTCACCGAACTTACGAAAGGATAAGAGGGGGAAAACTCTATAAGGATGGGTTCTAACAAGATTTAGCATCGGACGGTTAACTCATGGGAAGAAGCATAAGTATCTCTCAAATGGAAATTTAAGAAGATATCGAGACCAAAGTTAGAAGGTACCATGAGAAGTTCCAAACGGATAGGCAATCGTTCGATGTCTGAAGCAACGTGCGAAAGGGGTCCAGAGCAACGAGATTGAGTACTGCGTCTGTTACCAGAATTGATCACTAGGAAGATGGCCCGTGAATTACATATGAGGCCACATGCGAGGAATAACTTTGGAAACCGGGCGTTTATAGGAGAGTGAGGTTCTGATCCTGTGGAACTGTGGGTTATGGGCCCACCATGTGGGTTAAAAGTAGGAAGGCCGTGACGTCTTGCACGATCATGTAAGCAAGAAATGTCAGAGGATAGCCTGTCAGTTATGTCGGCAACAACATCGTTACCAAGTGCGAGGGACAAAGAGAACCATTTTCTTGCTCGTTGAACGAGGCAGACCAATAGGCAAAGTTCTCGTCCATCGGTGGTTACCGGAATGTCATCAACAATAGTAACAGGGTCTTGCTGAGAGAATTGTTCACCGAGATGTTTACATAAGCAGGAGAATATTACTGCTTAGATCATATAGATCACAAGAAAGATTAAACAAAATAATGGAAAGGAAAAGGTGATCATCAGATCAAACAGAACAATGGAAAGGAAAATGTGTCTGACACATATACCAGGGGTATACTCTTCCCAAGGACTGGCGGAGCATGATATCCATGGCAGGATATGAAGTAGAAAACCCTTTAGGAAAAGGAGAGAGAATTTTCATGACATTACCCAGGCAACGGCGCTTTGGTTAATTGAGCAAGAAACATTTAGCATTGGGCTTCAAATGTTCTTGTTGAAAAAAAACGGAGTACCACAGACATGCTTCGAGATAGCATTGACATGGTCTTCAAGCAAAGGTCAGACTTTGGATACACAAAGGATCCATCAGGAACAACTCATAGAATAAGTCTTACAATTTCCTCATGGAAGAATGGTTAAACTTGTTAAAAAGGATACTATAACAATAGGCCCTTCGGCCAGGTGTGCTAGGCATGACATCACCTTACCGGGTCATATAAAGAACAATGTTATAACTCTTGGAAATATGTTCCAACCATCATATCTGACCGAGATTCAACTATGATTGGTGTCAGGATACATCAGACTCAGGATGCCTGAGAAGAAAAGGGTGTGACACAAATTGACGAGATGACATCGAAGATTCTCGGGAAATGAACTATGGAATCGAGTTCCGAAAGAAGAGTTCACCATTAAACCAAGGAGAGGAAGAGGAGGTAGCTGATGAACTCAGCAACAATTCACCGAGATTTCCAAAAGATGGATTTCCACAATTATGTGACAAGGAGATAACATTTGTCAGATCAATGATATAATGAGGTATGCTCGAGGAAAACATATCGATTAAACATTGGTTGATAGGTGCGCCCGAAATAGGGGCATAGGTAGCCTGATCAATTGTCAGAATGGTGATCCAATAACTGATAGTCTAAGAATGAACTATCGATCATTAACTTCAAAGCACTAGGGTTGCTAGGAGTACAGAATCCAAGCAGCATCGTTCACTTGTTGGTATTCCAGTTATAATCAACATGGGGACAAAAAAAAGAATGGTGATTGTGAGAAATATCACTATACCAAGAATTTTTAAGAGGTTGAGAAATTCTCACGACCTTCTTGACATAAAAGATGGTAATCCTCCAAGGTAAAGTAGAACAGATGTTAGATAGCAAGGAACTAAAGATACAATCCAAAACATGAACACATTTGTGTTGAGGGAAGACAAGGATGTTGTCGATGATAACACAAATCATCAAGGGGTTGTTGTCGATGATAACACAAATCATCAAGGGGCAAGGATGGTATTTCTCAACATGAATTCGATCGATATCCTTGAAGAGCTCAGGATGTTGATGATGGTCATGACACATTTGTCGAGAGATTTCATGAAGATGTAATCAATCAGCGACGACATCAAGTCAAAGAATGATGAAGCAAAAGGTTTTTGGAACCATGGGTACGACATCAACTCGGAATCAAGCTAGGAAGATCGACGTAAGCTTAGCTCATCGTCGAAAGCTGTGCTCTGGGAATAAGGACCATGTGGCACAATTTAAAATTTAGCACAATAATGATATTAGACAATCAGGCTAGGAATGACTTCAAGGATTATTAAACTCACAAGCAACGAAAATTACTTAGAGTTATCGTATCGGAGCGCGGAATTGATTCACTTATGGATGTTCTCGGTTGACTATTAACTCAGAACCCGGGGGAAATCTGAAATCAGTGAGAAGCAATACTAGATGAAGACTCATTGGAAGCAACACGGTTCTTTGATATTCTCGAGATATTGGAGGGTATTACTCGAAGGAAGATCGACATAGGGGTTGCGGAGATGTATTGATCTGCAGAAGACGAGTGTTTTCACTTGCCTGAGAAATGCTATTTAAAGGAGAACATGGTCGGAACCACGACTGCAAAGGGTCAATTCACCGATATCAGATGGTATTATATCAAGGAAATAGTTATTATTACAAGAAGCTTCCATGATAGGATCTACATCGTGTCCATGGGCATGAACACAAAGTTCAAGGTCGACTCCCACTTCCTCAATGCATAACCTTTCATTCACTTCTTGCTCTTATTAAAAATGAGTTGATTGTGGAAACCTACTTGGGGAATTAACAGAGGAGTATGACCCGTGAAAACTTTCGGGTTCACAAAGATTAAGAAAGGCATAGGTTCAACCCATCGGGTTACCTTAGGAACATAAACCACAATCTTTTAGAAGTAATTAATACAAGCTCGAAAGTAGAGCATGGTCTAGAAAGCGGAGGATACAATTTACCAAAGGCATTATGTATCCGAGGAAAGGCTCACAAGGTTATTGAATATGGAAGACACTATCGAATAATAATCCAATAAAGGATCTGACGGTCCGTAGCGGAGCTGATGTGAGCATTGGCACACAACCAGTTGAAGAAAGGATGCAAGGGCATCAGATTATAGAACATCTGAATGATTCGATGCTTAGATATCAAAGGTATTATGATTTCCAAATCAAAGGATCAGAAGCAGACGCTCTGATCAAGGGTGGATAAGTTCAATAGACCTAAGGGTACAATTGACGGCAAATAGATTGGTTGAGAACAAGCTCATGTTCAAAATGACTTCTGAGCCAGAAAGATAATTTAGAAGGATCAACTGATGATTGCGTGCATTCGCACTCATGTTGAATCACTAGGATCAAAATGACGGTGTCTAAGGATACTAACGAATATTGCCAGCCATATGGAAAGCATCCATAATGCAAGCAGACAAATATTGCAGAGCAATAAGCTACTGAGGATTTTTTTGGAGGATCGAATACCATTTTGAAACACATGAACAATTGGGGATGAACGGATACTCGATAAGGGCGTGAAATTATCCGTAGGGGTATTCAGGTGACAAGGAACTGCAAGGCAGTTGGCACAAAATATTCTCGGAACAATAGAGAGGATTTCAGGGTATCTTGTAATAACAAGATCAACTGGGGATAAAAGTAAGAATGGCAAGTGTATGTATTTATCCATAGGGATATTTCGGTGGTAGGGAATTGCAAAAGCAACGGACACAAAGTCTCGAGAGAACATAGAGAGTATCTTCGGAATCCTTCGGTGCAGCAGGCGATCATTTGCTCTAAGGGCTCTCCGGAAGGAAGTAGTTACGAGATCCTAGAGTCAAAGTTAGTAAATTCATTTAAACCCGAATAGAAGAGAGATCAGAGTCCCAGAGTATAGGTCGAGGAATAAAAGATCCTACTACCACCCAATGGCAACGTGGGCCCGTAAGGCGCACAGCAATGTTAGTAAAAGTTTTGCAATGACCAGACTCAACTTCGGCCAAGGAGTGTGGAAGGGGGATTCCTACAGGCAGTCAGCTCTGTTACCAACTTGTGATGCCCCCGATTCAATCGTACACTAATCATGCATGCAAACGTGTACGATCAAGATCAGGGACTCACAGGAAGATATCACAACACAACTCTAAAACATAAATAAGTCATACAAGCATCATAATACAAGCAAGGGGCCTCGAGGGCTCGAATACAAGTGCTCAGTCATAGACGAGTCAGCGGAAGCAACAATATCTGAGTACACACATAAGTTAAACAAGTTTGCCTTAAGAAGGCTAGCACAAATTGGGATACAGATCGAAAGAGGCGCAGGCCTCCTGCCTGGGATCCTCCTAAACTACTCCTGGTCATCGCCAGCGGCCTGCACGCAGTAGTAGGCACCTCCGGTTTAGTAGGAGTCGTCGTCGACGGTGGCGTCTGGCTCCTGGGCTCCAGCATCTGGTTGCGACAACCAAGTAGAATGGCAAGGGGGAAAAGAGGGAGAAAAGCAACCGTGAGTACTCATCCAAAGTACTCGCAAGCAAGGATCTACACTACACATGCCTGGGTATCTGTGTAAAGGGAAAATATCGGTGGGTTGTACTGCAGAATGCCATAATAAGAGGGGGGTAGCTAGTCCTGTCGAAGACTTCGCTTCTGGCAGCCTCCATCTTGCAGCATGTAGAAGAGATTAGATGGTAAGTTCACCAAGTGTCATCGCATAGCATAATCCTACCCGGCAATCCTCTCCTCGTCGCCCTGTTAGAGAGCGACCACCAGGTTGTATCTAGCACTTGGAAGGGTGTGTTTTATTAAGTATCCAGTTCTAGTTGTCATAAGGTCAAGGTACAACTCCAAGTCGTCCTGTTACCGAAGATCACGGCTATTCGAATAGATAAACTTCCCTGCAGGGGTGCACCACATAACCCAACACGCTCGATCCCCTTCGGCCGGACACACTTTCCTGGGTCATGCCCGGCCTCGAAAGATCAACACGTCGCAGCCCCACCTAGGCACAACAGAGAGGTCAGCATGCCAGTCTAAATCCTATGGCGCAGGGGTCTGGGCCCATCGCCCATTGCACACCTGCACGTTGCGAACGCGGCCGGAAGCAGACCTAGCCTAGCAGGCGTTCGAGTCCAATCCGGCGCGCGCCGCTCAGTCGCTGACGTCAAGAAGGCTTCGGCTGATACCACGACGTCGTGTGCCCATAACTGTTCGCGCGTAGTTGGTTAGTGCGTATAGGCCAGTGGCCAGACTCAGATCAAATACCAAGATCTTGTTAAGCGTGTTTATTGAAGTATCCGTGAACGCCGACCAGGGCCAGGCCCACCTCTCTCCTAGGTGGTCTCAACCTGCCCTGTCGCTCCACCACAAAGTAACAGTCGGGGGCCGTCGGGAACACAGGCCCACCTCTACCGGGATGGAGCCACCTGTCCCTTCGGCCCCATCTCCGAACAGTATCATAAGTAATGTAACAGCATAAAGTATATAACATATGCCCATGATCACCTCCCGAAGTGATCACGGCCCAGTAGTATAGCATGGCAGACGGACAAGAGTGTAGGGCCACTGATGGAATACTAGCATCCTGTACTAAGCATTTAGGATTGCAGGTAAGGGTAACAACTGTAGCAACAATGACAGGCTATGCAGCAGAATAGGATTAATGGGAAGCAGTAACATGCTACACTACTCCAATGCGAGTAGTATAGAGAAGAGTAGGCGATATCTGGTGATCAAGGGGGGGGCTTGCCTGGTTGCTCAGCCGAGAAGGAGGGGTCGCCAACACCGTAGTCGTACTGTGTAGCAGCGGCGTCGGTCTCGATGTCTAATGAGGGAAGAGGGGGAAGAAACAATAAATATAATGCAAACATAAGCATGACGGTGCATGACAAGACAATGCGCGGTGTTAGGTGTGCCCTAACGCGGTAAGAGGTGATACCGGCGAAGGGGGAAACATCCGGGAAAGTATCCCCGGTGTTTCCCGTTTTCGGGCAGATGAACCGAAGGGGGAAAGTTTCGTGTTTGCTATGCTAGGGATGTGTGGCGGACGAACGGGCTGCGTATCCGGATTCGTCTCGTCGTTCTGAGCAACTTTCATGTACAAAGTATTTTCATCCGAGATACGGATTATTTTATATTAATTTCAAAGTTTTTAAACATTTTCTGAAATTATTTTAATTCGATTTAAATAGTAAAAGGCTATGTGTACACAGCAGAGGTCAGCCATAGCCTATGACCTGTGGGGCCAGGAGACCCTGTTGACTGGTCAACAATGTGAACAGTGCACACGGGACCTACCTGTCATTCTCTCTAGTAATTCCAACAATAATTTAACATTTATACTAAGGAGTGGACCCCACCTGTCATTGATACAACAGGGTAATAAGCAGGGGGTTTAACTTTTTAATTAATTTTTGTTATCCCCTAAACTAATCCTAACCGCACACACACGCACACCTACACAGCACACACGCACACAGAACGCACGCACCGATGCATGGCGCTCAGCCATGGCCAAAGCCATGGCCAGCAGTAGCAGCAGCCGATGGGGGGGTGCGGCGAGCGGTGCCGGGGTGGAGCTCCGGCGGGCGCGCGGTGCGAAGCTCCGGCGAGCGTCGGCAATGGACGCGGGAGGAGGCGCGCGAGCGAGGCGGCTGGAGGGGAGCGGACGGCGGCGGGAGTAGCGCGCGGGGCTGCGGCGAGGCCAAGGGGTCGAACGGCGCGCGTGGTCGCGGGAAGGGGTGGCCGCCACCGGCAGCGGTAGCAGCGCAGGCGGGGCATGCGCGGGGGCGCGATGGGGAGACTCGGCGGCCGTGGCGCAGCAGGGGAAGCAGGGCGGAGCGCGACAGCAGGGTGGGGAGGCACGACCACGAGCGTGATGGCCGGGAGCTACGGCGCGACGGTGAAGATGGCCTAAGGCACTGGATGCGAAGGGGAAAGGGGGAGACGGGGGAGGACCAAGTTGCTGCTCACATCGGTGACGAGGAGTGACTCGGGGCAGCCGGAGGAGCTCGAGGGGGCCGGTGAGGCTCGGTCGACGGCGGAGTCCAGCGGCGTCGAGTGGCGCGGTGGCTTCGAGGGAGAGGTGTCGGGGCAGCGAGGAGGACGTCGAGGATGGGGCTGCGAGGTCCGGCGACGGGAAGGGCGGCGGCGGCCGGGCAGTGACGGCGTTGGGGGCGGCGGCGACCTGGCGGTGGCCCGATCTCGATCCCGTTCGGGATGGGGAAAAGGGGATCGTGGGGAGTGGGGTGCGAGTGGTGGAGTAGTGGGCTAGGGTTACTGTGGTGGGGGTGTATAGGCAAGGGTGCCCTGGGTCGGCCTGGTCAGCTGTGGCCAACTAGGCCACTTGGCCCAGGGGAGAGGGGATCTTTTCTTTTTGTTTTTTATTTCTTTTCTATTTTATTTTAAGTTCCCTTTTATTACAGTTTTGTAAAAAAAATACTAGCACCTAAATTTGTATTTATAAATATACTACTACCACCTTAATTCTCGACCCAAAATAAAATAGTTTAATATTTTATAAAATTCAATAGACATTTATTTAATAGTTTTAACTAATGTTTTAATTTATCTTAGAGCCTTTAAACATTTTATCAAAGTTTGGCTTCTCCACCATAATTACCTATGCATTATTTAGTTCACTCCGAAAATTTTAGTTTTAATACTTGAATTTTTTTATTGTTTGCTTGATTTTGGATTTGAATTTGAATCGGTTTCAAACTAACGCGAGATTGACAATAGTAATCGAAGTGATGTGGCATCATTAGTAGAGGGTTGCTGTAGCTTAATTATCCGGGTGTCACAACACCTCAGTTATTCCTTCAAACACTCGGACACCTACATTTAGCACACCATCTGGCTGCTTAATCAAGTGTTACGCTTCACTAGTTGAAAAGGAAAACTGTGGTACCTTACCCAAAAGCACCACAATTGGCGCTAGGGTAACAACTTGGTACTGTACCATGATGTCTACTATGCAACCTTCTTCTTCTAGACGTTGTTGGGCCTTCAAGTGCAGAGGTTTGTAGAACAGTAGCAAATTTCCCTCAAGTGGATGACCTACGGTTTATCAATCCGTGGGAGGCGTAGGATGAAGATGGTCACTCTCAAACAACCCTGCAACAAAATAACAAAGAGTCTCTTGTGTCCCCAACACACCCAATACAATGGTAAATTGTATAGGTGCACTAGTTCGGCGAAGAGATGGTGATACAAGTGCAAATATGGATGGTAGATATAGGTTTTTGTAATCTGAAAATATAAAAACAGCAAGGTAGCAAGCGATAAAAGTGAGCATAAACGATATTGCAATGCTAGGAAACAAGTCCTAGGGTTCATACTTTCACTAGTGCAAGTTCTCTCAACAATAAAAACATAATTAGATCATATAACAATCCCTCAACATGCAACAAAGAGTTACTCCAAAGTCACTAATAGCGGAGAACAAACGAAGAGATTATTGTAGTTTACGAAACCACCTCAAAGTTATCCTTTCTGATCGATCTATTCAAGAGTCCGTACTAAAATAACACGAATCTATTCTTTCCGTTCGATCTATCATAGAGTTCGTACTAGAATAACACCTTAAGACACAAATCAACCAAACCCCTAATGTCACCTAGATACTCCAATGTCATCTCGAGTATCCGTGGGTATGATTATACGATATGCATCACACAATCTCAGATTAATCTATTCAACCAACACATAGAACTTCAAAGAATGCCCCAAAGTTTCTACCGGAGAGTCAAGACGAAAACGTGTGCCAACCCCTATGCATAAATTCACGAGGTCACGGAATCCGCAAGTTGATCACCAAAACATACATCAAGTAGATCACGTGATATCCCATTGTCACCACAGATAAGCACATGCAAGACATACATCAAGTGTTCTCAAATCCTTAAAGACTCAATCCGATAAGATAACTTCAAAGGGAAAACTCAATCCATTACAAGAGAGTAGAGGGGGAGAAACATCATAAGATCCAACTATACTAGCAAAGCTCGCGATACATCAAGATCGTACCATCTCAAGAACACGAGAGAGAGAGAGAGATCAAACACATAGCTACTGGTACATACCCTCAGCCCCGAGGGTGAACTACTCCCTCCTCGTCATGGAGAGCGCCGGGATGATGAAGATGGCCACTGGTGGGATACCCCTCTCTGGCAGGGTGCCGGAACAGGGTCCCTATTGGTTTTTGTTGGCTACAGAGGCTTGCGGCGGCGGAACTCCCGATCTATTCTGTTCCCCGATGTTTTAGGGTATATGGATATATATATATATAGGCGAAAGAAGTCGGTCAGGGGAGCCACGAGGGTGGGGGGCGCGCCCAGGGGGCAGGCGCGCCTCCCTGCCGCGTGGCCACCTCGAAGCTTCCCTGGCGTCTACTCCAAGTCTCCTGGATTGCTTCCGTTCCAAAAATAGCTCTCCCAAAGGTTTCATTCCGTTTGGACTCCGTTTGATATTCCTTTTCTTTGAAACACTGAAATAGGCAAGAAAACAACAATTTGGGCTGGGCCTCCGGTTAATAGGTTAGTCCCAAAAATAATATAAAAGTGTATAATAAAGCCCATCCAAAACAGATAATATAATAGCATGGAACAATCAAAAATTATAGATACGTTGGAGACGTATCAGCATCCCCAAGATTAATTCCTGCTATGTAAAGACTCTCCCATTTAAGAATTTCAGATCTTGGTATTTTATTCAAACAGCAAGCAAATAAAAGGAAAATAAAATGACGCTCCAAGCAAAACACATATCATGTGGTGAATAAAATTATAGCTCCAAGTAAAGTTACCGATGAATGAAGACGAAAGAGGGGATGCCATCCGGGGCATCCCCAAGCTGAGGCTCTTGGTTGTCCTTGAATATTACCTTGCGGTGCCTTGGGCATCCCCAAGCTTAGGCTCTTGCCACTCCTTATTCCATAGTTCATCGAATCTTTACCCAAAACTTGAAAACTTCACAACACAAAACTCAACAGAAAACTCGTAAGCTCCGTTAGTATAAGAAAATAAATCACCACTTAGGTACTGCTGCGAACTCATTCTAAATTCATCTTGGTGTAATATCTACTGTATTCCAACTTCTCTATGGTTCATACCCTCCGATACTACTCATAGATTCATCAAAATAAGCAAACAACACATAGAAAACAGAATCTGTCAAAAACAGAATAGTATGTAGTAATCTGTATCAAACGTATACTTATGTGACTCCAAAAATTCTGTACTAAATTTGTGGACGTGAGTAATTTGTCTATTAATCGTCAGCAAAAAGAATCAACTAAATATCACTCTCCAATAAAAATTTGTAGCTAATCTCGTGAGCGGTAAAGTTTCTGTTTTTTACAGCAAGATCAAAAAGACTTCACCCAAGTCTTCCCAAAGGTTCTACTTGGCACAAACACTAATTAAAACACAAAAACAGATCTAACCAGAAGCTAAATGGATTATTTATTACTAAACAGAACCAAAAATCAAGAAACTAAAATAAAATTGGGTTGCCTCCCAACAAGCGCTATCGTTTAACGCCCCTAGCTAGGCATGATGATTCCAATGATGCTCACATAAAAGATAAGAATTGAAACATAAAGAGAGCATCATGAAGAATATGACTAGCACATTTAAGTCTAACCCACTTCCTATGCATAGGGATTTTGTGAGCAAATAACTTATGGGAACAATAATCAACTAGCATAGGAAGGCAAAACAAGCATAACTTCAAAACTTTAAGCACATAAAGAGGAAACATGATATTATTTCAATTCCTACAAGTATATATTCCTTCGTCATAATAATTTTCAGTAGCACCATGAATAAATTCAACAATATAACCATCACATAAAGCATTCTTTTCATGATCTACAAGCATAGAAAATTTACTACTCTCCACATAAGCAAAATTCTTCTCAATCGGAATAGTGGGAGTATCATAAGAAACTTGAATACTATAAGTTGTTTCCACATTGAAAGAATAAAGTTCGGAAAAAGGGTAATCATAATCATGACAAGTTTTATAAATATAATCATCACTACTTTTTATAGCATATGTATCATCACAATAATTATCATAAGTAGAAACTTTGTTCTCATCATAATCGATTGAAACCTCTTCCAAGATAGTGGAATAATCACTAAATAAAGTCATGACCTCTCCAAATCCACTTTCATATTTATCACAATAAGATTCAACATCCTACAAAATAGTGGGATCATTACTTCCTAAAGTTGACACTCTTCCAAACCCACTTTCATAGATATAACCATCATAAACAGGAGGCATGCTATCATCATAATAAATTTTCTCATCAAAACTTGGGAGGCTAAAAATATCATCTTCATTAAACATAGCATCCCCAAGCTTGGGACAAACATTAATTTCAGAAAATATATTCTCAAACATAGCATCCCCAAGCTTGGGCCTTTTCATATCATAAGCATAATCACTCTCATCATTAATAGTATGGATAGCACCAATAGTATAGCAATTATCATCATCACAATGAGTAATAGGAGCAACATCATTTGGGAGGGATACCTTTCGACCTTTGCTTCTCCGTCTTTTCTTTTTCTTCTTCACATCATGTGTGGGTTTAACCCTCTTTTTTGAGCTCCTTATTAATGAGATTGGTTGAATAGAAAGCTCCTCCTCATTACCTGATTCATCATAAGAAATAATAGGAGGATATTGGGAAGTCTCTTCCCTTTCGTTAGTATTTTCTTCATCTTCTATTTGTTTTCTTTTCTTTATGTAATTGGCAATATAAGGATTTTCAATGCAATTCACCGCACAATACATAAAAATTTCTTATAGATCAATATCGAGTAATTTCTCAAGGTTATATTCTGGAATATGCTTAGTTATACATTTCATTTCTTCATAACCCAAAAGCAAACTAAGTTCATTATGATGTGCAAGGGAAATCAAGTCATCACAATTTTTGGACACGATTCGATCATGAAACAATTTGCATTGGATATTTAAATGACCATGTTCATTGCAAAGTTCACAAGTATGGCGAAGAAATTTTAAATTTTCAGCACAAACATCTAGCCTTTCTTGCAACCATTTAGTTTCCAAATACTTATTCCTCTTGCAAAATCTATTTTCCCTAATTGGTGTGTACTTGCAAGAGCTATGTACTCCACAAAAGTTCACATGCTTATAAGAGACATTTTCATCATGACTAGTGCAATCATCATTCGTACTATGGATATTCAAGGATTTCATACTAACAACATTGCAATCATGCTCATCATTCAAAGATTTAGTGCCAAGCATTTTAATGCATTCTTCTTCTAACACTTTGGCACAATTTTCCTTTCCATCATACTCACGAAAGATATTAAAAAGATGAAGCGTATGAGGCAAACTCAATTCCATATTTTTGTAGTTTTATTTCATAGACTAAACTAGTGATAAAACAAGAAACTAAAAGATTAGATTGCAAGATCTAAAGATATACCTTCAAGCACTCACCTCCCCGGCAACGGCGCCAGAAACTGCTTGATGTCTACTACGCAACCTTCTTCTTGTAGACGTTGTTGGGCCTCCAAGTGGAGAGGTTTGTAGGACAGTAGCAAATTTCCCTCAAGTGGATGACCTAAGGTTTATCAATCCGTGGGAGGCGTAGGATGAAGATGGTCTCTCTCAAACAACCCTGCAACCAAATAACAAAGAGTCTCTTGTGTCCCCAAGACACCCAATATAATGGTAAATTCTATAGGTGCACTAGTTCGGCGAAGAGATGGTGGTACAAGAGCAATATGGATGGTAGATATAGATTTTTGTAATATGAAAATATAAACACAGCAAGGTAGCAAGCGATAAAAGTGAGCGTAAACGATATTGCAATGCTAGGAAACAAGGCCTAGGGTTCATACTTTCACTAGTGCAAGTTCTCTCAACAATAATAACATAATTAGATCATATAACAATCCCTCAACATGCAACAAAGAGTTACTCCAAAGTCACTAATAGCGGAGAACAAACGAAGAGATTATTGTAGGGTGCGAAACCACCTCAAAGTTATCCTTTCTGATCGATCTATTCAACAGTCCGTAGTAAAATAACACGGACCTATTCTTTCCGTTCGATCTATCATAGAGTTCGTACTAGAATAACACCTTAAGACACAAATCAACCAAACCCCTAATGTCACCTAGATACTCCAATGTCATCTCGAGTATCCGTGGGTATGATTATACGATATGCATCACACAATCTCAGATTCATCTATTCAACCAACGCATAGAACTTCAAAGAGTGCCCCAAAGTTTCTACCGTAGAGTGAAGACGAAAATGTGTGCCAACCCCTATGCATAAGTTCAGGTTGATCACCAAAACATACATCAAGTAGATCACGTGATATCCCATTGTCACCACAGATAAGCACATGCAAGACATACATCAAGTGTTCTCAAATCCTTAAAGACTCCATACGATAAGATAACTTCAAAGGGAAAACTCAATCCATTACAAGAGACTAGAGGGGGAGAAACATCATAAGACCCAACTATAATAGCAAAGCTCACGATACATCAAGATCGTACCATCTCAAGAACACGAGAGAGAGAGAGAGATCGAACACATAGCTACTGGTACATACCCTCAGCCCCGAGGGTGAACTACTCCCTCCTCGTCATGGACAGCGCCGGGATGATGAAGATGGCCACCGGTGAGGGATACCCTTCTCTGTCAGGGTGCCAGAACAGGGTCCCGATTGGTTTTTGGTGGCTACAGAGGCTTGCGGCGGCGGAACTCCCGAACTATTCTGTTCCCCAATGTTTTTAGGGTATATGTATATATATATAGGCAAAAGAAGTCGGTCAGGGGAGCCACGAGGGGCCCACGAGGGTGGTGGCCCGCCCAGGGGGGCAGGCGAGCCTCCCTGCCTAGTGGCCACCTCGAAGCTTCCCTGACGTCTACTCCAAGTCTCCTGGATTGCTTCCGTTCCAAAAATAGCTCTCCCGAAGGTTTCATTCCGTTTGGACTCCGTTTTATATTCCTTTTCTTCGAAACACTGAAATAGGCAAGAAAACAACAATTTGGGCTGGGCCTCTGGTTAATAGGTTAGTCCCAAAAATAATATAAAAGTTTATAATAAAGCCCATAAACATCCAAAACAGATAATATAATAGCATGGAACAATAAAAAATTATAGATACATTGGAGACGTATCATACCACATTTGAACCAGGGCACAAAAACCACCTGTTCTGCGCCTAATGCGCAACGTGGAGCACTGACGCTCGAATTTGGCCGGGAAAACAGGAAAACCGACATGTGGGGCACACCTGTCGGGACGACGTGGCGCAGACTAGTCCGATGGAGGAGCTGGTCCACGACCTCCTTGCCACCGGCAACCGTTCATGTGGGTTGTGGGGGCCAGCAATGTGGTTCAGCCCCCGCGCCGCCTCTTGACCGGCGACTGCGGTGAGCGACACACTCATCGTCACTGGACACGGTCGGCTTCAATGTGCCGAGGGTGGCGTTAGCGCTATGGCACGACCAGCAGATCAACACCCGGCTCGTCGAGGATGCACAGGGCGCCGAAGTGCGCACGTGCCGCGACGCGTCCGCGGAGTGGTGCAGCGCGGCCAACTACATCCCCAGGAACTGAGACCATGCCGGGTCGTCTTGCTTTTTCAATGACATGTAGGGATCGCATGTGAGCAAAGGGCATCTCTAACGTTGCCACGACCGCAGCTGACTACCCTGGCACACCAAAAATCCTCGTCCCTCGTGTCGTCGCGCGGTGCATTCCCAACCGGCGCTAGCTGCCCGCATTCGTGTCGTCCGTTCGTATGCCATCGTTAAGAGGCTCGGTGCCCGAGGAACCAACTCCGGCGACTTAATGACACACCCGGATGCTTGGCCTCACCAGAATGCGCTACTTAAACCAGCAACGCCCAGTTAAACTCCACACTATAGAGCATCGTCCTGCTACCTGGCACCACATCCGCCTTGACCGCAAGCGAGAAAACTCTGCGGGAGAGCTTGTCTTCAGGGATGAAGCTCGAGGTCGATGCCCTCGCTCAAGTCACCGCTCGCGACAGAATAGCGCCATAGCCGGACGCGGACGGGACCGCACAAGGGCTGGCCATGCTGGCGGCCGACGACGGGAGCACCGTCAGCCACGCGTCCTACTTGCCGCCGTCCAACGTCCGGCACCGCCGAGGTCGGGGACTCCTCCGAGGATGAGTAGGGCATGGGAGGAGGCAGGGCATGGTGTGCCAACTCGCGAGTCAGTCTCCCGTGTTCTACTCTTCCTCGCCGGAGACCGTACCTTCACTTCATGGTTCTTGAACCCGCCCCCGTACATGGAGATCGCAGATGGAGGACTTCGGTCGCTGCCGTAGAATAGGTTCAGGGTCAGGTTTCTTTTATTTTTCTGTCCTATGAAAGTTCGAAATGTAATGAAAATCTGCCGTGTTTGCATTAATATCGTCCGGTGTATATGAACTTTCACAATAATAGTAAGATAAAGAGTAGGCAAACATCCAATCAAGTTAGAAGGTCATGGCGCTCCCACCACCCACCACGGCGCTGTCCCCATCCCCGGCGATCTCCCTTCTCCTCCACTAATCTGTGGATCCTCTCCGATCATCTACTCCGGCGTCTTCTCTGGATCAAGTCAATACCCATCTTCTATGGGTTCTTCTGGTGGATCTACCCTTGGCTTGGATTTCTCCTAGTGTAGGGTTTTTTTCAGATGAGGTTTTCAAATCTACTAGGCACATGGTTCATCCTTTGGGGCGCAGAAGGCCTTTTATTTTAATTGTTTCATTCAGCCACCATGCCTTCCGTCTTTCGGAGGATTCTGTGGCAGCGGCTTTGGAAGCGACAATTGGAGGCTCGGCAATTGATCTTCATGTAGATCACATCAACGACAAGGTTTACTCTTTCCAAGTTTCTTGCAAGCAAGTTGGTTTTATTATTATGGACCTCCGTTCTTTTGCCTGTGATCTGTTCAAGTGCTATTTTCATTTGTGGGGTAATGGGGGCCCTAATTGAATTAGAGAGCTCAGGATATGGAAGAAGGAATGCGATGCTGAATGGATTTTAGTTAGTCCAACTAAGTGTCGATCATCTTTAGGTCTTTTGGCCACACATAAACCTCCTATTAGATCGGCTATCAAGTCTGCTGCATCTGCTAAGAGGAAGCTTTCTTTTGCCACTTTTGAGCGATATTGTGCTTGCAAGGGATATAAATATCTGGCTACGCAAACGTGTATTGATACTATTAGGGATGCTGGGAATGATATTCCTGTTCATGAACGTGTAGTCATACATCAGTCCCCTCCCACGGAATTGCTTTGGACAGTGGCTCGTCCACCCATTGTATTTGGTACAGTCACTCCTTTGCCGGAGTTGAGCCGGCCAGCAACATCTGCGTCGGTGAGTGATCCGGTTTCTGAGGAACTGTCCCCCGTGCATGCTGGGATTTCGCCCGCACCTTTCGCGGGGGCGGGATTGCCTCCTATTCAAAACAATGGTCAGGTTTCCCACCCAGCTGCTTTGGAGGCCCACCAGGCCTCTAGCCCACCTGTGCCGCATAGCCCAATTGACTTTGGGCCTTCCAAGCCTCCTGGTCTGAGCCCTCTGGACTATGGTCAAGATATCCCCTCCTCACAAGAGGCCGCGAGGCAGTTTGAAGCTTTGGTCGATGACATGGTGGACCATTTGGTTACATGCATTCTTTGCTCGCACAGGGGCCACTTGTCAGCGGCATGTGGAATGCGAACGGTCTGTACGGCTTGCTCTCGCCCAAGTCACTCTAGCCGCGACTGTAATGATTTCGCGCGCTCCAATGGATTTGTTTGGAAGCCAATTTCGGTGCAACAAAAAACGATTTTATCGGAATCTGCTGCTTCTCATGGGAACAGAGCCGGAGTTATTAGGATAGACTGTCCAGTCCCATCGCCGCCACCCCCATTGCATCTTCCTTCTCCCATGCCAAAGTAAACCCCCGAAAAGCCTCTGGCTCTCCCATGGCGAACTATGAGCTCGATCCTCAGCGCTTTGTGCCTGCTGGCCACCACATCATCGATGGCGGCGATCGTCGGCTTCCTCGCACCTTCTTCACGCCTGCTGCTCGTCCGCCCCGTCGTCATGAGGACTACATGGTCGCAGAGGTGATGCCTGCACCTGAGGGGCCGCTCGGCCCGGGGCGGGAAGAAGTCGTCCAGTTTCTGCAAGATATAGGTACTCTGGTCCGATCTGCTCAGCCGTGGTTTCATGGGGTGGGTTTGTTCCAAATCAGGGATCCGTCAGTTAGAGACACCTTCATTCAGCATGCACCTTTTCCGTTGGGCAATGATCGTTTTGTTAGATTTATGAAGCATGATGAGGGGGAAAATTTCAAGGGAACACATGGTTTTCGCAAGGGCTGGTTAATGTTCATTGGGATTCCTCTTGATTACCGCACTCCAGAATACATCTCGCAGGCTGTAGGCACTTTCGGAAAGTTTATTTCTTGGGACAGTGAGGATCCTTATCTTGTCCGGACTTTGGTGGAGGCTAGCTTTCCAGATACGCCTTTGGTTCCAAGAGATGTTGTTTTTGGTGATTATGCGGAGTGGGGAGGTGCTCAAGTGTCTTGGACTACTGCATGCTATGTTCTTGGTGCGGATTTTGCAGATCAAATGCCAAATGACGAAGACCCAATGCCTCTGGACGGAAACCCTAATCCGTTGCCTGGTAATCTGGTACCAGATAATTTGCCTTTTGTTTTGCCACCATTCCCAATGTTGGGATGGAATGATGCACCTGTTGTTCCTCCCCCTCCACCTGTGAATGATGCTGCTCCTGGTTGGGGAAATGCCATGTGGGGAGATGAAGCTGAGGATGAGCAGGCCCTGCAGCCGGCTGCTCCTGAACAGGATCAGGTTTCTATTGTGATTGATCAGCCGGAGGGATCAGTTTCTGTGGACCAGCAGGAGCAGGAGCAGCAACAAGATTTGCCTCTCCCAGATCATCAACTTCAGCATTTGTAGCAACCTGTCTTCGAGGAGAATCAGCTGGCAATTGTGCCTTACCAACCACCTGTGATTCAGCACCATGAGATCTTTATTGGCATGGTACGCATTATGGCTGGACCTCCTCTCCCTCCGGAGATGATTTGGAAGAGGTCTTTCTAGAACCTCATGTTTGATTTTTCAGTTAAGGAGGTGCCAAGGTCTACCTTCTTCAAACCGATGGGCACAATAATCTATTCCAAGAGGTCTTTGTCCATAGCTTTCGATGAATCCAGACAGATGTCCTGTTTGACTGCTTCCTTGGCCATGGTTGCTTCTGTTAGAAGACCTCTCATGGTAAAGCGCCCAGTGGCCAGAGCTTTATTTGAGGAGCTGCCGGCTGATTCAGTTCCTGTTTCTGAAGAAGTTGCATCTGGTAATTCTGCTGCCTCTTTCTCTGCTGAGTCATCACCTGTGGTTTTCTCTGTGGAACAAAATACTGGGAGAAAGCGGAGAGAGAAGTAGAAGGCACCTGTTGTAGATACGTCACTGAGACGTTGCACTCGGAGCGCGGCAAAGTTAGATGCACTACTAGGAAAAGGGCTATAGATAATATGGACACTAATGGCGCACCAGACATGCGGTGCACCACTACTATATAGCAGTGGCGCACCGTGTGTTGGTGCGCCATTAGTGTTATAGACACTAATGGCGCACCATAGCCATGGTGCGCCACTACTAACAAATTTTCCTTTTTTTCCAAAACTACTAATGGCGCACCAGGGCACAGTGCGCCATTACTAGTTTTAACAAGTAATGGCGCACTAGTCACCCCGTGCGCCACTACTCACCAATTTTTTTTTCCAAAAATACTAATGGCGCACCAGTGTACAGTGCGCCATTACTAGTTTTACCTAGTAATGGCGCACCAGACACCCCGTGCGCCACTACTATCATTTTTTGTTTTTTTGTTTTGCAAAACTACTAATGGCGCACCGCCAGCTGGTGCGCCATTAGTAACCTGGGACCAGCTAGATATTTTGGACAGCCACCTACACACTCACTTTCCCCACTTCATTCTCTCCACCTCCTCCTCCAAGCTTGTCTCGGCTGCCTCCTCCTCCTCACCTCATTTGCGCCATAGATTCATCCAAATTAAGTGGTTAAATTACCTTTTTTTGATAGGTAAGTAAGGGGAAAGCTTTCTTTATGTTGTAGATCTACTTATTTCTCCCTCCAACAACGTGCACATGCACTTTTTATGGCATAGCTAGATCTATGTATGTTTGTGGTGTTGCATATGTTTGTGGTGTTGCATATATGTGTCGGGTGGTTGGTGCGACATATGCCAAGGGATGGCTTATCATTGTGGGAGCCAATAAAACGTCGCCGGTGCCTGGAAACGGGATGAGGCGAAGACATGCACGCCGGCGAATCTTACCCAGGTTCGGGGCTCTCCGAGGAGATAACACCCCTAGTCCTGCTCTGCGGGGTCTCCGCATGATCACTAGATTGATAAAGGGTAGCTACAATCGCTCCTAGAGCTGTTGAGGTCAAGGGAGAAGAAGAGCAAGGCTAGCTCCTGCTTCTCTCTATCTATGGTGTGTGTGCTATGCTTGGGTGCGAACCTACAAGCGAACCCTTTGCATGGGTGCTCCGGGGGGTTTATATAGGCCTACCCCCCGGGGGTACAGTGGTAATCCGACTGGGAACTGGTCCCAGCCGTCAGTGTCTACGCTCGCCGGCTTCTCCGCCGGCTGGTGGGTCCCGCCGGCTGGTGGGTCCCGCCGGCTGCCGGCTAGTTGGTCGACAGGCCGGTCCCACCGCCTAGGGTCTTGTCGGCGGTTGCTTACTGTAGCCGCGCCTCCGCTGATGAGGGCTTTGTCGAGGTAAGCTTGGCTACAGTGGGCCGCCTCGGGGGCTATCACTGTAGCCTTACCTCGTCTTGTCTCCTTAATGGGGCTCCTGCTTCGAGGAAGGGAGTAGCCGGCTTCTGGAGGCCGGCTATACTCTTGGCCGACTAGGAAAAGCCGGGCCGCCTTCACGCCTCTCTCTGGCTGAAGGGGCCCGCAGTCCTCGGGCCGTACAGGAGTGGGTTGTGGATGACGTCGAGGCTAGCGTGGCTACAGTGCCGAGCCGCACGGGAGACGTCCCTCCCGTACGGCCTCCTGTAGCCATGCCCGCCTCGGGCTTCGGGGGTCGTGCGCCGCACTGTGGCCACACCCCGTCACGTCGCCGTTATGTAGGAGTGGTTGTGGTCTTGGCCGGCTCCTAGGAGTCGGCGTCCTTCTTGACCGACTTCTTGGAGTCGGCCACCCCGTAGTCGCCCTAGGGAGGAGTCGGTGAGGCTGGGTCGCCTTCCGGGAGTCGGCTTTAGTGGTAGCCGACCAGGGAAGGCGGCCCAAATGCTTGGAGTGCTTGGAGGCCCAAAGGCTTGATAAATTTTCCGAAGAGCCAGGGGTAGTCGGTTAGGCTACCTGTGGCCATTTACTCCGACAGTAGTCCCCGAAGCTGATTGGGCTTCGAGGTGGAGTGGGGTTCAAGAAGCTCGATCAGCTTCCTATCGTGACAAGCCGGCAGCTGGGAGCCGGCCTTGGTCAGGCGCGCCGCCTTAGTCGAAATCTTCTGGAGTCGGGAGGCGGGAACCCGCAGGCACGTGCACCGGGCCGCGGGCCGGCCTCGAGCCGTCGGCGTGCCACGTGGCCAGAAAGCCTGCCAGCCCACGCGCGCGACGGGACGTTGCCGCAGGGAGGGGGCTCGCCACGTCCGCGCCCCGGCCCAGGCGCGGATCCTTTGCATCCCGCAACCGCCCGCACGTTTCGTGCGGCCGTTTCGGCTCGCACTTATGCGTAATAAACGCGAGACGTGGGAGGAGTGGGTGCAGTTAATCCCACATCTCCTTCCCACGTCCGGCCTCTTCGGCCTCGTGAGGCTATAAGTAGGGGGTGGCGGAGGGCGGCAGGCCCTCGCACGCTCCTCCTACTTCCACCATCTTCTTCCCTGGCTCGTTCTCGCGACAGCGCCTCACCGCCGCGCTCTTCCTCCGCACGCTCTCCTGCCGCCGCGCTAACCCTCGCCATGCCTCCTCACGTAGAGCAGCTCGGCGGGGATTGGGACGGCTCCATCATCCATGACGACCACATCGACTTCCTCCGCGACACCCAGCGTCTGCCCAGCGCGGACAAAGTGGAGGTCCGCCTCGCGCCGGAGAAGGAAAACAGGCCGGCGCCGCGGGAGGGCGAGCGGGTGGTCTTCCGCTCGCACTTCTTGCGCGGCTTCGGCCTGCCAGTGAGCGCCTTCTTCTGCTCCTGGCTGGAATTTTATCAGCTCCAGCCGCACCACCTCACCCCCAACGCGGTGGTGCTGCTGTCGGCCTTTGTCACCCTGTGCGAGGGCTATCTCGGCGTCCTCCCCACCCTCGAGCTCTGGGGGGAGTTCTTCCAGTCGAAGCTGGGCACGCGCGTGCGGGGCGTGCCGGCTCAGACTGGCGCCTTCATCGCGTCGCGGAGATCAGGCGCCGACAGCCCCTTCCCCATCATCACGCTGATCCAATCGGTGAAGAAGTGGCAGAAGTCCTACTTCTACGTGCGGAGCATCGCTCCCCGGGGCGACTACCTCAACTTGCCGGCCTACGTGGCCGGCCCACCGGCGGGCAGGCTGCCCCAGTGGTCCTTCCGGGCCGTGACGCTGTCGCAGGCAGGAAACGCCGCCATCGCCCGACTGCGGGTGATGGTCCAGTCGGAGGGCCTGACGGGGCCCGACCTCCTGGCCGCGTTCGTCACGCACCGGGTTCTTCCGCTCCAGAGCCGGCCTCATCTGATCTGTCAGATGAGCGGCC
Source organism: Aegilops tauschii subsp. strangulata (assembly GCF_002575655.3). Taxonomy (NCBI): domain Eukaryota; kingdom Viridiplantae; phylum Streptophyta; class Magnoliopsida; order Poales; family Poaceae; genus Aegilops; species Aegilops tauschii. Next base: position 442,478,256 of record NC_053039.3, read on the forward strand.
AGCTCGATCCGAGCCGAATGTGCACCAAGGAGATGCCGCAGCACGACGCCGCCTCCATGGTGAATTACCTCGCCAACTGCCAACTTTCCGAAGACTGGCCGTTCGGCAAGGAGCCATATAGCCGTGCCAATCCTCCGCCTACGGTACGCTCCCCTCGTTTCTTTTTCTCTCTCTCAGCCTTGTCGCCGAGTTCCTCTGGGCCAACTCTAGCTCAGTCGGCTTGCTTTTTGGCAGAGTCCTCTGCTTCGGCCGGCCGGCGGGACAGACGTGGAGCGCCGCTTCGTCCCCGACTGGACCAAACACGACCAGGAGGACCCCGACCTGGGGGCGGTCCATATGGAGGACGCCGTCGAGCCGGCCGGTGGCCAAGCCGGCAGCGAAGCGGGCGGCTCCGGGTTCACCGCTACCTTCGATGACTGGCCGGACAAGGATGAAGCCGAAGCCGTCCCGCTCCGCCAGCCGACATCCGGACGCGGCGCGGGCTCCTCCGGCGCGCAGCCTGCTTGGGGAAGAGGCCAGAAGCGCCGCGCCGCCCCGGGCTTGTTCGGCAGCCGAACAAAGAATCCCAGGGGCGGTGCGGCCGCCACCAGGCAGGAAGAGGCGGCCGCGAAGGCGGCTCGCTTCCGCAAAGTGGTGAAGCAGCCGCAGACCGTGTCGGCGTAAGTTCTCTTTCTCTATGTACTTTCTTTCTTTCTTTCCTTTGGTGGTTCTTGAACCTTCGTCTTCTTTTTCAACGGTCAGAGCTCCGTTGTCACTTGAGCGGGCGGCTGCCGGCTCCGTCGTCGAGTCGCCAGGGGGCTCTGGGAGCACTACCCGCCGCGTAGATCCCCGCACCGCCCTCCTGGAGGCGACGGAAAGGAACGCGCGGGAGGTGCGGGAGGAGCAGGAAGCGCGGGAGGGGGAGGCACGGAAGGCAGCCGCCGCCCAGGCAGCTCGGGAGGAGGAGGCGGCGAAGGCGCTCGCCGAGGCCGCAGCCAAGGCCCAGGCAGAGGCCGAGGCCGAGGCGGCGGCAGGGGAGGCTTTGATGGTCACCCCCCTGCGCACCATGGCGCCAGGGGACGTGGATACCTCGCCAGGGGGAGCCAACGGTTCCCAGCCGGGGCTGGGAGGAAGCGGCGACGATGTCATCATCCTGGAGAAGGCACCGGAGCCGACTCCTCCGACTAGGGCGACCCAAGGCCGCCAGCCTGAGCCTGCGCCCGCACAGTCGGCGGAGGGCGAGCCAGCCGCGGGGGCTGAGGTGGCGGTCCGGGTTCCGCCAAGCCGGCGTGCAGGGAAGGCCGCGTCGGAGCCACAGCCGGCCGTGGGCTCCAGCTCGTCGGCCCGAGACGCGGAGGCGGCCAGCGCTACATCGGGGTGGACACCAGGCGGAGGGACAACCGTGGTGAACGTCGCTGCACAAGACGTCCGGACCCGGCTCTAGAGCCAAGCCGCGGCGCTGAGGCAGTTTACTGACGAATTCCTCGCAACGCGGGCAGCCATCCGGGTTAGCATTCCTATCTTGTTCTTTCTTGATCTTGATTTCTCTCGTGGGGGCGCGTCAGCGCACCCACTGGGTGTAGTCCCCGAGTTCCGAGTCGGCTGCTGAGCAGGCGGCTTGGAACTTCTTGGAGATTTTGTCTTTGCTGCTTTTGTTCTCACTTCGGTCTTCTGTCCGTCTTGCAGGACTACCACAACCTCCGAGCGGCCGCCTTCAACTCCCAGGCTCGGGAGCTAACTCAGAAGACCGCCGATCTTACTGAAAGCCGAGGTATGTGACTTGATTTTTATCTCATGTGGGGGCGCGTCAGCGCACCCACTGGGTGTAGTCCCCGAGATTCGGGCTGACTGCTGAGCAGTCGGCTCGGATCTTCCTTGATGATTTCTCATTGTTCTTCTTCTTCTTCTATCTCTGCAGCGGCCAACGCCAGTCTGAGGGCACAGCTGGGGGAGTCCCAGACTGCTCTTCGTGCCAAGGACGCGGAGCTCGCCGCGTTGGTGCAGGAGCGCGACCGCCTGGTCAAGAAACTGGCCGACCAGGAGGAAGGCCACAAGGCGGCGCTGAAGGCTGTGCAGGATCGCGAAGCCACCCTCCAGGCCGAGTTCGAGACGGAGGCGGCCGGCTGGGCAGAGGCCAGGCAGACTCTGGTCTCCGGCTATGGCCAGATCGAGGACCTGGTTGACGGTAAGTCGTCTACCCCTTCGTCCTTTCTTGCCATCTGCCACTTTGACTTGTTTTTCTGATTTTGGTGTTCTTCTTTTCTTTTCTTCTTCGCGCAGAGTACTTCCCTGGCTATTCAACTGCCGCCAACCAGGCCAGCGAAGCCCGTCCCCAGGCGAAGAGGCAAGCCGGCTTCGAGATCTCGCCAACCGCTGGCCGTTCGCTGGAGGAACAGCTCCTGGCGATCCAGGCTCGCATCCAGCTGGCTCACAGGCTGCTCCGCCGGTTTCAGCGCGCGGGGTCGCAGGTCTTGGCCGCCCTCTGGCCCGGCCAATTGGTCCCTCGCACCCCCAGTCGGACCGCCGACTGGCTGGAGGTGGCAGGGGGCCGCTTCGAGGCTTGGAAGGCGTCAACGGCTCGCTCCGGCACCAGGCGGGCGCTGGAGTTCGTCAAGGCCTGGTATCCCGGCCTGAACCTGGACTAGCTGGCTACCTGGCGGCAGCAAGCCGACACGGAGCTGGAGCCGGCGCGGCCGGCCATCATTCGGCGGGCTTCAGCGATCGCCGACTACACCGACACTAACGTCTTCGCCCCCGAGGTGGACGACAATGGAGTCGCCCAGCCGGAAGATTGGTTCGTGCTGGACCCGGCGTACGGCGAGGACTCGGCGGAGGAGATCGACTCCAGCGACGAGGGCGAAGAGGAGGAGGAGGAGGGTGAAGACGCCGAGCCGGCTGGTGGAGTAGCCGGCCAGCCTGACCGTGCCTCCAGCACTACGTCACGTGCGAGTGCGTCTCCTGCCGCAGGAGGTGGTCCACCCGGGACCAGCTAGGTGGCCACTCCTTCAGCCGGCGAGGCCGCCTTCCCCGACCAGCTCGGCCTTCCTGTCGCGCCTTAGTCTTCTTTCTTTTGTTTTCCTGTCTTGTTACTTTTGAACAATGTTTGGTTAAGTCTGCACAATTCCACCCACTGGGTCTATTCAAACTCAAGTCTGTTGCCGGCCTGTGGGCCGCTTTATGTATATAAGTTATGCAATCGGTCTTTCCTTGTACTTTCGCTTTTTGTCCTTCTGCTTTTTTCCATTGCCGCCCTCCCTTGGTTGCCGCCTCCCTAGTCAAACAGTTGCTCTGCAATCTGTAGCCGGGGAGTGCCTGGCCGATTGGGGAGGGGGAAGTACTTTTAGCTCTTCCGGACTTAAGCTAAGTTTTTTAGGAAGCCGGCCAGCCGGCTGCTTTGACAGCCGGCAGGCATATTTGGAGGCCGTCTCTTTGCTATATAGGTTAGTTGTTCCTTAGCCGTTTTTCATGTGGGCGTCCTTTCTGTCTTCTCTCTTGCTAGTCGGACAGTCAGTTCTTTGAGCTGCGACTTTCAACAAGAGAGGACTTGGGAGCCGGCGCACTACTTTGCTGACTTCGGGAAGAACTTTGAATATAGCGCAAGGCGGCCAGTCCCCGGGCCGACTAGTCGAACCCGGTGCCGGACAAAAATTCAAAATGTAATAATACATTCATGGATATGACACTTGTCATTCATAGATAAATAAAAGGCAGTCCCCGAGTATTGTTCGGGGGGCCTGTTGGTTTGTACTTAATACAAAAGGGGTAGCGTGATACATACTGCTATTCAGCTGTAAAATCGTCTTAGGAGGTTTGCGTTCCATGGTCGCTCCGACTCCTTGCCGGAGTCGTCTCTCTTGCGTGCTCTTGGCTTTTGCGCGTCGATCAAGTAGTAGGAGTCGTTGCCGAGTACCTTGCTGACGACGAAGGGGCCTTCCCAAGGGGCCGAGAGCTTGTGCTGGCCGGCTGTTCGCTGGATCAGCCGGAGCACAAGGTCGCCCTCTTGGAAGGATCTTGGCTTGACCTTGCGGTTGTAGTAGCGGCGCAGGCCTTGCTGGTAGATGGCGGACCGGCTGAGGGCTAACAGCCGGCCTTCTTCCAGTAGGTCGACGCCGTCTTCTCTTGCTTCTTTGGCTTCCTCCTCCGTGTACATGGTGATCCGAGGCGAGTCGAACTCAATGTCTGTTGGGATGACAGCCTCGGCACCGTACACAAGGAAGAATGGAGTGAAGCTGGTTGACTTGTTGGGTGTAGTGCGCAGACTCCATAGGATAGCCGGCAGCTCTTCGAGCCAGCAGCCGGCCGATCGCTCCAATGGTACAACCAGTCGGGGCTTGATGCCGGAGAGGATAAGTCCATTTGCTCGCTCGACCTGGCCGTTTGACTACGGGTGGGCAACGGACGTTAAGTCCAGTCGAATGCCCTGCGTCGCGCAGAAACGTGCCAGCGCGCCTTTGGCGAAGTTCGTGCCGTTGTCGGTGATGATGCTATGCGGCACGCCGTACCGAGTAGTGATGTCGGTGATGAATGTCACGGCAGTCGGCCCATTCAACTTCTTAACCGGCTTGGCTTCGATCCACTTTGTGAACTTGTCCACAGCAACGAGTAGATGTGTCATGCCACCGCGGGCTGTCTTGAACAGGTCCACCATGTCCAGTCCCCAGACGGAAAAAGGCCAGGTGAGGGGAATGGTCTTGAGGGCAGAAGCCGGCAGGTGTTGTTTGGAACTGAAGACTTGACATCCTCTGCAGCTCTTGACTATTTCTTTAGCATCCTCCAAGGCAGTCGGCCAGAAGAAACCATGGCGAAAAGCCTTGGCCACGAGGGATCTTGAGGCGGCGTGATGGCCGCATTCTCCTTGGTGGATGTCTTTGAGGATTGCCACTCCTTTTTCTGGCTCGACGCAACGCTGGAAGACTCCAGTGACGCTGCGCTTCACTAGCTCCCTGTTGATTATTGTGTATGTTGTGGCTCGTCGTTGCACTAGTCTTTCTGCGATCTCGTCAGCTGGCAGCTTTCTGCTGACTAGGAACTTGAGGATGGGCTGGGCCCATGAGGGAGTTGTGACTTCTTCTGCTGTTAATGTGGCCACCATGACTCGGGTGGGTGGGTTGGGTGTTGCATTGGAGTCGACCACCGCTTCTTGTGTCGTTGCAGTCCCCGGGCCGACTGCTGCAGTCCCCGGGCCGGGTTCTAAAGTCCCTGGTCCGGGTGCGACTACGTCAGTCCCCGGGGCAGTCGTCGGAGTCCCCGTGCCGCCTGCGGGATTTCTTGAGCCGGATCCGGCTGTTTCTGGCGCAGGCGGTACGAAGATGGAATCTGACTCTGGAGATGGCTTGATGGACGGCTTGAGGAGGCGCTAGAGGGAGACGCTAGTCGGTATGGCTTGTCGGGTGGAGCCGATCCGTGCTAGGGCATCTGCTTGGTCGTTGTCGGCCCTTGGCACGTGAAGGAACTCGCACCCTTCAAAGTATCCGCTCATCTGCTGGACGAGGAAACGGTAGCTCGCCATGTTCGCGTCCTTGGCATCCCAGTCGCCAGATGATTGCTGGACCACCAAGTCTGAGTCGCCGCAGCACAGGATCCGGCGTATGCCGAGCTCTTAGGCTAGCCGGAGCCCATGTATGAGCGCCTCGTACTCGGCCACGTTGTTGGAGGCGGCGAAGTGGATCTGCAGCGTGTACTTGAGTTTGTCGCCTTTGGGAGAGGTGAGGACGATGCCGGCTCCCAAGCCGGTGCGCATCTTGGACCCGTCAAAGTGCATCCGCCAATGGGTAGAGTCGGGAGCCGGCAGTAAGTACTGGGTCTCGGCCCAGTCGACGAGGAAGTCGTCCAATGCTTGCGACTTGATGGCGGTGCGGGGTTGATAAAAAATTGTGTAGGGCGCCAAGGCAATGGCCCATTTGGCCACCCGGCCGGATACATCCCGGCTGCCTATGATCTCGGCGAGCGGGGCAGTGCACACGACCGTGATGGGGTGCTCTTGGAAGTAGGGCTTCAATTTCTTGGCAGCGAAGTACACCCCATAGCACATCTTCTGGTAGTGCGGGTAGTTTTGCTTTGAGCTGGACAGTACTTCGCTGAGATTGTAGACTGGCCTCTAGACCAGCTGGGCTCGGCCTTCCTCCGGGCGTTGGACCACAACAACAGTGCTGACGACTCGGCTTGTCGCGGCGATGTAGAGGAGCATGGGCTCCTTCTCAGTCGGCGCAGCCAGGACATGCGGAGTGGTCAACATTTTCTTCAACTCATGGAAGGCTTGGTCGGCTTGATCATTCCACTCAAAGTGAGTGGACTTCTTTCATGAGTCGGTACAGGGGGAGAGCCTTCTCTCCTAGTCGGCTGATAAAACGGTTCAGGGAGGCTAAGCAGCCAGTGAACTTCTGCACATCTCACAGCTTGGTGGGAATCTCCATCCTCTCGATGGCCTTGATCTTGATAGGGTTGCACTGAATGCCGCGTTCGGAGACCAAGAAGCCTAGCAGCTGGCCGGCTGGCACTATGAACACGCACTTCTCGGGGTTGAGCTTGATCTGGAATCGGCGCAAGTTGGCAAATGTTTCTTTCAGGTCTTCCAGCAAGGTATCGTGCTTCTCTGTCTTCACCACAATGTCGTCTACGTAGACGTGGGCATTTCTGCCAAGTTGTTTCAAGAGACATTTCTGCATGCAACGCTGAAAAGTGGCACCGGCGTTTCTGAAGCCGAATGTCATTGTCAGGTAGCAGAAAGCTCCAAAGGGTGTGATGAAGGCAGTCTTCAGGCGGTCAGCCGGGTCCAACTTGATCTGATGATACCCTGAGTATGCATCCAAAAAACTTAACAGCTCGCATCCGGCTGTGGAGTATATCACTTGGTCAATCCGTGGCAAAGCAAACGGATCCTTTGGGCAGGCCTTGTTCAAACTTGTGTAGTCTATACACATGCGCCACTTGTTATTATTCTTCAAAACCAGAACTGGATTGGCAAGCCATTCTGGAAAGAACACTTCCATGATGAAGCCGGCTGCAAGGAGCCGGGCTATCTCTTCTCCCACGATTCTTCGATTTTCTTCTGATAGTCGGCGGAGGGGTTGCTTGACCGGCTTCGCATCAGCTCGGACATGAAATTTGTGCTCGGCAAAATCCTTCGGGACACCCGGCATGTCCTTTGGGGACCATGCAAAGATGTCTCGATTCTCACGGAGGAAGTCGACGAGCTTGCCTTCCTATTTCCTGTCCAAGTTCGCCCCAATCACGGCGAACCTCTCCGGGTGCTCCGGGTCTAGAGGTATCTTCTTCGTCTCTTTGGCAGGCTGGAAGGAACCCTGCGCATCACAGTCCTTGGGGTTGGGGGACAAGGCCGACTGCTTGCCGGCCATGGCCACAACCCGCTCCAACATCTTCTTCTCTTCGGCCACCACGAAGGACTCGGCGAGCCGGCTGCTGGCCATGGCACACTCGATGGACTTCTTGTAGTCGCCGGCTACCGTGATGATCCCCTTCGAGCTCGGCATCTTCATCTTCAGGTAGGCGTAGTGGGGCACAGCCATGAATTTGGCCAACGCAGGTCGGCCAAGCAGTGCATGATAGGGGCTCTCCAAATCCACCACCTCGAACCATATTGCTTCCCGGCGAAAGTGATCTTTGTCTCCGAAGAGAACATCCATTTTGATCTTGCCGATTGGAGAGCAAGATAGGCCGGGTACGATTCCATGGAAGACGGTGCGGCTCGGCATGAGCTGCTTTGCTTTGATGTTCAGCTTGTCCATGGTATCGCGGTATAGTATGTTGATACTGCTTCCGCCGTCTATCAGGACGCGGGAAAATCTGGCAGCTCGCCTCTCCGTCGCAAGGGTGACGTCCAAGACCATAGCATAGGAGCCAGGCAAAGGCATCACCTCTGGGTGGTCGGCCTGGCTCCAGCTGATGGGCTTTTCCGACCAGTGCATGAACTCGGCGGTGCTAGAGGCGACTGCGTTTACTTCTTGGTGCTGCCGGCGTCGGCAGCGCTTGTCGTCGACTTGACTTGTGAAGACGACGTAGGCGTCGTGCGCTTCGGGGAACTCGTCTTGGATGGCGCCGACTGCCGGCCGGGCCGCCGGCTGCTGGGGAGCTGGAGGCGGCGGGCCGGGAGGCGGAGGCGGCACCATCCCTTCACCCTTGGAGATGCGGGTGAGCCAGTGGCATTTCCGTGTTGTATGGTTGGACAGCTTTGCGCCGCTGTGGAACTTGCAGGGAGCATCGAGTGCTTGTTCGTAGGAGAAAGAAGGCTGCCAAGGCGGCCGGCCACCCTTTTTCTTGGGAGCGGGCCGCTCTTCGGGCTGCTCGTCTTCAATGGTGGCCACCTGCCGACTGGAGGAAGTCGGCATGGGGCCCTTGCGCTTGTGGTCGTTTTGGTAGGGGCGCCGGTTAGGGTCGCCAGCCGGCGTCTTGGGAGCCGGAGTAATTACTTTCCCCGAGGCATCCACTCGGAGCTCGGTCTTCATGGAGGAGTCGGCAGTGGCGTACTTGTCAGCGATGACTAGTAGCTCGTCGAGGGTAGCCGGCTCGTCGCAGAGGAGTCGGTGCTTGAGGAGGGTGCCCTCTCGGCACCCGGCAGTGAAGTACTCGATGGCCTGGACCTCGTGCACTCCCTCGCAGGAGTTGTGGAGCTCGGCCCCCCGCGTGAGGTAGTCGCGGGTCTACTCGTCGGGCCCCTGGACGCAGAGGGAGAGCTGGCGAGGCTTGGGAGGCCGCTCGTAGGTGCTGGTGAAGTTGTGGACGAAAACTTCGGTGAAGTCCAGCCAACTGTTGATGCTGTAGGGCTTGAGGCTGTTGAGCCATGTGTGCGCCGTGCCCTGCAGCATCAGGGGGACGTACTTCACGGCAACGCGCCGATTGCCGTTGGCGATGCTGACGGCTGTGGAGTAGTCGATGACCCAATCTTCCGGCTTCACCGAGCCGTTGTACTTGGGCGTGTCTCTGGGAAGCGAGAACCCTTTGGGAAAGGGCTCGTCGCGGATGCGGGGGCCAAAGCATGGCAGGCCGACATCGTCTTCTTCTTCTAGCGCCAAGGATCGAGCGAGGCGGTCGATCCTGTGGCGGGCGTCGTTTTCGCCGACTCCTTCTCGGCGGCCGAGTCGGTCGCCAAGAGTCGGATGGGTGACAGGCGGTGAAGTGAGGCGTCTTTCTCTTCGAGGCGGGGGAGGAGGCAGGTTTCCCTGGTGCTCTACAGCTCGAGGGCGGCCATCCGCGTCGCGCTCGATGGTAATGCGAGTCCGGCTGCGGCTGGCAGCCGGCTCCTTGTCTTTCTTCTGGCGCGCGCCGCTCGCAGTCGGCGAGCGGGACGTCGCGGCGTGCTCCCGGCGCGGGGGATGGCTATCAGCTCGGGCGCCGGCTTCGTGTCGTTCTGCAGCCGCGTCGATCAGCTGCTGGATCCGTCTTGTCATGTAAGGGAGCTCATCGGCTCCCAGCCCATTGAGCTCCTCTGCAGCCGCCTGAGCGGCTCGCAGGTTCTCGAGCGGGGTGGCGTAGACGGGGTGATCTGCGCCCAGCATGCTGGCAACGGCCGCGCCGCGCTTCTGGACGAAGCCGGCTCGGCTCGGGCCGCTAGGCGGCGGCGTCCCGAAGGCGGCGCGGTCGACTTCGCGCTGATGGGCCTCGGTGAGGCGTCTCATCGAGGCTATCTTCTTGCCCTCCGCGATGAGGGCAAGGCGGCGTGCCTCCAGGGTCTCGGCGTCGGCGTCGGCCGGGATGGGGACGGAGAGGTTGTGCATCGCCGCTTGCTGAGTGTCGCGGGCGTTCTCGCCCGAGTTGGAGACGTGGCTGATGACCAGCACTTCAGTGACAGCGCTGCTGCCGCTGTCAGCTCGAGGGAGGGGGTCGTCGAAAACCACCACATCGGAGGGGTAGGCGTCGAGCGACGCGGTGTCGGAGTCGATGAGCATCGGGTCGGTGGAGCCGACCGACTCCATGTCCGCAGCGGGCTCGCTGGAGACGTGAAGTTGGTCGAGGAGGCTGACGAGGCGGCTCTCGGGGTAGTCGGTGCCTGCGTCGGACGCAGGCTCGTCGGAGATGCGAGTCTCGCCGAGCAGATCGGCGAGGCAGCTCGCTGCGCAGGCGTCGTCGACGCCTTGCAGCGCGTCGAGGCAAACGCCATCGGGCGCAGCAGGCTGGCTGCGCTCGCGGGGGAGGAAGAGGGTTCCCGTCCAGAACAGGTCTCCGGACGACGGTGCACCTGGCCCCATGGTGGGCGCCAAATGTCGGGTGGTTGGTGCGACATATGCCAAGGGATGGCTTATCATTGTGGGAGCCAATAAAACGTCGCCGGAGCCTGGAAACGGGATGAGGCGAAGACATGCACGCCGGCGAATCTTACCCAGGTTCGGGGCTCTCCGAGGAGATAACACCCCTAGTCCTGCTCTGCGGGGTCTCCGCATGATCACTAGATCGATAAAGGGTAGCTACAATCGCTCCTAGAGCTGTTGAGGTCAAGGGAGAAGAAGAGCAAGGCTAGCTCCTGCTTCTCTCTATCTATGGTGTGTGTGCTATGCTTGGGTGCGAACCTAGAAGCGAACCCTTTGCATGGGTGCTCCGGGGGGTTTATATAGGCCTACCCCCCGGGGGTACAGTGGTAATCCGACTGGGAACTGGTCCCAGCCGTCAGTGTCTACGCTCGCCGGCTTCTCCGCCGGCTGGTGGGTCCCGCCGGCTGCCGGCTAGTTGGTCGACAGGCCGGTCCCACCGCCTAGGGTCTTGTCGGCGGCTGCTTACTGTAGCCGCGCCTCCGATGATGAGGGCTTTGTCGAGGTAAGCGTGGCTACAGTGGGCCGCCTCGGGGGCTATCACTGTAGCCTTACCTCGTCTTGTCTCCTTAATGGGGCTCCTGCTTCGAGGAAGGGAGTAGCCGGCTTCTGGAGGCCGGCTATACTCTTGGCCGACTAGGAAAAGCCGGGCCGCCTTCACGCCTCTCTCTGGCTGAAGGGGCCCGCAGTCCTCGGGCCGTACAGGAGTGGGTCGTGGATGACGTCGAGGCTAGCGTGGCTACAGTGCCGAGCCACACGGGGGACGTCCCTCCCGTACGACCTCCTGTAGCCATGCCCGCCTCGGGCTTCGGGGGTCGTGGGCCGCACTGTGGCCACACCCCGTCACGTCGCCGTTATGTAGGAGTGGTTGTGGTCTTGGCCGGCTCCTAGGAGTCGGCGTCCTTCTTGACCGGCTTCTTGGAGTCGGCCACCCCGTAGTCACCCTAGGGAGGAGTCGGTGAGGCTGGGTCGCCTTCCGGGAGTCGGCTTTAGTGGTAGCCGACCAGGGAAGGCGGCCCAAATGCTTGGAGTGCTTGGAGGCCCAAAGGCTTGATAAATTTTCCGAAGAGCCAGGGGTAGTCGGTTAGGCTACCCGTGACCATTTACTCCGACAATATGTTTGTGTTTGCAGGTACCGGCATTTGAAATGCGATAGTTTCCAATATTTTGCCGGAATGTTGATTCATTTCCGTTTCGGCGCGAATTTTGGCACTATGCATTCTTTTTTGTCCTATTTTTAGGCAAAGTCATGCCAAATTTTTTCTTGGTTCTAAAATATCGTTTTGCTCTACCCCGCTGGCGACCATTGTCCGCACGATGACCGAAGGCATCGTGAATAGGTTTTTGAGCTCCGCGAAGGCCGAGATGCCTCAAAAGAATTAGACGGAGATAAGATGTCTGTGTCGAAGATGCAAGCTGAGGAGCCTTATGGACCCGGATTCCGTACAGGTGTGGGACCACCTGCTCTTGCGTGGTTTCATGGATGGCTATCGGTGGCAAGGTGATGAAGATGATTATGAAGTTGTCCATGGGGCCGGCCGGCAAGAAATGAGGAAGGGCAGCAAGACAACCGCGGCGAGGGCGGGCGAGAAGACGAAGAATCTCCAGGACATGATCACGAAGTAGATGCAGTACACAGTCATCATGTAGAAGATGCCGGACATGATGATGAGGAAGATGCCGGAGCAGACGAAGGGCATGATCATGAAGATGAAGATGCCGGAGCAGACGACGATGGACCATCGATGGGCTGGGTGCAGGACCCTCAGAATCAAGAGCTGCTTCTCAGGCGGACGGATAACGCAAGAGCTGCCGACTGAGAGAAAGCCAAGCTGGATCAACTGGAGATAGACGCGGTTACTCCATTGTATGAAGGATGCAGGCCGGAGGATACACACCTGAAAGTAACGCTCATGGCTCTGGAGATGAAGGTAAAACACAAAATGACCGAGGCATGCTTCGACGAGAACATGTCATTCTGGCACGAACGTCTTCCCAAGGGGAACAAGTGCCCGACCAGTTTCGAGGAGGCGAAGAAATCGTGTGTCCTCTGGATTTACCGCACATGATATACTATGTGTGCATGAACAATTGCATCATTTATCGGGACGAGCACTCGGAGTCTACCATATGTCCGGTGTGCGGCGTCACTCGATACAAGAAGAGGAAGAAAGCTCCTCGAAAAGTGGTGTGGTACTTTCCGATCACTCCTCGTCTGCAGCGGTATTTCGTGGACCATAAGGTAGCAAAGCTCTTGCGCTGGCACGCGGATAGGGAGGAGAAGAAGCGAGAAGATGACGCAAATGATCTGGAGATAAATAAAAAAGACAAGATGCTGAGTAACCCTAAGGATGGGAGCCAGTGGCAAGCGTTGAACTTCGAACACCCAGAATTTGGGAACGATCCAAGGAACATCGTGCTGGGTGCGAGCACCGATGGAGTCAATCCGTTTGCCAGCCAGAGAAGCACACATAGCACCTGGCCTATGTTTGTGTGGATGTACAACCTTCCACCCTAGTTGTGCATGAAGAGGAAGTACATTCACATGAGTATGCTAATTGAAGGGCCGAAACAACCAGGGAACGACATCAATCTGTATCTGGGGCTGGTGAAAGAGGAGCTAGACACGCTGTGGAAAACGCCAGCCAATACGTGGGACGCCGCAGAGAAAGAATATTTCCCTATGAGAGCCGCACTGCTCACGACGGTGCACGACTATCTCGGTTACAGATATGTCGCGGGGCAGGTGGTCCACGGATTTTCTGGATGCGTCAGGTGCATGGATGACACAACGTATCGCCAGCTAGATTGAGATCCTGGGTCTTCGGAAACCATGTTCATGGGACATCGAAGGTGGCTTCACGATGATGACTCATGGAGGAAACGGAAGGATCTGTTCGATGGTGAAACCGAAACCCGAAGACGCCCGCGTACGAGGAGCGGCGAGGAAATAGACGAGCTGTTGAAAAATTGGAAAGATTGCCCACTGCGGGGAAAGTGGCAAAAGGCGCCAGAGCGGGGAAAGAAGCGAAAGGCGCAAGAGCCGTTGCTGAAGGTATGGAAAACGAGGTCTGTTTTCTGGGACTTGCCGTACTGGAAGATCCATCGTCTGCCTCATAGCCTTGATGTCATGCATATCACGAAGAACATGTGCGAGAGTCTGCTTGGTACCCTGCTCAACATGCCAGAGAGGACCAAAGATGGGCCGAAAGCAAGGGCAGACTTGAAATCAATGGGCATCAAGGAGGAGCTTCACGCTAATGATGATGATGATGAGGCGAAGTAGGACACAGAAAGTTGTCACAAAGGCAAAAAGGCCAAGAAGACCGGAAATGACTTCCCTCCCGCGTGCTTCACTCTAAGTCAGGAGGAGATCGATCAGTTTTTCACCTGCCTCATAGGAGTAAAACTTCCTTACGGTTACGCGGGGAAGTTAAGCAGATACCTAGACTCAGCGAAGCAGAAGATCAGCGGGATGAAGTCTCACGACTGTCACGTGCTGATGACGCAGATACTTCCAGTTGCAATCCGTGGGATCAAGGACGCGCACGTCCGTGAAACGCTATTTGGCCTATGCAACTTTTTCGACGTCATCTCTCGGAAGTCGGTTGGCGTGAGGCAACTCAGAAGGCTACAGGAAGAGAACGTGGTGATACTATGAGAGCTTGAGATGTACTTCCTGCCCTCATTCTTCGACGTTATGGTGCATCTGCTGGTCCATATCATGGAGGATATCATCCAACTTGGGCCGACCTTCCTGCACAGCATGACGCCGTTCGAAAGGATGAATGGTGTCATCAAAGGATACGTTCGCAACATGTCACGTCCGGAGGGAAGCATAGCCAGGGGCTTTCTGACCAAAGAGTGCATCTCCTACTGCATGAATTATCTCGGCATCGAGAACCCCATTGGTCTGCCCGTCAACAGGCACCTCGGCAGGCTCGCTGGATGGGGTCACCGTGAGGGTCACCGCGAAATGCATGTCGACTTCGAGGGTCGACTCGCCGACTTTGAAAGAGCAAACCTAGTCGCGCTACAACACATAGACGTGGTCGATCCTTGGGTGGTAGAGCACAAAACCTTTATTGAGAAGACGTACAATGACCGAGGCCAACAGAGGACAGACGGAGATATAATCAAAGAGCACAACTCATGTTTCACGCGTTGGTTCAAGCAGAAGCTTTTGTCGTACCCTTTACATGAGGTTTCTTCCGCGGAAGAACAACTCATATTCGCCTTGTCATAGGGCGCCGAGCACAACCTAATGACGTATGAGGCGTACGATATCAACGGCTACACATTCTACACCAAGGGAAAGGACATGAAGAGCGATGGTTATCAGAACTCCGGGGTAACGATGGAATCCTACACCGGTAACGACAAGGACAGATACTACGGAAGGATCGAGAAGATCTGGGAGCTGAGCTACGTTGGAGAGAAGGTCCCGATGTTCCGTGTCAGATGGGCCAAGAGCGTCCTAAAAGAAGACCGGTATTTCAGCACCATGGTTATACCCGAAGCCAAATCCAAGACCGCGGGCGCAAACGTCACCGCGAAAAATGAGCCATGGGTACTGGCTTCCCAAGTGGACCAATGCTTCTTCATTACCGACCAGTCAAAGCCCAGTCGTGTTGTCGTGAGGAGAGGCAAAAGGAAGATCATCAGAATGGATGGAGTCGCCAATGAGCAAGACTTCGACAAGTACGGTGACCCAAAGATGGAACATGATGACGACGATGAAGTACCAGCATACACCACAAGAAGTAGCAGGACCAACCTACCTAAAGGACGTCCGTTCAAGAGAAGAACTCCATTAATGAAAAATAAGGGCAAGAAGATTGTGAACAGATAGCTAGCTAAGATCGATTGTATTTAAATTGTAGCCTTCATTTCTCGATTGTATTTCGACATATTGAAATGATATTTCTTCTGTTCTACTATCCTCATGACTATTTATTTATGTTTATTATGGTATAGAATTTCTAACTCACAAAAAGTATTGAATTTGTTAATATTTTTTGAACTCATGAATATTTTTAAATTTCATGGGCACTTTTTGAATTCATGAATATTTTTTCAAATTTGATGATATTTTTCCATATTCAATATGAAAAAATATTGAATATTCATGAGGACACTCGATCTCGATCCCCCTCCATCTCGATCGCTATCCCCCCTCGCCAGATCCCCCTCACCGCCGAGCACCCCCCACCCTCCCCCGCTCCACCGCCGCCGCCAACCCCCCGCAACCTCCCCGTCCAGCTGCACCGCCGCCGAGCACCCCCCGCACCCTCCCCTGCTCCACAGCCGCCGCCGACCCCCCGCACCCTCCCCGCTCCACCGCCGCTGACGACCCCCCACCCTCCCCTGTCTCCTCGCTCGGTTCCCCCTCTCCCCCCCGAGCGCCATTGCTATACAAAAAAAAATTACTAATGGCGCACCACTCTAGGGTGCGCCATTGCTATTCAAAAAAAAAAAGATTACTAATGGCGCACCTCTCTGGGATGCGCCATTGCTATACAAAAAAAGATTTCTAATGGCGCACCGCGTGTGGATGCGCCATTGCTATCAAAAAAATTCTAATGGCACACCACTCGGGGTGCGCCATTGCTAACCCTTCCCCCCACTAAAATCCCCAGTCCCCTTTCTATCTCTCACCCGCCCACTGCCCCGCCCCGACCCGACCCGTACTGCGCCGCCGCCGCCCCCGCACTTTCCCACTTCCCCTCCCCTCGCGCTGCTTCACCCGACTAGGTCGTCGCCGTCACCGCATCGTCCCCGCGACCACCGTCGTCCCCGCACCCCACCAAGGAGTCCAGGAGCTCACCGCGGATCGAGGTCTTCTTCCACCTCCGGCCACTGCGGCCTCACCGTCGATCCGCGTCACCTCGTCAACCCCGGCCCCGCAGGAGCTCGCCATCGTCTTCCTCTCGGTGAGCTGCACCGGTTCCCCTTCCCCCCCTTCGATTTCGTCGCCGTAGACTGTCGCACCACCGCGCCCCAGCTCCTGGTTGCCGCCCCCCGTGGCCGTGCTCCCCTCGGCCCCTGGCCGCGCCCTCGCCCCGCCCAGGCGCGCTCACCGCCCTCTTCTCCATTCGTTTCGATTTGCCCGCCGTCTACTTCAGTATCCCTAACATGGTCACCTCACGCGCAGACCACAGCGTGCTTCTTCCCGGGACGTCGTGCTCCCGCTGTTGCAACCCTAGTGCCGGCGCCATTTACCTCGTCGAAGGTATCATTCCCGTCTCTCCCTCTCTCTCCCCCTCTGTTTCATTTCCTTCCTCTGAATTTGATGTCCAAATTGGTTGCTCCGCTGCAATAGTAGATGTGAGAAAACTGAAACCTTTCTTCAGACAAGTCCTATCTAGAGTGCATCTGCTCATGTGCATGTCATACTGGTGAAACTGATTGCAGGGATTCAATCAGTTATTGTATATATGTCGTCACTTAACCAACATTGACTAGTCACTGCGGACACCAATATGTTGTCGTTTGGCTTTCCTGCAAAAAAAAGAAAAAGAAAATGAATGCGTCCGTTAGCTGCTGTAGGCGGGCGATCTTAGTTGGTGTTGTCAAAATTAGTGACAAACAAACATGTGTGTGGCCATATAGCCTTCTCCAGTAACCATTCAATGCTACATGAAGTGAAGCATCCATACAAGTTACTAATCCAGATTTGTTTTGTTTTGTTTTGGACAGTAGATGCACTGCAGATTTCCGTTCATGTTTTGGACAGTTCAACTTATAGAAAAGGTGTCATCTTGGTTAGTGGAATTTAGAACCTGTTATTCTTTTTGAATACTTTTATGTTGATTCTCTGGGATCTTGTTGGTGCCTTTTAAATTTAATTCTTGCCTAGCTAATGCCCAGATTGTGATATATTATTCATTCTACGGGGATGTTTTTGTCGACTACTACATTGCTCCAGTCTTATGTGCTACTGTCAATGTGGGATGTATAATAGGCCAGGCTGATTTTTACTCATTCCATCGCTTCATTGGCCTGCCAATGAACTGTGTTGGAATAGAAAAACTAGTTCTAGGTTTATTAAATTTTTTATAAAATGGTAAAATGGTGATGTCTCCTGCTGTAACATGTACCATCACATATGGTATCTTGTTTGAATTTGGCAATGGTATAATAGTGCTCCTTGGGGTTTCTACCACTAGGATCTGCTGAAGTGCTATTTTTTTACCATGCTCATCCGTTCCAGTAATAAAGATAACCCTCTTCTCTAGAAAGAAAAAAGTATTCTTGTTGATTAGTGGGATTTGCATACTGTTATTTTTTTCAAAAGATCAAGTTGATTCTTGGGGATCTTGCCGGTTCCTTTTAGATTTAGTTCGTGTATAGCTAATGCCCATGGAGTGTAATCTGTTTGTTTGTTCATTCTATGGATATTGTTTTTTCAGTTACATTGCTCCAGTATGTAGGTGCTACAATGTGGGATATATAATAGGTCAACTTGCTGCTATTAGATCTGGAATGGAAGCTCACATAAGTTGAGCTGCTTGTTGTCCATATGAAAGCAGAGGACCGTATGGTCTGTGGCCTTTTCATCCATATGAAAGTAGAGGCACATTGTGGTGCTAGTTTGCTGGGTTTTGTCTCCGACCATCGTGTCGTGATGATTTTGCAGGTACCCCGAGAGGCCCTTGAGTTTGCCGGAATGTCGATTAACCTCCGTTCCGACAAATTCGGGTACTCCATATGTCCTATTTTCAGCAAAGGTCATGCTGAAATTTTCCATGAATTTTAGCATGACTTTGCTCAAAATAGGACATATGGGGTACTTGCGACTAATGCATGGGCCGGGGTATCTTAGTACTTAATTAAGTAGGATCAACTGCCCCTTTATTCTTGCTGCATTAAACCATAGGTGGCAATAGAGCCAAATGATTAGGCCCAACTTAGAATTCTCCGTCCCTTTTCTTGATAGGGTATATTATTAGAAGATACCCATATATATCAGTCAACCTAGGGTGCCTCGGCATCGATAAACCCTAAATGATGAAAACTTAACTTAGCATTTAGGGTGCCTCAGCGTCGACAAACCCTAAATTATAAAACCTTGGCTTTTAGGGTGCCTCGGTGTCGATAAAAACCTAAATGATGAAAGCTTAGGCTTTTAGGGTGCCTCGGCGTTGACAAACCCTAAATGATAAAATCTTAGCTTTTAGGATGCCTCGGTGTCGAGAAACCCTAAATGATGAGACCATGATCTTGTTCCTTGACAATAACCAACTTTTTGACCAAACTTTTTTCCTATTTAGAGCGAAACATGGCCCACAATGATGAGGTCGGCGGTTCGGGCGGCAAGGCATTCTGGGAGCTGTCCCAGGAGATGGAGGAAGAACCTCACCGCTATGAGGACGCAGCGGAAGAAACCGATCCTGTCTACACAACCCCTAGTGGCATTGGGGATGACACCACTCATGGTACCGCCGACGATGCCACCACTAATGATGGCAGCGCACGCACAGATGGCAGCCAACCGAAGAGGCAACGGAAGGACCGGCGCCCGAACGTGCTCGGCACCGTCAAGGAGGAATTTACTGAAGTGAACTGCGACGGGGATCCAACGGCGCGCAAAGAATTAGTCAAGGGGTACTCGGTTCAGCTCGGGTGCATTCTCCGGAGCACCGTCTCGATCAACACCGAGAACCTAAGGCATAAGGACCGAGGGAATTTGCGCAACCTCCTCTTCACGAAGCTGCACGAACGATACAAGTTCCCCGCTGACTTTGCAAACACACGACTCTCAGGGAATAAAGTGAACAGTGCCGCCCTCACGAAGATGAGCACGGCCCTGTCTACTTGGAGAAGCGCGGTGAAGAGAATGATTAACAAAGGTGATAGTTATGAGAAGATCAAGGGGAAAAATCCATCGATCAACGAAGATGACTACAAGGAGTTCAAGATCAAGTGCAAGAGCGGAGCATCCGAGGAATCAAGTCAGTGGGGGAAAGAGATGCGGGACTTGAACTTAGGGGTCCACAAACTCGGTCCCGGCGGTTACAGAGTGGCGGAACCTATATGGGACGAGGAGGACGCGGAGCGTGCCGAGCAAGGCCTACCGCCCCGCTTCGAGAAATACCGTGAGAAGCAGACCAGGAACTATGTCAGGGCCCGGTACAAGGAGGACCTGGTAACAAAGGAGCTTACCACGGATCCGAAGACCAAGGCGCTTGAGCGTGTTCTGGTAAGGAATACACCCCCGCCTAATTAGCTCCATGTGGTTGCATTCTAATTAATGAAGCCAAATTTCTAAATGGTTCACATTCCTTCCGCAGGAGACTGAAAGCAGTAGCGCGGGGTCGTCACAGAGCTCCCCAGCTTTGGACAGCACTCTAAATAGGGCGTTGAACATAATGAAGAACAAGGATAAGCTCAGTAAGCCGTCGTCAGCTGGTCGTGTGGCTGGCAAAAGCTTGTCCACAAAATGGTCATCATACTATAACGCTGGTGGGCGAAAGGAGAAAAAGACCAGCTCGAAAAGCCAGTCGCGCGAGGTTCAAGAACTCAAGGCACAAGTGGCGCGGATTCCAGAGATTGTCTAACAGCAAGTGCAACAACAACTGGGAACGACGCTCACCGCCATTGTGCCTAGCTTGATTCAGGGGCTGCAGGCGTGGATTGCGGGCGGCCAACAGGGGCCGCCCTCGGTTCCCAGCTTCACGACCAGCAACTCGCACAACACGCAGGCGGCACCATTGGTGTCTCCGGCGGAGGCGGTATTGGTGTCTCCGGCGCCGGCACGGGCATTGGAGCTTAATGCACCCGGGTGTACGCCGGCCGGCACCTCGGCAGCAAGCGGCCCCTCCGTCAGTTGGACGCCCACCGTTGGCGGTGCCTCGACATTAGCCGAGCTCGACGCCATCACGGTAACTGAGCTTCTCGGCCGATGAATTCATCTCCTTGCCTTTGACTGGGCATCCCTGACGCCCTACATGTTTTCGCAGGGCGCCGCCGACGTTCCATGCACTCTCCTGCACTTCGTGGGCGGCGAGTTGAGCGATGTCGCCAAGGGCAGAATCGTTCAACCGGGCAACCCCGTGTTCCACGGTAATCCGATGCCACCCACCGTGTATAGGGTTGAACTGGTTCGGGTGCTGCCAGGCTGCGACGAGTTGTTACCTCCGATTCGACCCGCTGGGGCTAACGAAGATGATGTGATGACCCTCAGCGCCTGCATAAGCTGGCCCCTGCTTTGGCCGAAGAGCCAGATTCGTTAGGGGGTGGGAGACACCACCGCATAGACAACACCGCGAGTCGTGCCGGCGCCAAGCGATGGCAAGACCGCCGCAACGCTACCGGACATGTCGGACATCCCTATGGCACAGGATCCGGACATGCATATGGCATAGGATCTGGACGACGACGACAACGACGACGGTACATTTACCAACGTCGATAAGTACTTTGCCGAACATGGGTACGGTGACTAATTCTTCGGGCCTCCTTCTCAAGAACCCAACCCAGAAAAAGACGACCACGATCTAGCTGGTACCGCGGAGAAACCCAATTGCAACAGGCGTCGTCTGGCGTTCAGTTCTCAGGAGACGCCTCCAGCTGCCGCCTTCACCGAGCCTCAGATAGCCGAGGTGCGGAATATTATCAGCCCAAACACACTCAAGAAGGCAGTATCAGAGCAAAACTCGATCCCATTACAGTAGATGAGGAAGAAGGGATGGAAACGAAAGAATAACAAGGGCGGTGCGAGTCAGCCGGCACCGAGTACGATCCGTGCTCAGGACGGGCCACCTTCACCTAAGGATATCTCGAGGAGGGTGCATGTGGCGGGTAGGCCGATGCTACCGACTAATCTGCTCAATGCTGCAACCGGTGCTATGCGGAGTCTGCATGACAGTGTTCTTTCTTTGAAGAAGCGGCGTCTCTCCGAGAATGATGTGGCATACCCGGTTTTTGTGGCCAAGGTTCCAGAGGGCAAGGGCTTTGTGGATAGCGCCATCGGGGGTACGATCGTCCTGCGGTTTGATGACATCTTCGCTATGTTTAACCTTCATCTGCTACACTACACCTTCGTTCGGCTATTTTCGCTGAGTATGGAGATGCGGATCGTTAGAGACAAGACCCCGGACATCGTGATAGTCGACCCCTTTACATGCGTGCCAAGATCTTGGGCAGCGCTGGGGACCGGCAAGTCGCGAGTTCATCCCTCGAAGGCGTCATTCTGGCAAACCTAGATAAGGATAACTTCCTCATGCCTTACTTTTCCGAGTAAGTCATCCCCTCACCGCCCCGTAACATATGATTTCTTAGATTTCGATCGTTCTTTTTTTTCTAACATTCCTTGTTTTGTGCAGTGACACACATTGCACACTCATCCTCTTAAGCCCAAAATATTCCATGGCCACGTATTTCGACCTGGACCGTCAGTCGAAGAAAGACTACACAAATATCAAGAAAGTTCTTGATGATGTTCTCCCCGGCTACGCCAGATCTGGAGGCACCTTCAGCAGGCCAGTTCGTAGGTACGGCAAGCACATCTTCAGCCACAATACGACGTTCCCCTGCGTCAAGCAGCCGCCTGGCGGTCAGAAAGATGCCTACTACGCCCTCCATCACATGCGGGTGATCGTACGGGACCATAATCACCTTCTGCCACCAAATAATCTCAAAGATTGGGCCGCACGCTTGTCGGCAATCCAGGACGCGGACATCAGACAAGAATTCTTTCGCATCCAGTCAGAGTTTGCAGAAATCATCCATCAATATGTCCTTCGTACCTCGGGGCAGTTCTATCTCAGACATCAACCGTCCAACAGTGAGATAGAAACAACGCTACAAATGTAGGCTGACAACGCCCGCGATTTCATGACCATCACGAAAGACGGCGGCTTCATCCACGCTACGGTCCCTGAGTCAAGTCGAAATTAGTGATGCTATGTAGTTCTGAAATGTCGATTGGCTCAAGTTGTAATATTAAACTTTAATGAACTTGTATGTCTGTTTGGTTCGGATAGTCGTTCAACTTATATGTAATCGATGCTATTTATTAGTAGGACCATGAATCGTGCTATTAATGTGTTGCTTTTCTCTTCCGATCCTTTTGTTGCATACTTATATATTGCTTATGTATTGTCTGTGAATTGCTACTAACGTTTTGTTTGGCTAGTGCATAGAGATGCCATCATATGTCGTGTACAAGGGTAAGG
Organism: Aegilops tauschii subsp. strangulata; assembly: GCF_002575655.3. Classification (NCBI taxonomy): domain Eukaryota; kingdom Viridiplantae; phylum Streptophyta; class Magnoliopsida; order Poales; family Poaceae; genus Aegilops; species Aegilops tauschii. The sequence goes on from NC_053039.3 coordinate 442,500,673, forward strand.
TTCCCGGAGTCTACGACGACTGGGAGTAGTGTTGGAGACAGGTTCACCGTTTCTGCGGTAACAGTTACAAAAGGGTACACCACTAGGGCGGAGGCAGAAGCTAGATACACGTGCTATCTAGCGGGAGAGAGGAGGAACCGGATGAAGACCAGTTTCATCGCACTGATGCTAATCGTGATGACCGCAGCTCTCTTCTATGTGATGGTAGTTTAGATGATCGATATCGACTTCTAATGTGAAGACAAACTCGCTACTCGCGGTTTCGAGACTTGTAACGTTCTAACTTTGTTTGGTGTTTTGAATTCGGAGACTAATATGATGAATTGTATTCGGAGACTAATCTTCTATTGTATTCGATAACTGTGACGCCCCAAGACCAAGACCTCCATTATTGTTGTGTTATGTCCATGCTTGCATGCTTGTGATGTTTGTTTTATTTTATTTTGCATCATGGTCATCATTGTTGTTGCATGTTTGTTGAGTGCCTTGTCATATTTTACTTCTTGCATCATGTTCATCGTTTATTATATTGCCTTATGCCATCCTTGTTTGTTTTGCCATGCCTATCTCTTGTCATATTGCATTTGGTCTTTCATGTTGTTGCCATGAGCATCTTGTGCATTACCCTTGTCACCCTCTCAAACCATGCCCATGCTTCATCCACCTATCCATCTCTTTCTTTCTTTTGGCAAGTGCCATTTTTCACTCCTCCATTAATGTTCATCTTCTACCTATAAATCTTGCTACATGTCCCGAACCTCTCTGCCTAATTTCACCTCCATTGAAGTTCTTTTGGTCAGGTTCAAAAATGACCCAAGCTTGAATTATATTCAAACTTGTTTTATTTTTCTACCTCTAAAATTGCCCAACTCAATTTTATCAAATAGTGGGTAATTCCAGCAGCTTAAGGATATTTTTATCTCTGCAAAACTCCTCTCCTAGCCCCTTGGCCTTTTTATTTTCCTTGCAGCTGCTTATTAGTTATCCAGCAAATAAAGGGAAGGGAAAAGGCCTTGCCTGGTCTTCCCACAGCCAGCAGCCCACCTAGGCACCGCAGCCAGGCGCAGCCCAGCAGCCCATCCAGCCCACTCGTTCAGAGGCATCGTCAACCTCCTGTACGGCGCACATCCAGCATGTCCACGGTGACAACCGCGTTGATTTGACGGCCGTCCGGCGTCCCTAGCCCATATATATCATGTCCAAAACCCTACCCGGCCTCCCCATGACCGATTCAGACCCTCTCCTTCCATCGCCGCCGCCAGGTAAGGCTAGCCACGCCACGCCGTCGCCCTGCCCACCATGCTCCGGCCGAGCTTGAGCTCGAGCTCGGGGTAGCTCGTCGCCGCGCCTTCGACCCCCTCGGCAACTGTGGAGAGGAACGCCATGTCCCTCTACTTCCCCTTCCACCACGCCCGCACCGCCACGGCCTCTGGATCTACCTCCCCATCGTCCTCTTCCTCCCCTGCATCACGGACAGCAGCCCCACCAAGTTCAGAGCTCCATCGCGTCGTCTACGGCTCGTCTCCGTCGACCCCATCGTGTCTTTGGGTGAGCTGGGTACCGCACCTCCCTCTCCCATCTGTCTCTTTTGCGTTTAGGCGCCCCTAGGGTTCGTCCGATCCATGTCTTTGCCGTGCTCCCGGTGATCCGGCGAAGCCTGTAGTTCTCTGTTGCTCGCTTAGATGCAGTAGCGTCTCCGTGCTTCGGTTCTCGCCTAGCGCGCCCCTCCGCTGGCCTCACCCCGCACACGCACACGCCCCTGCACCTAGAAGCCCCAAGCACACGTGCTCCTCAGCCTAACCCGCACACCCGCTGTGGCCTCCCAAGCCCCGTCATCACCACGGCTAACCTCGCCGGCTCCGTCCTCGCAGCCGTCGTCTTCTCTACCTATACAGAGAGGCTCGGCCCTGGGCAATCTCTTAAGGGGCCGCGCCCCTTCCTATGAACTGCAGCCGCGGCAGCGTAGTGGTTCGCACCACGCTCCTGCATCCAGGAGGTCTGGGGTTCGAATCCCAGGAGCCCCTGTTTTTTTGCACGGCTTCCTTTTATTTATTTTTGCTCACACACACTCAGCCGCTTCGGGCCAGATCTGCTGCCGGCCTTCCACAGTGCACAACATTCGGCCCGCATCCTATCTTTATGTTCACTGCGATTTGTCTAATTCCAAGTGCATGCATATTTGCAGAAATGCCACTGGTTTTGCATTGTTGATAACTAAAGATCCATGCATTCAAATGAAACATGTCATATATGCATTTTGTTCATATTTTCATGTTCTTTAACAGTATGCAACTTTCATCCTTGTTTAAAATGTTTAAAATGCTGTTTGTTTAAATTTGCTCGATTGCCATGTTAAAATGATTTATTTCATAACTAAATAACCGTAGCTCCAAATTTAATAAACTTTACATGTAAGTGGGGTAGCAAAATGCCTAGTTTAACATGGTGCACCTTGTTTTACTGTTTAACAACAATAAAATATGGTTTTAGGCAGAACAGTACCAAATCTAAAATATGCATATGAGAATTTTCCGGAATTGTTATTTGTTGTTCCGGCCTCATTTAAACTTGCCTAAATAGTTAGTTTACTTATGCTTCACCTCTTTCCATGTTAATCAACATTTAATATTGTTGGGTACATAACCGAGAGAGAACTAAATAATTGATGTGGTGTTGTCAATATGAAACTCGTTGCATATTGAGCTCCACTTAATTTGTAGTGTTGTTTGTTGCACTTTGCCATGCCAAGCCTCATTAAACCGGACATGCATCATACTTGTTTATGCATCATGCCACGTGTATGTGGTGGTTGTTTACTATGTTGTTTGTTTCTTTCCGGGTTGCTTCTCTCGTTACCTTCGGTTTCGTTCCGGAGTTGTGAGGATTCGTTCGACTACATCCGTTTGTCTTCTTCATGGGCTCGTTCTTCTTCCTTGGGCGATCTCAGGCAAGATGACCATACCCTCGAAATCACTTCTATCTTTGCTTGCTAGTTGTTCGCTCTATTGCTATGTCGCGCTACCTACCACTTGCTATATCATGCCTCCCAAATTGCCATGAAACCACCTCTAACCTTTGTCACCCTTCCTAGCAAACCATTGTTTGGCTATGTTACCGCTTTTGCTCTGCCCCTCTTATAGCGTTGCTGGTTGCAGGTGAAGATGAAGATTGCTCCATCTTGGATTATGTTTATGTTGGGATATCACAATATCTCTTATATTATTAATGCATCTATATACTTGGTAAAGGGTGGAAGGCTCGGCCTTATGCCTGGTGTTTTGTTCCACTCTTGCCGCCCTAGTTTTCCGTCATACCGGTGTTATGTTCCTTGATTTTGCGTTCCTTACGCGGTTGGGTGATTTATGGGACCCCCTTGACAGTTCGCTTTGAATAAAACTCCTCCAGGAAGCCCCAACCTTGGTTTTACCATTTGACTACCTAAGCCTTTTCCCTTGGGTTCTGCAGACTCAAGGGTCATCTTTATTTTAAACCCCCGGGCCAGTGCTCCTCTGAGTGTTGGTACAACCCGTCAGTCGCCGGTGGCCACCAGGGGCAACTCTGGGCTCGCCTTTCGAAAGCTTGGACAATCCGGTGTGCCCTGAGAACGAGATATGTGCAGCTCCTATCGGGATTTGTCAGCACATTCGGGCGGCTTTGCCGGTCTTGTTTAACCATTGTCGAAATGTCTTGTAAACCGGGATTCCGAGACTGATCGGGTCTTCCCGGGAGAAGGAATATCCTTCGTTGACCGTGAGAGCTTATAATGGGCTAAGTTGGGACACCCCTGCAGGGTATTATCTTTTGAAAGCCGTGCCCGCGGTTATGTGGCAGATGGGAATTTGTTAATGTCCGGTTGTAGAGAACTTGACACTCGACTTAGTTAAAATACATCAACCGCGTGTGTAGCCGTGATGGTCTCTTTTCGGCGGAGTCCGGGAAGTGAACACGGCTTTTGAGTTATGTCTGACGTAAGTAGGAGTTCAGGATCACTTCTTGATCATTACTAGTTGACGACCGTTCCGTTGCTTCTCTTCTCGCTCTTATTTGCGTATGTTAGCCACCATATATGCTTAGTGCTTGCTGCAGCTCCACCTCACTACCCTTTCCTTCCTATAAGATTAAATAGTCTTGATATCGTGGGTGTGAGATTGTTGAGTCCTCTTGACTCACAGATTCTTCCAAAGCAGCTGCAGGTGCCGATGATACCAGTGCAAGTGATGCTACCGAACTCAAGTGGGAGTTCGACGAGGACCTTGGTCGTTACTATGTTTCGTTTTCTCATGATCAGTAGTGGAGCCCAGTTGGGACGATCAGGGATCTAGCTTTTGGTGTTGTCTTCTTTTCTTTTGGTTCCGTAGTCGGACCTATGTGTGTACTCTGATTGATGTATGAATTCATTTATCTATTGTGTGAAGTGGCGATTGTAAGCCAACTCTTTATCCCATTCTTGTTCATTACATGGGGTGTGTGAAGATGACCCTTCTTGCGACTAAACCACAATGCGGTTATGCCTCTAAGTCGTGCCTCGACACGTGGGAGATATAGCCGCATCATGGGCGTTACAAGTTGGTAATCAGAGCCATCCCCGACTTAGGAGCCCCCTGCTTGATCGAATCGCTGGCGTTGTTGAGTCTAGAACAAAAATGTTTTGAGTCTTAGGATTATATATATCGGAGAGTAGGATTCTTTTTACTCCCCAGTCCCTTCGTTGCTCTGGTGAGGTCTCCTGGCGTAGAAGTTTTGCCTCTTCTCTCCTCAAATTTCACTGAAAAAAATTTAGGATCACGCGGGTATCTTGGAATCGTTCCGATGGTTTTGTGACGAGAACATTGTTCTTGGTGCCTCCTGACATTTAGGGTTTGTGGCAGTGTCCCGGGGAGTTGAGCTCCGAGGTGTTGTCGTCACAATTTTATCGTTGCAGTTCTGGAATACCTGAGTTTCGCCGACATCAAAAATCTCTTTTGTGCAGTTGTTGGTGAGATCACCTCGACGCCACCCAGTACTGGGGCGGGAGTTCGGGAGTATTGCCATAACTCGTATCACGGATGCTTTTCGAAGGTTGAGGTAAATGATTTCCGAAGGTTTCTTGGTTATGTGTTGACGGATGGATACAGCTAGATCTAGGGATTGCTAGTTTGGGTGATATATTTTGTGTCCCCTGTATCCCCAACACCAGATTGCATAACCAGAAAGTTTCGGGAGTTTATAAGTGGGAATTCAAGTAGCTCCTAGGATATCTTTCCGACAGATGCATGATATGAGATTGGGGTTCGACGTCTAGTGGTCCGACTTTCCACAGTTGGTTTTACAGTGGTCTCGTAGTGTCTTAAAGAGTCCTTGGCTATGCCGACTCGGGGACGCTTCGTATGTCATGTGCACTGCCTTGTACATGATGGTGCTGTACGATCGAGCCCGTGTGGGCCCCACCACGAAAACTTCGGACGAAATTTCTACATATGTTTGTTCCGGCTTATTCTGCAAGCCAAATCCTTTGTTTTGTTTTATTTGTGGTATTCGAGTTGCTTCATTGTCAAGTGTTGATCCATACCTTCCCTAAACGGTGTTCTCATATTTCTATGGGAGTGTTAATCCTTCTTGGTCATCAAGAGTGCCATCCCAATTATATTTCTAACCGGTGCGTTTCTCTTCAAGATGATCCCATCATTCTCCCCATCCGCAAGATCAATTCTAAGTTCTCTAAATGATGTTTGTTTCATCCATCCCAAGTTGCCTTTGTTTTTTCCCGCCCTCCCACCCTCTTTCTTCAAGGACTCAGATGTCTTAACCAAGTATCCATTTTATTCATGTGAAGTCCCTTCATTCTTTTCAATCAATGTTCTTACCTGGTGGTTCTCATGAAGATGTTCTTCAAGTTTATCATTCTTCATTCTTTTTCTTCTCCGGTAGACTAAATTCAAGCCTTCAATGTTGGTCACATTCCTTTCCTTGTTTCAAATGCTTTCTCATGCCGGTGTACCTCTTAATCATCCACTTCTCGCCATTCATGTGTTCCGGAGTGTTGAAGATATCTCAGGAGATTCGTGTTTTCATTCAAGATCCGTTCAAGCTATTTCGAGGTTGTTATCTCATTCAAGCCATTTAATTCAACCGGCGCAATCTCTTTTTTTTTAAATTGTTCAACGGTGTTTCTTTTGAGTGGGCCCTAACCCACAGGTCTTTTCCCAGGATCTTACCTGACTCTTCTAATTTTTCTGGAGTTATTCTCAAATTCATTTCAAAGTTTGATGTAAGAATGAATTATCATCAGTCAAATGTCTTTCTCCAAGATCGCTTTAAAATTCTTTTCATTGTTGATTCAACCTTTCTATTCTTCATGGTTCCGGAGTGCATCAAGAATTCATGGTGGTGTTTCTCATCATCATTCTCAACATTTCAAGATCAAGGTAGAGATTTCTCCTAAATCTTGGACCGTTCTCTTGAAGATTCATGGTTCTAGCTTATGCCATCCTCTCATAATTGTTTTCGATTGCGAGAATTCTTTTCATACCCATACGGAGCATTTCATGTGTTGTTTTCGTTTCTTGATCATCCAAAGGCCATCATGGCATCATTATTCATTCCAGCTTTCAGCTCTCGTTCTCCAAATCGTACCGGCACATCATTCAAATATTCTCTAATCAGTTCATGATCTCTTCGTTCTCATGTATCTAAATTCTGTCAAGTATCTTTATTAGTTTTCTAATTCTTCCCGGTGGATTGCGCCTTTGCTACTTTCATTTCCAGTTCTTATGGTGGTTCGTTCAAGAGTTCTCTTCCTTGGTTATCATATAAATTTATTCGTTGTTTCAATCCTACTGGTGATTCATTGAAGATTTTTTTTCAAATTTACGCTATATCTCTCTTAATCCTTTCTACAAGTATAAGTAGTATGCCAAATCCTTTGCTTGTCATCAATCTAAATTGGTGAAGGATACGCGTAATGTAATTCTTATTCTTGTTTCCTCCAAGTGATTAATTCCTTCTTCCGGAGTCCGTTCATGATATCAAATTCTCTATTCCAAGTTGTTCATCTTTTCTTTCCGGAGTTCCAAGTTTTATCGATTATATCATCCCTAAGCTCCATCTAAATCATTGCAATGCTTCACCTTGTGTTGTCAACCTCTCTTTCTTTTTATCATCCTTTTATTACCGGAGTTCTTCATGGAGGCTCTACATGGTGGTTCATCAAGGATTTAATTCATTCTCAAAGTGTTCTTCAAGATTCTTGTTGGAGGAGTTCAAGCATTCTTCATCTTGCATTCCGAAGTGCAATTCTTTCTCTCTTATCTTTTGAGGTGGTGTTATGTCATTCTTGATAATTTTCTTCATGTTTCATGATTCACAAGTTGTCAAGAATGAGATATTTAAACCCATCATATTTTCTTCGTCAATGAGTTGTTTCAACCCATAATAATCTCTTTGTTGGTGTTATCTTGGTATAGATTTCAATTAAAGCCTTCTCGAAGCAATGTTGCTATTATGGTGCTTATCAATGATCCAAGTTTTCTCCTATCCTCTCGGCGAGAGAAGTTTTCATCTCTTCGTTGATCTCAAGCAAGCAATTGTTTTCGTTAGTGGCAGAATTTCACCTCAAGTTTTGAGATGTCTCCATAAGTCCACAAAGATCATATCCTTTCTTTGTTGATTTTTCCAACAACTCCGTTATAACCTTCTTGGAAGGGTGCTTTCCAAGATCATTGGTGGCAGAAGTTGGCATTTTCTTCCTTTATTCCAATGATCTATCTTCTATTTTTTCTTCCGGAGGCATTGTGATGTTGCTCTCTTCACTCATCTTCTCGATTTGTGAGGACCGTGTTATTTTCGTGCCTATCCATGCTCAACCGGAGTGTCGTGCCCTCTTTTCAAGTTCTTCCCATTCTGTCAAGTTTTGCCTCCCTTCTCAACCGGAGTGCTGTCTGAAATCTTTCCTACCCATTGTGCCATTCTTTCAATAGTTCCGGAGGCAGTGTGCTGTTGATTTCATTAATTATCCTCTCATCTTGTAAAGTTCATGTTCAATTCCTTCCATTTACAGTCGGAGTACTGTCCAAATTATATCATTCTTATTCCTTCTTTATCTTGTTTTAACCGGAGTGTTGTGTCTAACATTCCTCTTCTAACCGGAGTCTCATCCAAGTGCTTTCTTTTTGCCAAGTTCATATTCTATGCGTTCCATTTCCAACCGGAGTGTTGTTGTAATTGATCCTTATCGTTCCTTGTACATCTCATTTCAACTGGAGAGCTTGCATATACTTCTTGTCCGTTGTAACCCTTTTTCTTATGTCTTTCAACCTACAAGGTTCTTGTAATGTTCCTTGTTCCTCTTGCTAAACGGAGTGTTTTAAATTTCGTTCACCTCCGTCGTGTCATTTCTTCATGCTTTGGGACCTCTCAAGGTTCTTTGGTTTCACTCGTTTGTCAAAGAAGCAACTTTGTTTTACCTCTTCCTCTTCCGTTTTTCTCCGGTGCCATCCTAGATCTCGGGACGAGATCTCTTGTAAGTGGAGGAGTGTTGTGACGCCCCAAGACCAAGACCTCCATTATTGTTGTGTTCTGTCCATGCTTTGCATGCTTGTGATGTTTGTTTTATCTTATTTTGCATCATGGTCATCATTGGTGTTGCATGTTTGTTGAGTGCCTTGTCATATTTTACTTCTTCCATCATGTTCATCGTTTATTATATTGCCTTATGCTATCCTTGTTTGTTTTGCCATGCCTATCTCTTGTCATATTGCATTTGGTCTTTCATGTTGTTGCCATGAGCATCTTGTGCATTACCCTTGTCACCCTCTCAAACCATGCCCATGCTTCGTCCACCTCTCCATCTTTTTCTTTCTTTTGGCAAGTGCCATTTTTCACTCCTCCATTAATGTTCATCTTCTACCTATAAATCTTGCTACATGTCCCGAACCTCTCTGCCTAATTTCACCTCCATTGAAGTTCTTTTGGTCAGGTTCAAAAATGACCCAAGCTTGAATTATATTCAAACTTGTTTTATTTTTCTACCTCTAAAATTGCCCAACTCAATTTTATCAAATAGTGGGTAATTCCAACAGCTTGAGGATATTTTTATATCTGCAAAATTCCTCTCCTAGCCCCCTGGTCTTTTTATTTTTCCTTGCAGCTGCTTATTAGTTATCCAGCAAATAAAGGGAAGGGAAAAGGCCTTGCCTGGGCTTCCCGCAGCCAGAAGCCCACCTAGGCACCACAGCCCGGCGCAGCCCAGTAGCCCATCCAGCCCACTCGTTCAGAGGCGTCGTCAACCTCCTGTACGGCGTGCATCCAGCATGTCCACGTCGACAACTGCGTTGATTTGACGGCCGTCCGGCGTCCCTAGCCCATATATATCATGTCCAAAACCCTACCCGGCCTCCCCTTGACCGATTCAGACCCTCTCCTTCCATCGCCGCCGCCAGGTCAGGCTAGCCACGCCACGCCGTCGCCCTTCCCACCATTCTCCGGCCGAGCTTGAGCTCGAGCTCGGGGTAGCTCGTCGCCGCGCCTTCGACCCCCTCGGCAACTGTGGAGAGGAACACCAAGTCCCTTTTCTTCCCCTTCCACCACGCCCGCACCGCCACGGCCTCTGGATCTACCTCCCCGTCGTCCTCTTCCTCCCCTGCTTCACGGACAGCAGCCCCACCAAGTTCAGAGCTCCATCGCGTCGTCTACGGCTCGTCTCCGTCGACCCTATCGTGTCTTTGGGTGAGCTGGGTAGCGTAGCTCCCTCTCCGATCTGTCTCTTTTGCGTTTAGGCACCCCTAGGGTTCGTCCGATCCATGTCTTTGCCGTGCTCCCGGTGATGCGGCGAAGCCTGTAGTTCTCTATTGCTCGCGTAGATGCAATAGCGTCTCCGTGCTCCGGTTCTCGCCTAGCGCGCCCCTCCCCTGGCCTCACCCCGCACACGCACACGCCCCTGCACCTAGAAGCCCCAAGCACACGTCCTCCTTAGCCTAACCCGCACACCCGCCGTGGCCTCCCAAGCCCCGTCATCACCACGGCTAACCTCGCCGGCTCCGTCCTCGCAGCCGTCGTCTTCTCTGCTTATACAGAGAGCCTCGGCCCTGGGCAATCTCTTAGGGGGCCGCGCCCCTTCCTATCAACTGCAGCCGCGGCAGCGCAGTGGTTCGCATCACGCTCTTGCATCCAGGAGGTCTGGGGTTCGAATCCCAGGAGCCCCTGTTTTTTTGCACGGCTTCCTTTTATTTTTTTTGCTCAGACACACTCAGCCGCTTCGGGCCAGATCTGCTGTTGGGCTTCCACAGTGCGCAGCATTCGTCCTGCATCCTTTTTTTTATGTTCACTGCGATTTGTCTAATTCCAAGTGCATGCATGTTTGCAGAAATGCCACTGGTTTTGCATTGTTGATAACTAAAGATCCATGCATTCCAATGAAACATGTCATATATGCATTTTGTTCATATTTTCATGTTCTTTAACAGTATGCAACTTTCATCCTTGTTTAAAATGTTTAAACTGTTGTTTGTTTAAATTTGCTCGATTGCCATGTTAAAATGATTTATTTCATAACTAAATAACTGTAGCTCCAAATTTAATAAACTTTATATGTAAGTGGGGTAGAAAAATGCCTAGTTTAACATGGTGCACCTTGTTTTACTGTTTAACAACAATAAAATATGGTTTTAGGCAGAACAGTACCAAATCTAAAATATGCATATGAGAATTTTCCGGAATTGTTATTTGTTGTTCCGGCCTCATTTAAACTTGCCTAAATAGTTAGTTTACTTATGCTTCACCTCTTTCCATGTTAATCAACATTTAATATTGTTGGTACATAACCGAGAGAGAACTAAATAATTGATGTGGTGTTTCGTCAATATGCAACTCGTTGCATATTGAGCTCCACTTAATTTGTAGTGTTGTTTGTTGCACTTTGCCATGCCATGCCTCATTAAACCGGACATGCATCATACTTGTTTATGCATCATGCCATGTGTATGTGGTGGTTGTTTACTATGTTGTTTGTTTCTTTCCGGGTTGCTTCTCTCGTTACCTTCGGTTTCGTTCTGGAATTGTGAGGATTCGTTCGACTACATCCGTTTGTCTTCTTCATGGACTCGTTCTTCTTCCTTGCGGGATCTCAGGCAAGATGACCATACCATCGAAATCACTTCTATCTTTGCTTGCTATTTGTTCGCTCTATTGCTATGCCGCGCTACCTACCACTTGCTATATCATGCCTCCCAAATTGCCATGGAACCACCTCTAACCTTTGTCACTCTTCCTAGCAAACCATTGTTTGGCTATGTTACCGCTTTTGCTCAGCACCTCTTATAGCGTTGCTAGTTGCAGGTGAAGATGAAGATTGCTCCATGTTGGATTATGTTTATGTTGGGATATCACAATATCTCTTATATTATTAATGCATCTATATACTTGGTAAAGGGTGGAAGGCTCGGCCTTATGCCTGGTGTTTTGTTCCACTCTTGCCGCCCTAGTTTTCCGTCATACCGTTGTTATGTTCCTTGATTTTGCGTTCCTTACGCGGTTGGGTGATTTATGGGACCCCCTTGACAGTTCGCTTTGAATAAAACTCCTCCAGCAAGGCCCAACCTTGGTTTTACCATTTGACTACCTAAGCCTTTTTCCCTTGGGTTCTGCAGACTCAAGGGTCATCTTTATTTTAAACCCCCGGGCCAGTGCAACTCTGAGTGTTGGTCCAGCCCGTCAGTCGCCGGTGGCCACCAAGGGCAACTCTGGGCTCGCCTATCGGAAGCTTGGACAATCCGGTGTGCCCTGAGAACGAGATATGTGCAGCTCCTATCGGGATTTGTCGGCACATTCGGGCGGCTTTGCTGGTCTTGTTTTACCATTGTCGAAATGTCTTGTAAACCGGGATTCTGAGACTGATCGGGTCTTCCCGGGAGAAGGAATATCCTTCGTTGACCGTGAGAGCTTATAATGGGCTAAGTTGGGACACCCCTGCAGGGTATTATCTTTTGAAAGCCGTGCCCGCGGTTATGTGGCAGATGGGAATTTGCTAATGTCCGGTTGTAGAGAACTTGACACTCGACTTAATTAAAATACATCAACCACGTGTGTAGCCGTGATGGTCTCTTTTCGGCGGAGTCTGGGAAGTGAACACAGCTTTTGAGTTATGTCTGACGTAAGTAGGAGTTCAGGATCACTTCTTGATCATTACTAGTTGACGACCGTTCCGTTGCTTCTCTTCTCGCTCTTATTTGCGTATGTTAGCCACCATATATGCTTAGTGCTTCCTACAGCTCCACCTCACTACCCTTTCCTTCCTATAAGCTTAAATAGTCTTGATATCGCGGGTGTGAGATTGCTGAGTCCTCGTGACTCACAGATTCTTCCAAAACAGTTGCAGGTGCCGATGATACCAGTGCAAGTGATGCTACCGAACTCAAGTGGGAGTTCGACGAGGACCTTGGTCGTTACTATGTTTCGTTTTCTCATGATCAGTAGTGGAGCCCAGTTGGGACGATCAAGGATCTAGCTTTTGGGGTTGTCTTCTTTTCTTTTGGTTCCGTAGTCGGACCTATGTGTGTACTCTGATTGATGTATGAATTCATTTATGTGTGTGAAGTGGCAATTGTAAGCCAACTCTTTATCCCATTATTGTTCATTACATGGGGTGTGTGAAGATGACCCTTCTTGCGACTAAACCACAATGCAGTTATGCCTCTAAGTCGTGCCTCGACACGTGGGAGATATAGCCGCATCGTGGGCGTTACAATAACTCTGCTGTTTATATGTTGTGTTGTCTACATTCTGTGCAGCAATATGTTTGTAACCTGTGCAAATATCAGAAAAGAAAAAAATCCCTAATATTCATACTAGTGGCGCACCACCCAAAACTTTAGTGGCACACTACAAAATGCACACTAGTGGCGCATCATCAACAAGTGCGCCATTAGTAAGCCAGAGCACATGGTTAAATATGGCCCCCTGGGAGGCATTCTAATGGCGCACCGTATGGTATACTAATGGCGCACCTGTGGTGCGCCATTAGTAATGAAATCTAATGGCGTGGTGCTAGTGGCGCACCTGTAGTGCGCCATTAGTAGGCAAAACAGGTGCGCCACTAGCAGGCCTTTTCCTAGTAGTGATGGCTTAAAAAATGTGGTTTTCGAGCAGCTCTCGCTTCAGCCATCAAAGAAGCGCCCCCGTGCCAAGCCCATGGAGGACAAGGCCCAGCCCACTTCTGCAGACGGCCCTTAAGAAACACAGCCTGCTGCACCGCCGCATACCCCAATTCATATTCTACAGGCTGTGGGCGCGGAGCTGGAGATTGATCCTTCCCTCATATATGTGGACAAGCTTATGGCTAATCCACGAGAGGATTCTTCTTCATCTTCAGCTTAATGATTATGTTAGCTACTATGTTAAGGCCTGGAGAGCCTGCTATGCTTGCTTTCTTTATTGTTGAACTGCGTCCTGTTAGTGAAGTGGCACATTGTGGTACTGAACTTTGTTATCTTTTGGGTGGTATGGCATTGTGTGTCATGCTATATTCGTTCTTCTATTCCTCGGTGATTAATGAATCGTGTGTCAACGCGTAGCTAGAAAATTTTATGTCGGAATGTTCGCGGTCTGAATTCTGATACTAGGCAACGTTCTGTCAGGGAGAAAGTGACTGAAAGTCAGTGTTCTGTGGTTTATCTTCAAGAAACTAAGCTGTCCTCATGCTCGCGTACAACTATGAAATGCATCTGTCCCTATGGCTTTGATCAATTTGTTGAGTCCCCCTCCAGAGGTGCCTCTGGGGGTCTTTTAACTGCGTGGCGATCTGACGTGTTTCATGGCACTCTGCTAGAAGTTAAACCCTACGCTATTTTTATGTAGTTTACCTCAGTTCATAATAATCAACAGTGGTTTCTGGTAAACATTTATGGCCCCTGTCAGGGTGAGTTCCGAGATGAGTTTGTTTCTTGGATCTACAATTTGGACATCGACCCGGATCAGAAGTGGATGTTGATGGGGGATTTCAACTTTATCCGATCCATAGAGACTAGGAACCTCCCTGGTGGCGATATCAATGATATGATTATTTTCAATGAAATTATTGGCCATTTGGGACTACTGGAACTTCCTTTAAAAGGAAGAAAAATCACATGGCCTAACATGCAGGAGACGCCTCTTTTGGAACAACTAGACTGGGTTTTTACCTCTGCCAGTTGGATTAATTTATACCCCATGACGCAAGTGACTCCTTTGGCTAAAATTGCGTCTGATGATGTGCCTTGTCTGGTTTCCATCAGTACATCAATTCCAAAGGCGCATATTTTCAGGTTTGAAAATTATTGGGTCCATCCGGCTGGTTTTATGGATTGTGTGCTGGAGGTTTGGGCTCGTCCTTCTCATAAGACCCATAATTCAGCAATTATTGTTGATAAATTAAAGGCCTTGTGGTTTGCATTGAAGAAATGGCAGAAAGGTTTATCACATATTAAAAGGTTAATTGAGAAATGCAACTGGGTAATTCTTTGGATGGACAATCTTGAGGACATGAGATCTCTTTCCAGACCTGAGAACAATTTCAGGAAAGTCACTAAACTGCACCATGAGCATCTGCTGCACATGCAATATCTTTACTAGAGGAAGAGATGTACTATCAGGTATATCAAAGTGGGAGAGGAAAACTCCAAGTTCTCTCAGGCCATGGCAACTGAGAGATATAGAAAGAATTCTATTGCTTGCCTGTTGTTGCCTGATGGCTCTGTCACGTCAGATCATGAGGAAATGGCCAATGAGTTCTTATCTTCCTTCAAAAGCAGAATGGGGACTGCCCATAACTTTAGATGAGAATATCTTGTCTTTAATACCTAGGGTACAGGGCTTGGAGGTGCTCACCAAACCTTTTGATCTAAAGGAAATTGAACAGGTTATTAAAGAAATGCCCACTCATAAGGCGCCTGGACCTGATGGCTTCAATGGACTTTTTCTAAAAAAGTGTTGGCACATCATATCTGCTAATTTTATTCGGCTGGTTCATGAGTTTCATGCTGGAATGGTTCAGTTAGAAAATCTCAATGATGCATACATTACTCTAATCCCAAAGAAACAGACACCTGAGAGTCTGGGAGATTTTAGGCCTATTTCACTCACTAGTGTTGGTCTGAAATTTCTTACAAAGCTTGCTGCTAATAGATTTCAACAGGAGGTCATCAAATGTGTGCATAAAAATTAGTATGGTTTCATAAAATCAAGAACAATCCAGGATTGCCTTGCTTGGACCTTTGAATATATCCATCAGTGTAATCAGTCTAAACGGCCCATCCTTTTGCTTAATTTAGACTTTGAAAAGGCCTTTGATTCTATCCAGCATGAGGCTATCATAAGGATTCTTGTTGCAAAAGGTTTTGATAAAAGATGGATTACATGGATTAAGGAGTTGTTGTCATCTGGCACTTCTTCTGTCTTGCTTAATGGAGTTCCTGGTAACCATTTTAAATGCAAATGTGGAGTTAAGCAAGGAGACCAATCTCTCCCTTGCTCTTTGTTATTGCTGCTGACCTCCTACAGACATTGATCAATGATCTTCTTCAGCAAGGTTTAATAAGCAGGCCTCTGCCAACTCATGATCCTGATTTCCCTATTGTTCAATATGCTGATGATACACTGCTTTTCTTAAATGCTGAAAGGGGTCAATTGGAGGCACTGAAATCAGTGTTATATTCTTTCTCAGAGGCAGCTAGTCTTCAGATTAACTTCCATAAATCCTCCATGTATCCTATTAATGTGAATGACCATGTTGCTACTGATCTTGCTGCCTTTTTTGGATGTAAGTTAGGCAAAATGCGTTTCACATATCTAGGTCTGCCAGTGGGTACTACCAGGCCCAAGATTGTTGATCTACTTCCCCTAGTGGATTGTATGGAGAGAAGACTGACAGCCAGTTCTTGGTTTTTGCCTCAAGGGAGCATATTGCAATTAGTAAACTCTGTCATTTCTTCCTTGCCTATCTTCTTCCTTTGCAGTTTGTCGATTCATCAGGGTATTTTGAAGCAGTTGGAAAGGATTCAGAGGCAGTGTTTATGGAGGAAATATGGTCAGGAGAGGGGCCACTCTCTGGCTGCCTGGCCACTTGTTTGCAGACCTAAATCGAAGGGGGGGCTTGGAATCTTAAACCTTGGTTTGCAAAATGAAGCTCTCCTTCTTAAACATCTGAATAAATTTTATAATAAGATGGATGTGCCATGGGTTCAGTTAGTTTGGGAATCTTACTATTTCCAAAGGATCCCACATGATACTATTCTTTGTGGCTCTTTTTGGTGGAGAGGTGTCTGCAAGTTGATGGATAACTTTAGAGCAGTTACTTCTGTCGATGTTCATAGTGGAGATACTGTGTTGTTTTGGTCTGATCATTGGCAAATTGGAAACAGTTTTGTCCCTCTTCAAGATCGATTTCCTAGGCTCTATTCCTTTTGTCTCCACAAAAACCTCTCAGTCAGGGAAGTCTTTCAAGCTAGTAGTTTCCAAGACCTCTTTTACTTGCCTCGTTCTGCACAAGCCTTTCAGGATCTACAGTAGCTTTCGTCCTTAATGGGGTCTTTCCAAATAGACAGTGGCTGTCATGACTCTTGGGGGTGGAGGCATGGCAAGAAGTCTGAATATACTGCAAAAAAGTTTTATGACTATGTCTATCAGCCAATGGTAGCAAACCCCATTTTGGGGTGGATCTGGAAGAGTTGCTGCACCATGTCTATCAAGATGCTTGCTTGGCTTGTTATAATGGACAGGGTTAACACTAAGGACATGATCCAGAGGAGGCAGTGGAAGATTAATGATGGGCCTAAATGTGTACTCTGTCCAACTGGGATACTTTAGGACAGAAACCACCTCTTTTTCAGTGCAATTTCAGTGTCCGGGTGTGGAATTATCTGCAAATTATCTGGAAAGACAGTGATGACATGGTGGAGATTGCATGCCATGCTAGAAAGGATTTCAACAAACCATTCTTTGGGGAAGTGGTATTTATTGCCTGGTGGAATATTTGGAAGGTCAGGAATGACAGAGCTTTCAGGAACATAAAAACCTTCTTTCAGGGCGTGGAGAAATGGCTTCATTCATGACCTCACACTGCTCTCTCATGGAATCAAAAGGAAGTATAGAGAGGCCTTACTTAAGTGGATTGATTTCCTACCTCCTTGAGGAGAGCTGCTTAAGTGTAACATTGTAATTATTAGGTATAGTGCACCCCTCACTTGTATAGGCTTCTTTAGGTTCCTGGATTGTCTTCTTTTTTACTTTTCCTCAACTTGAGGAAGCACTGTATTGTTTTTGCTTCTTTCATTATAAAATGCTGTGGGGGTGTAAGCCCTGCAGTCTTCAAGGTCAAAAATAATAATAATAGTAAGATATATATTGTAGGAGTATATGGAATGATGATTCATTTTTGTGTGTATAAACTTAGAAGGTTTGACCGGACACAAAGCTAACATGTGAAGTAAATAAACAAATAGGGTCTACATGCACAATTTACCTTAGGCACTCCAATAGTGCGTCCACCACACATTCACGCATTTCACATCTTTCTACATCTACGGGAACCTATGAAAGTGTTAACGTAACTTGCCTCTTTCTCTCCTCCCTGATTTTCGTGGTGGTGGGCCCCTCCCTCCCCCCAATCTACAATCAACAGCTCATACATTTCACATTATGTTAATTACATAACTGGGATTACGTAGGTGTAGCGTTACTCGTCCTAAAAATCCCAACTAAGCCAACCTCCCAGCATATCACGCGGGAAAAGACCTGGCCGTGCCGTTTTTGTCGGGATTACCAGATTACTAGTAGTAGTACCAATGGATCGCGTGAAGCACCAAGTTTTTTTGAGGGGGCGAAGCACCATGTTTAAAAGGAAAAAAGGCGGTACACTCATAGCACCCTTGTCACGGTCGCATTGCACCCCACACACGTTCGGTCCTACACACGGCTCATGCAAACGGAACGCGCTTCGGCTTGCCTCTTCACTGACACGTGGGACTGCACTTGGAGAAACCGACTGTCGGGGATATACCCCGCGGTATGACCCGGCCGGAGTCATAACCCAGCTGGGACTTGGTAAACCGGCGGATGGTAAACCGGCAGACAGTTAAGGCAGACAGTCAAGACAGACAGTTAAGACAGATGGCTAAGACAGACGGTAAACAGGCAGGTGGTAAACCGGCAGGAGTTAAGTCAGATGATAACCCGGCAGGTGTTAAGTCAGATGATAACCAGGCAGGTGTTAAGTCAGTTCATAACCCGGCAGACCATCATAAACCGGCAGACCATCATAAACCGGCAGACAATCATAAACCGGCAGACAGTGATAACTGGCTGACAGTCATAACCCGGCAGATAGTGATAACTGGTTGACAGTCATAACCCGGCAGACCGTGATAACTGGTTGACAGTCATAACCAGACAGATAGAGTCGCCTGGGGTTATGAAGCCCGAGACGTTATGAAGCCTAAGACGTTAAGGAGCCCATGAAGAGAAGTCAGAATAGTTTAAGTCTTAATCCGAGTTGGACTCTACATGTAACCCGCCCCATCAACATATATAAGGAGGGGCAGGGCACCCCAAGAGAGAGGAGGAATAATCTTAGGGTTAGACATAACTGGGAGAGCCAGTTTACGGCGACTCCCTCATGATGATAATGCGACCTAGTCTCAAACAACATGTAGGGTTGTTACCGGATGATGTTTCCCGGGGCCCAAAGCTGTCTAAATCCTTGTCTTGTGTAGCGTCTCTCAATTCCGCTCAACCCCTGTCAAGCTACCACATAGATGCGTTGGCCTCACGACTAAGTCCTCACACCAGGACATCGTCCGTGACAATTCCACGACAGTTGGCGCCCACCGTGGAGCTTGCGCATGGTGGTGTTGAGTTCTTGGAGGGATCGATTTTTAGGGATCGAGAGGCTCGTGATTGGTCAGATGAGGAAAAGATGGTTTGAGGTCTAAATCATGACTAACCTTGGAGTTTACAGCACAGGGGTTTGAGATTAAGAGGTTAGGGTTCCGTCGTCTGCGCCGCTGGACGTAATGAGGCGATCCGACCGAAACTGTTTCTACGTTGAGTCCAAGGTTGAGAAAGGGTTGATCTCCTGCACGGTATGCGTACAAATCGTTCCGGGTTGTGGACGGATTCGCCGAGTTCCCCTGCTGCTGGCTTCAAGTCCCAAAGAAAGCCACCTGATTTTCAATGAACCGGAATAGCTACTGCTCCCGAGATACTACAAAGTCATGCCGCTGTTGCTTCCCATCAGGCCATCATCAATCGAGAAAGTCTTACTGCAGTTGCTCCTCACGTGGTGGTCAGGCCGGTCCACAAGATTAAATTTTTGGTCTCCTATTACACTATACATGATGCTAGTATTAAATTAGTACAGATCAGATTTTTGGGTCTTCAAAACACTGTCTACTATCGGAAACATCAGTGCAAGATCCCAGTGTATAAATGATTAAATGAATCGGTCGGACCAACCACGACCCGGAGAGGAAGACAACCACGACCGGGAGTCAACGGCCACGACTCGAATTCGCCGCGATGAGCCGCCATCGTGCCTGGCTTCCTACGAGCCTTGACCCTCCTTGCTCCCGCGTGAGCTCGCCCCTATGGCCTGGCGTTTGGCCTCACCCTCTGTTGCAGGTTGTCGGGCCTCTCTGCTGGTATCCGTCTCGGACGCAGCTCGGTGCCTCCAAATCGCGTTCTTCCACGCTAAGCCGGGATTTTTTGCCCTCATCGTCTGCAAGAGCCGCCATCCAGGTTATGACTGTCTGCTTAAACCGCCGAGCCGTCCGGGTTGTGAATCTGGCCTTCGCCCGCAGCTACACCAACCGCCTGATTAGCTCCACGCATAAGACGCCGCCCTGACGGATTGCTGAGCCGCCGTCGCGCCTGATTTGCACAGCGACCCGCCCCTACCGGCCTCTAAGTCGCCATCGTCAAGCACACCGTGATTCGTCGAGTCACCACATCTGACCCGCCTCTGCAACCCGGCGCCGAACTGCCTCTACTACCGCGGGCTGCCTCCGCCTCGTCTTGTCGCCGCATCCCCAACACGCTTGCCGCGGCGCTTCTCTTCAACTGGGGGTCTCCTCGAGACCTAGACGTCTGCGGCCTCGCCTCGAGCGCTACCTTTCTTCGCCGTTGTGACCCGCCACTTCTGTGCTGGTCGCTGTTGAAGCCTCCTCCTCCGCCGCCACCAACGCACCAGACCATGCCGCCGCGAGTCGCCTATCTCCACCGGCTGCACCCGTTCTTCCCTGCCCTGGCCTTCGCCGAGTCGGCCGCCGTGGTGCTGTGTCGCCCCGGGTTACGGCTTCGCTTCATCTGCTCGTCTTCGAGCCGCCTCTGCCGTGGTTCTCCTCCCAGCTGCCGGCTTATTTCCGCCGCCGAGTCAATGGCCGCACCCCGACCAGCCGTGCTCTTCCTCGAAACCGACACTGAGTGACACGCCTTGTTAAACCGGACTGGCCTCTGCCTTGGGCTGCCGCGGTCTGGCGCGATGCTCGCGAATCGCCGCGTTGAACCGCTGTCGTATGCGCCTGTTTCCAGCAGGGGCATGAGCTGCCTGATGTGCTAAACCGTCGCAGAGTTGCCGCTTCATCACGTCACGTCCGAGGACGGGCCACCCTGCCGCCACTGAGCCGCCGCGGTTCAACCTCTATTTTTCTCTGCATGCATCCTACCGCGGTGGTTGCCGCCGGTGGCCGGTGGTCGGTGTTATTTTGTTGGAGGACATCAGGTGGAGAGAGCGAAAGCAAGTGCATGGAGTCCAGATGACATGTGTCAGCAGAGGGAGGCAGATGACGTTCTGTCATTTTCTTCCGGTTTAAAGGTGCTACGTCACATTGATCAAGTTATCCCTCCACGTACCTGACAGTCACAACATGGGAGTATCACGACTCACGAGTGGCCTTGCATGGTATTTTCAATCAAAGTGATCCACGTACAAACCTCATGTGAGACAAGAAAAGACGAAGAAGGGCAGGTTACGTGGAGGCCTGGTGCTACAAATACTAAAGCTATCCAGAGCAGTACTACATTAGAAAGATCAAATGTTCGTTTATAAAAAAGAGGGTCACGTGGATGTTATGCTACATCACATCAGCAGAGCTCAATGTGCATATACTATTCAGTATTACATGGCACCGGCATCTGCGTTCGTCCGACAAAAACAAAATCTGGTGTTATCCCTCCTATATATTTTATCGGTACATTTTAATTCCTCTGAGCACCATTACACTGCCCTATTGGTGTTTTATATACAGGTAAAATTATTGTTATACTGCGGGTATAGAGCACGCACTGGCAACGTTCTACAGCAACGTCCTCCTACGTGTCACATTACCTGATGAACGGACGGCCGGTTCACGCGTCCGCACCGGTTTACAACGCAGAGGACAACTTGTTCGTCCGCACCGGTTTACAACGTCGCGGCCAATTCATCTGTCTGCTACCACGGCCAACTCGGCCGTGATTGATTTCAGCTTCACCGGGGTGATGATCAACTCCGCGGTGGATAAATTTCTGACGTAACATATCAGGTGAAATCCATCCAGTATATTTTTATATTATATATTGCTTTCTTTAACAGAGCAATTACTCTGGCTTGCAAAGTTATCTAATGCAGGACCCTAAATCGCCATATTGGTGAAAAATTAAAGGCCGTCAATAATTGGCTTAAAAAGAAGGATTCCGGTTTACAATCTGGCTCAAGGGAAAGCTATCTGCCACAAAGCTTTGAAGCTCTCAGTAGCCGGTTTAAGAATTTCTGGTTCAAAAAGAATAATCTCTCGCAAGTTCGAGTTCTCAGGAAAAATTAAAGGGACCAAAGAGAGTCTGTTGCAAGAGCACAACTCAAACATAGGTGCCCCTTGAGCACAGCTCACAATATCATTTGGGGGCTTCCTGTTCAAACATAGGTGTATTCACCAAAGAGAATATAGTGTTACTCCCCTCTTGATTCCGGCTATCAAGCCGATATTATCATAAGAGCACAGCTCTGGTTACTTCGGTAATCTGGCTATCAAGCCAATATTGTCATAAGGGGCCAAAGAGAGTCTGCGGCACAGCACAGCTCAAACATGGGTATCCCTTGAGCACAGCTCACAATAATCACTTGGGGGCTTGGTCGTATTCGAACCATAGCTACACCTCTTGATCGGTGTAAGGCCACCAGGGAAATCACTTGGGGGCTTGGTCGTATTCGAACCATAGTTACACCTCTTGATCGACGTAAGGCCACCAGGGAAATTACTTAGGTGCCAAAGAGAGTGTTGCAAAAGCACAACTCAAACATAGGCACCCACTGAGCACAGCTCAAAATATTGCTTGGGGATTCTTTGCTTCGCAATGAACAAAGAATCTACACTTGTAATAGGCTATCAAGCCACGGCTTGGAAGCCAGGTGTATTCACCTAAAACCCCGGGTTATCCTGCCTTTTTAAGTAAGCCACTCCGTCCAGGTAAACCTGGTATGACCCACCGAACTTTTGACAAGTCAATCTCATAGACCCTGAACTTGTCAAAGTTAAAACAACGATTGGTTAAAGATTGAGGTCCATCTTAAAAGGCTTTGTAAAATGGTTTAATTCAGTGGCCTGGCAGCCCATGAAAAGCCTCGATTTGGGGCCTGGCAGCCCGTGAAAAGCCTCGCATGTTCTTTTTATGCTTTTATTTGCTAAGATCATTTTCCTTGGATGAGATCTATAATATCTTATGATAAACCGGCATTTACTGACCCGGCTTGGCTTTGAACTACAAGTTGTCAGTACATGATCAGTTATAATCCAGTGTTTATTGACCCAGCCTTGTTTTGACTATAAGTCGCCAGTATATATTTGGATTGCGCCATTGGAATCATGCGCTTATAAATCATTGGGCTATATTATTCAAATTGCCAACATGGCTGGATTTTTATGATGGTTATCAATAACCAATATTATGATTGAGGTTTTCAAAGTCGCTTCAGCGCAATGGATATAATTTATTCTACAATGGAAGGAATAGTCCCGAGTCGCTGCAGGCTTACGACCCGACTCTTGGGGGCTACATTATTCAAGTTGGGATTACATCAAATACAGAAGTCTCATGTCGCTGCAAGCATGGGCCATGACACTTGAGGGCTAATGCAAAGTCATTGTTTGCTCACCTTATTGAAGACCCGACTCATCACATCGTAATGAGCTGGCCCTTGGGGGCTACCAATTGCTCCTGTCAACAATTCAAGGTACAAAGCTTTTAATCCATTATATTGAAGGGTCCACTGCTCAGTTGGTAAAGCACAAGGCTCTTAACTTTGTGGACGTGGGTTCAAGCCCCATGATGGGGATTACATCATATGATTTTATTTTCATTGAAGCATATATCAAGTCCCGGCTCAATATTATCTTACTGTGCCGGTCCTTGGGGGATACACGTTGCTGTCCAAAGTTTACATGATTAGATTTACAAAGTCCCTGCTCATTATTGCATAATGACCCGGCCCTTGGGGGCTACACTGGTTGAAGTTCTTATAAGCATCATGTAATTACAAGTCCCAGGTTGCTGCAAGCATGACAACCCGACACATGGGGGCTACATATATGGAATACTCAGTTTATTACTAATGACTGGGATGAACAAATCAGATTTCTTCAAGATTGTGATATTTAAATTGAGGCAAGTCTTAAGTTGTTGCTATGCTACCTTCTTAAGACATGGGGGCTACAAGTGATAGGCATATAAGAGGTATATTTTCAAGCTTGATGTTAACTACAATTATGACCCGGTGCCATCAATATTTGTAAACCGGCAATGATAAACAGGCAAAGTTCTACATTCTTAAACCGGCAAAGTTCTACATTCTTAAACCGGCAAGTTCTACATTCTTAAACCGGCTGAAGATCAGATGAGTATTTCAAAGACCAACATTTTTGTTAAGCATTGGGAGCTGAGTCAAATGAATTATTCTTCACAATATTTCTCTGTGACAAATCAATGTCAGCAAATTGATTATGAAGCTGGCCTATTATGAAGCTAAGTCAAATGACTTAAGGATGATCAGGATTAGTTTAACATGGATAAATCCAAATTAAACTGGGGGCTAATGTCGGGGATATACCCCGCGGTATGACCCGATCGGAGTCATAAACCGGCTGGGACTTGGTAAACCGGCGGATGGTAAACCGCCAGACAGTTACGACAGATGGCTAAGATAGACGGTAAACCGGCAGGAGTTAGGTCAGATCATAACCCAGCAGGTGTTAAGTCAGATGATAACCAGGTAGGTGTTAAGTCACTTCATAACCCGGCAGACCATCATAAACCGGCAGACCATCATAAACCGGCAGACAGTGATAACTAGTTGACAGTCATAACCCGGCAGACAGTGATAACTAGTTGACAGTCATAACCCGGCAGACCGTGATAACTGGTTGACAGTCATAACCCGGCAGATAGAGTCGCCTAGGGTTATGAAGCCCGAGACGTTATGAAGCCCAAGACGTTATGAAGCCCAAGACGTTAAGAAGCCCATGAAGAGAAGTCAGAATAGTTTAAATCTTAATCCGAGTTGGACTCTACATGTAACCCGCCCCTTCAACATATATAAGGAGGGGCAGGGCACCCCAAGAGAGAGGAGGAATAATCTTAGGGTTAGACATAACTGGGAGAGCCGGTTTACGGCGCCTCCCTCGTGATGATAATGAGACCTAGTCTCAAATAGCATGTAGGGTTGGTACCGGATGATGTTCCCCGGGGCCCGAAGCTGTCTAAATCCTTGTCTTGTGTTGCATCTCTCGATTCCACTCAACCCCTCTCAAGCTACCACATAGATGCGTTGGCCTCATGACTAAGTCCTCACACTAGGGCATCTGCCGTGACAATTCCACGACACCGACCATGCGCAAAACTCCCCCCGCTCAGCACGCGAAAATCCCCCCAAAAATTCCCCTAAAATCCCAAATTCAACCGCCCTACGGCCAACTAGCCAATAATATTCTCCAAACCCCCCTCCCCCCGGCCCCCTCCACTCCATTTGCGCCGCCAAACCCGCCCTCCCGCCACCCGATACGTCGGTGATACGTCTCCAACGTATCTATAATTTTTGATTGTTCCATGCTGCTTTATTATCAATCTTGGATGTTTTATAATCATTTGATACTCATTTTATATCATTTTTTGGTGCTAACCTATTGACATAGTACCAAGTGCCAGTTGCTATTTTTTCCATGTTTTTACATCATAGGAAATCAATATCAAACGGAGTCCAAATGCCACGAAACTCCACTATGGTTTTTTATGAGCCAAAAGGAAGGCAGTGGGCCCTGGTTGCACCCGGGGGGTGCCCCGAGGGGGGCACAACCCACCAGGGCGTGCTAGGAGGCCCAGGCGTGCCCTGGTGGGTTGTGCCCACCTCGGGTGCCCCTCGGACCGCCTCTTTGCTCTATAAATACCCAAATATCCAGAAACACTAGGGGAGTCGATGAAATATTCATCCAGCCGCCGCAGAGTCCAGAACCACAAGATCCAATCTAGACACCATCTCGGATGGGGTTCACCACCTCCATTGGTGCCTCTCCGATGATGCGTGAGTAGTTATTTGTAGACCTTCGGGTCCGTAGTTAGTAGCTAGATGGCCTTCTCTCTCTCGCTGAATTCTCAATACAATGGTCTCTTGGAGATCCATATGATGTAACTCTTTTGCGGTGTGTTTGTTGGGATTTGATGAACTTTGAGTTTATGATCAGTCATATCTTTTTATATCCATGAAAGTTATTTGAGTTTCTTTGATCTCTTATATGCATGATATCTTATAGCCTCGTATTTCTTCTCTGATTTTTGGGTTTTGTTTGGCCAACTTGATCTATTTATCTTGCAATGGGAAGAGGTGCCCGGTAGTGGGTTCGATCTTACGGTGCTTGATCCGAGTGACATAAGGGGAAACGACACGTTTGTATCGTTCCTACTAAGGATAAAAATACGAGATCTATATCTACCGCCATATAGATAAACAGATCTTGTCTACATCATGTCATCGTTCTTATTGCATTACTCCATTTTTCCATGAACTTAATACACTAGATGCATGCTGGATAGCGGTCGATGTGTGGATTAATAGTAGTAGATGCTGGCAGGAGCCGGTCTACTAATCTTGGACGTGATGCCTATGTAATGATCATTGCCTGGATATCGTCATAATTATTTGAAGTTCTATCAATTTCCCAACAGTAATTTGAATACCCACAGTTTGCTGTTTTTCTCGAGAGAAGCCATTGGTGAAACCTACGGTCCCCCGGGTCTTCTTCTTCATATATTTGCCTTGTGATCTACTTTTCCTTTGCGTTTTTATTCAGATCTATTAAAACCAAAAATACAAAAAATACCTTGCTGCACTTTATCTTTATTTGTTTTATTTGGCGTTCGATCTATCAATCTATTACAAATTTGTCCCGTCAACGTGCCTTCTGGCGCCGTTACCCGAAAGGGATTGACAACCCCTTTAACACGTCGGGTTACGAGTGGCTGTTATTTGTGTGCAGGGGTTGTTTATGTTTTGTTGCTTGGTTCTCCTACTGGTTCCATACCTTGGTTTCATTACTAAGGGAAATACCTACCGTTGCTGTGCTACATCATCCTCTCCTCTTGGGGGAAACACCGACGTAGTCTTAGCAAACATCATCAGTCGGCGCCGTGGTTCATCGAGGGTTCGCATGGTGATCCTCTCGCTCCCACAGTACGCTCTCGTAGACTGTCGTCCTCTAGTCGCACCGCCACCGCTGGTGACGTTCTTGTGGAGACGCACGGTGGTCAGCGCCGGCACCGCTGGCGACATTCGTGTGGAGACGCACGGCGGTTAGCTTCTCCCACGGTACACGCATTCTAGACTGAGTCCCCGTGCATGTTAGTGTAGCACTGAATGTTAGCTGATAGACGCTGTTAATCTCACTGTTTGCCGAAGTAGTTTACAATCAATATGCTCTGCTTAAGAAGCTTCCTTGCCCTGTTCTGCACTCAATCTTCTTAGCTGAGATGGCATGCCAAGACCGATTAGTAGCTAAAATATCCTGCCATATATTTATTGTGACGTAGATTTCCATGGTCTAGTAGCCAAACTGTTAGGTGAAATAGCTCTACACCATTTTATACTCGATCTTTGTTGCTGAGATGGCCTTCGATAGTTCGATGGCTGTGTGCTCGGCCTCATTGACTGCTGAAACAGCCTGCCATAATTTAGCACTCAAATCTGTTTGCTGAATTAGCTTTACATATATTTCGTTACTTAGATCTGCTTGTCCAAATATCTTGCCATAGCTTTAGACATCGACCTGAGTATTTTTTCTGGACTTTATAAAAAATCATATATGTTTTTCCTGTAATATCTAGTAGAAGAACTAATTTGTATGTCTAACAGACGGACAAGACTTGGATTTCTCCACTGCATATGTCGAGGGGGTTGAAAACTTCATGAACTTTATCAGATCTGAGTACAGTGCTCCGAAATAAGATGTGCTCTGCCCGTGTAGCAGTTGTATGAATTCAGTTACAAGACCCCAGTCAACTGTGCAAAATCATCTACTGTATGGGATGTCGGTCACATATACTAGGTGGGTTCATCATGGTGAATCTGTGAACCTCAATGTTACTGACTATGTGGTAGCAGCAGATCACCATCTTGATCTGCCTGATGCTCAGGTGGAAGAGGAGGAGGAGGTGGTGGTGGCGGAGCCAGTGAGTTTGACCAACATTGAAACAATGCGACGAAATGCTCGTGCATTTCGTGAACTTTCACCTGCAGAAGAAAAATGGTGGGCTCGCATGTTCAAACAATGCAACGTGGCTGTCACCCCGGGAAATAAGCTGTCAGTATTCTCAGCTATGGTCACCTTTCTTCAGGTCAAGACATCTGATTGGATGACCAACAAATCATTCGATGCGATGTTGGCTGCTTTCCGCAAATCTTTCCCAGATGCGTCTAAGTTGCCACACACCTATAGTAAAATGAAGAATTTCCTTTGTGTAGCCAACTAGGATTATGCCAACTAGGATATGATATGATCCATGTTTGTATGAATAATTGTGTTCTATTCTACTAGGATTATGCCAACTTAAGTGAATGCCCGAAATGCAAATCATCAAGATGGAAAGATGGCGATGCTGTGAAGAGGATTCCTCATAATGTTCTCAGACATTTTCCAATTATACCAAAATTGCAGAGGTTGCTTCAGGATGCTGAAACAAGAGAGGATGTACTGTGGCATTCCAGGAACCAGGAGTATCGAGATCAGAATGTAATGAGCCATCCATCTCTTGGTAGTGACTGGAAAATCTTCAATCAGAAAACACAAAAAGTTTGCTGCTGACCCAAGAAACATTAGACTTGGCTTAGCTTCAAATGGATTTAACCCATTTGCCCACCAGAGCGCCACATATAGAATGTGGCCAGTGCTTGTTATCCCTTACAACATGCCTCCAAATGTCTGTAGGAAAGAATCAAACTACATGATGGCCTTGCTCTTCCCACGTCCAAAAAGTCCTGTAAAGGATTTTGATTTATTCATGGAGCCGCTTGTGGAGGAACTTCAACAGCTATGGAGGGGTGTTCTAACTCGAGACCTATATAGCAGCCCACCAGCTGATTTCTTTCTACGTGCTGTTACAATTTGGTGCATCCATGATTATCCGGCTTTGGGCACTATGTCAGGGCGAACGACACACGGTTACAATGCATGTGTTTGTTGTGACAGGAATCCGCTGTCATACGCAATACTTAGCAAGTTCTGTTACATTGGACACCTCCATTTCCTTGCCAAGGACAAGCCACGTCCGACAAAATACGGAAGACATGTGTTGAATGCAAAGCATGAAAACCGTGATGCGCCAAAGAGGCTCACTGCCGATGAGTTGCAAGTGGAATTAGAGAAGGTCGCACATATTACACCAGGAAACCATCCTGGTAATGGTAGGGGGAAAAGGAAGCATGGCAGGGCAGAAGAGAGATTATTGTTGAACCGCAGGTCCACTTTGTGGGACTTGGAGTATTGGAAAGATTTGGATCTGCGGCATAATCTTGATGTGATGCACATCGAGAAAAATATATGTGACGGCATTATCGGCACACTTCTTAGTATTGAAGGCAAGACGAAAGATACCTTAAAATCTAGGATTGATTTGACACAACTGGGTATCAGAAAGGATTTGAGGTGGTAGATGAAGGTAAACCACGGGATATGGCACCAGCTGTGTACGTCTTGGACAATGTAAAAAGAAAAGAATTCTGCGAGGTCCTGTCATGTGTGAGATTCCCACATGGATTTGCTTCCAACCCTGAAAGGAGAGTCAGTGCAGATGGAGACAAGGTACAAGGGTTGAAAACTCATGACTGCCACGTCCTACTTCAAAGAGTTTTACCTGTTATCCTTAGAGGATTGGGCTGCCCTGACTTATACAGAGCAGTTGCAGAGTTGGGACAATTCTTCAGGGAACTCTGCAGTAGAAATATCAGGATAGATGCTTTGAACCGTCTTAGAGACAAGATACCAACTATCCTATGCGACCTTGAGAAGATATATCCTCTAGCCTTCTTTGATATGATGGTGCATTTGGCTAGTCATCTACCTGATGAGGCACTACTTAGAGGTCCAGTATAGTATGGCTGGATGTACACTATTGAAAGGCGGCTAGGCACTTTCAATGGCTATGTTAGGAACAAAGCTAGACCCGAGGGTTCCATTGTAGAGGCCTACATTGCCACAGAAGCGTTTACATTTTGCTCAAAATACATTGAAACAGTTGATCAGCTTAGCAAAGAGGTGGGTGAAGACAATCCCGGGCTCAATGTTTTCAATTATTCTATTCGAGTTACAGGGAAGAGTCGACAAGAGGACAGACCTAAAGATTTGGACAAAATGGTTTGGTATGTGTTGAATAATTGTCCTGAGATACTACCTTATATCAAGTAAGTGCTAAGTACTGCAGCTTATACATCGTAATCTACTAAACTAGCAGCACATTCTTATATATTTAGATGTTTGACGCAATCACTATGTTGTGCAGCATCTACAAAAAGGAGTTACTGCCGCAAAATCCAAGAAACATTCACAAACTGGTTATGGCATGATTTGCGAAATGGTTCAAGAGCCATGCAAGCTTTTGAATTGCACTGTCAGTTTTTTAAATATATTGAGTACAAAAGATGATCATCTTGTCTATTTTCTAACCATAGGTTAAGAAGATGCGGGAGGATGGGCAGGTAGTTGATGATGCCCTTTACGCACTAGCAATGCGTCCTGATACTCGAGTAAGACATTATGAATCTTGCATTGTTGGAGATGTGCGCTACAACACCCTTGCGCACGACGAAGGCAGGAAGACACAAAACAGTGCCATCAAGAGCACGGATACGTACGACAGAGAGACAATTGAAATGTATGCTAACATAACAGACATTGTTCAGTTGCAGTATATCTCTAGTTTCATGGATCACCGGTGTGTGGTTCTGTTCTGCTATCGTTGGTATAACCTGCTTTCCATGATCCCAAAATCCAGAGCTGATGATTATTTCAAATCCATCAATGTCAAGGCGCGTACCAGACCAACGTGCTTTTTTATTTTGGCAAATCAAGCAACACAGATATTTTTCTTGGAAGACACATTTGCATGTACCGATGACTGGAGAGTATTGCAAAGGCTTGATCAGAGGAATTCGTTTAATGAAGTTGCACAACAAGATGATGCTTACGCTGCTCCTGATGTACAAGATTCCAATGATATTCCTAATATCTTTGAGAACCATCATGTTAATGACGCTGGCGAAAAGATTGCCTGTCGTGCTGTGGACATACAAGAGTTGATCAAGAAGAAGCAACGTTCGAGGACATTGAGGATGAAGAAGAAGATGACACCGTGGGGAATTACGATTCAGACTGATACACATGGCGAAGATCATGACGCTGCTGCTGTGGATGATGATTAGATTGTTTTTGTCATATTTGCCTGTCAGAAGACGTTTTTTATCTACTATGTGAAATTGTGTTTGCTATGACAAGTGAAACCTGATGAACGTGTTGTTTAGTATTTTGCTGTGAGAACATCACTTGTTATGTATGTTGATTTGTGTTTGGTGATTGTATGACAACTAAAACATGATGAGATTGTTATTTAGTTGTACTCATATTTGGCTGTGAAACTTGAATTTGATGAAATAGTTTTCTGTTGGACTGCAATTTGCTCGACATCTTCGAATGGGAACAAAGCTGACCCAATAGGGCCTTTGCTAAATTATTTATTTATTCCAAAAGGGCCTATGCTATTTATTTATTTATAAGAAAAATGGCATACCCCCAATTTCCTTTAATAGAAATCATGAGATGTTCACAACACTACGCCCAGCGTGCTAAGCAGGTTTCATTCATTACTAGTTTCAGCAAAGTGCTCATGTCATAGCCACTGAATACATCACGAGTGTTACATACAGTGAAAATAAAGAGACAGTCATCCTACAGAGCACATCGATTTTGCCCATTATCTTCACAAGCTCTTTCATCTCCTCATTGCTGTCATGGCCGTTCAGCTGCTGTTGCTTGGCCATGATTAGAGGAACTGCATCTTTAACCTTCTGCTCTGCATCTTCCTCTTCCGCCGTTCCTTCAGTTACTTGTCCAACACCCCAACCTGCTCATATTGGGATTCCTTGGCTAACCAAATAATCAATGTAGTTGCATTCCCCCACATCAGCAACTTCTCAGAAATACAAATCAGATGAATCTTCCCTTTTCTGCACGAATCAAATTGGAAGATCATCAACCAAACCATTAGAAAAACCAGCAAATGAAAGCAGCAGAACAACACTTAAACATATTATTACCCCATGATCCGGGCATTTGTAGAAGACTCGGCCAGTGTTGAGGATTGTGGGTGAGACGCGACAGATGACTCTACGTGATTTGCAGCAGTGTTGCCCCACCAACGGCAGCAGGTTGCGATGAGTAACCGGCTACGGTGCGTGTGCCGGAGGGGGTGTGATGAGACTCACAGGCGATGGTATGGGTGGCGACTTGGCGCATATCTGGCTGTTACATGCTGAAGAGCAGGTGGATGAGGAGCCAGCGGACATGATTGCTGGGGCTAGAGCTTCTGATGCTAGGCAGAGTAAGTAGAGGAGAGGAGAAGCGAATGCTGGATATGTCAGTTTAATTACTTGCAGAGTAGCATAGCAACATATATAGTCATAGTATAGGTTTGGATTCGAACCAGCTACAGGAGCACGTCTATCTTTTTTTTAAACTCTGGAATGTCTCTTTACTAGTACAGTAGCTAGTTCTGTACGCCTTCTCAAGTCTTTGATTTTCTTTCTCTTTTTTGCGAGGAAGGAAGGAGGACAAAATTGAGAGTTCCTGGGACTCAAACCCAAGACCTCTCGGTTGAAAACCAAGGGTGCTAGTCACTTATGTGGCGAACGTTCCCTGGGAGGAGGACGGCCTCGCCATTTTATTAGCGATGCAAGATCGAACGGTCATAGTTTTGGGAATGTTATCAGGCGAACGAGCCCAGTTTACCTTTTCATCCTCTATATAAAAAAGTATGCTACTTGGTGTCGGCTTAGTCAACAAACGATTGTGCCAACCTTGACCGTTGGATTGACATTCAACGTCTGTCGTGTTTCTTCAGTCTCTTCTTCCTCCAGCCGCCAAAGCTAAAATAGCGCCGGCGGGACCGCCTGCTCCCGCCTCCCACGGCTGGCTGTGCTACCGCGCACGCATCATGGCCACATCGCACCCTAAAACTCTGCGCATCTTCCTTGGATCCTGTTTGTTCCCGTCAGAGGCCTCACCATCGTCATGCGCCTTGGTTCGCTCGCCGCACCGCCGACCTCCGGTGTTGTCAACGTGGTCAACAACCGAGGGGAATAAGGAGATGACTGTACATGGTGAGGATGATAGTAGGGACCCAGCAGCGTGCACAATAATTTTGTTTTTTTGGGACGGAGAAGGGTATCAACTGGGTTGTGCGGGAGCTGTGGCCGTCTAGCCCAGGCTTTTACTACATATGTTTACCACATGACCAACCCAGTTTGTTTTTTTGCTTTCTAAAAATGGCTAGCCCAACTATTTTGTTTTTTGCAAAATAACCAATGTAGGCCTACTTGCTTTTCTACGCCCTGCTGGGCCGGAAATCTTTCAATACGAGGAGGGATGCATTCGGGCTTGCCTAGAAAATGGGCTATAAGTAATAAGAAATGGGCTATAAGTAATAATAAATGGGCTGTAAAATGAAAAAATAGAGCAAACAGGCAATTAGTTCCAAAATACTTTTTTCTTTCAGATTTTGATATTTTAAATTTCATTGTTTTTGTGCGGGTAAAATTTCATTGGATTTAAATTAAGGTATTTTTAGTTTTTGAATTAATTTGAATCTCGCTAGAAATTTCGCGCTGTATGCTGTTTGGCACAGATATGGAGGTTGACTTGTGGGTATACTAGGTTGACGTGTAGGAAAGGCTTTGTCACTTGAGTCCATAGACGATTCTAGCAGCAGTGACCGTTGGATGTTAATCCAACGGCCGTGCTGCTTCTTCAATATCTGATCTTCTTGCTCCAGCCGCCCAAACAAGCGCCGGTGGGACTGTCTGCTCCCGCCTCCCGTTGCCGGCTGTGCTTTCGCATAGGCCGCACCGCCCCACCCTACTCCATCGCTGGCCAGGCCATTCGTCTACTCACCCACACCTCATGTTATTTTTCGGCGACGGCAGCCGAACAAGTAAACCCTCGTACTCCCCACCGTGTGGGAAACCACTGCCGAGTGTTCCCTGGCTTCGTGTCATCCCTCTCCTAGGCCTCGCCATCGTCCACCGCCCTGGTGCTCTCGGCGCGGCGTGGTCAACGTGGTCAATGAATGACATCCATCAGAAGTGGACTGTACATGGACAGGCTGACAGCTTGGTCCATGGCCACACACAAGGAAATGCCTCCTTATTACGCGCAAAATAATGATTCCTCAACCTGACAGTTGGGACCCACTGGAAGGGCCTCTGTATTTCGTGAAAAAACGTCCCCCCCCCCGTTGACAGCACAGACCCACCAGCTATTTCTTCGCACGCAAGGAAGTGCCTCCTTATTACGCACAAAAAATGAATAACCCCTGCTAGCTGGGACCCACCATAGTGGGAGGCTGACTTGTGGGCCTACTAAGTTGACAGGGACGGAGGGCTTTGTCAACTTAGTCAATAAGAATGATTCTAGCTCCAGTGACCGTACGATGTCCATCCAACGGCCGTAGTGCTTCTTCAACCTCTGGTCTTCTTGCTCCAGCCACCCAAACCAGCGCCGGTCGTGCCGCGTGCTCCTGCCTCCCGTGGCCGGCTATGCTGCCGCGGAGGCCTCACCGCCCCCTACTACTCCCACCGCTGGCCAGGCCATCCCTCTACTCACCCACACCCCCTGTTATTCTGCGGCGACGGCAGCCTCACACCACAGCCGAACCAGTCAACCCTCGTACTCCTCTCCGCGGTTGCATCCACTACCGCGTCTTCCCCAGCTCTGTGTCGTCCCCTTCCTAGGCCTCGCCGTCGTCCACCGCTTTGGTGCTCGTGGTGCGGCGTGGTCTATGTGGTCAAGGAACGACTTCCACCGGAAGAGTACTGTACGTGGAGAGGCTGACAGCTGGATCCATGGCTGCAGCACGAAAGTGCCTCCTTATTACACGGAAAATAATCATTCCTCCACCTGACAGCGGGGACCCACCGGACGGGCCACCATATTTCATGAAAAAAAGGTTTCCTCCTGACAGCTGGGACCCACCAGCTACATCGTCGCATGCAAGGAAGTGCCTGACAGTCGGGACCCACTTGGTCGAAGCGTACATAGCATTGTCATTCTGGTCACCAACGTGTACATACATACTGGTCTATCGGTCTGTCTATAGGCTGCAGCGATGAACTATGGCCGAGTAAGGAAGGGCACGTGTCGTGGTTGAGGCGCGCACGTAGCACGTACACGTACGTCAGCCAGGGTGCAAGAAAGTAATACGGCCATATACGTACATACGGGCGGGGTCTCAAAGGCCTACTCGCGCATACGTACGGCGATGGCTCGTGTACATGGCTGGGTCGGAATGGAGAAACTGCGTCGTCGTGTTCATCGGGAGCCAACCTGCTGGGTGAGAAGGGAATGTGTCGTGATCATCGGGAGCCAACCGGCTTGGACGAAACAACTGATCGAAACGAGGAGTGGCGTACCTCAGAACGGAGGAAACGGCCTTGTGTTTGACCGGCCAGGGTCGAAACGGGATCCTGTTCATTGGGAGGGGTCTGGCGTACCGCAAAACGGAGGAAACGGACTTCTCCGGCGACGTCAGCCCCAACACGCACCCGCACCTGAACCAGTCAACCCTCGTACTCCCCTCCGCCTGCGACTGGACGAACGAATCTTCCACGGCTCATGTTCGTTCTGTCCGAGGCCTCGCCGTCCTCCTCCGCCTTGGTTCGCTCACCTTGCGCGGTGTGCCGCCCTCTTGGGTTGTCAACATCGTCAACAACCGAGAGGAACAAGGAGATGACTTTACGTGGAGAGGATGATAGTAGGGACCCACCAAGGTCATGGCAGTGCGCAAGCAAGTGCCTCGTTATTACAAGCCCAAAAAATGGTTCCTCCTAATGGTTGGACATCTGGGGCCCACGCCATTGTCAACGTAGTCAATATACAAGAGAATTACACAACGAGCGGCTGACACCAGGGACCCAGCAGGTTGCGCAGTTGTTATTTACTTTTTTTGGAGGAACAAGCAGATGTTATTTATACTAGTTTTAGAGACGGATCATGGTAACAACGGGGTTGTGCGGGGGCTCTGGCCCGTCTAGCCCGGCTTTATTTATGTTTACCACAACCTGAGCCCAGTTGTGTTTTTTTATTGCTGAAAATGGCTAACGGTTAAAACGGGATCTTGTTCATCGGGGGGGGGGGGGGGGGGGTTGGCTTACCCAAAACGGAGGAAACAGACTTCTCTTCTACCTCATATGGTCAAAACGGAGACCTGTTGATTAGGAGGGGTGTGGCGTACCGCAAAACGGAGGAAACAGACTTGTGTTGGAGCGCTACGGTCGAAACGAGGGTCCTGTTCATCGGGAGGGATGTGGCGTACCAGAAAACGGGACTCCACGGGCTACTGTTCATCTCCACCGTCAACCTCCTCTAGCCTCCACGAGATACTGTTCATCCACCGTCGACCTCCTCAAGCCTCCACCTGCGACTGTTCATCCACGAGCACCTGTTCATCCAGCCTCCACCGCCGGCTACTGTTCAACCAGCCCTCCCCACGGGGTCCTGTTCAACCACCCCTCCACGGGCTACTGTTCATCCAGCCCTCCACCGGCTACTATTCAAACAGCCCTCCATGGGGTCGTCCTGTTCATCCAACCCTCCACGGGGTCCTGTTCATCCACCCCCAACCGGCTCGATCGATCGGGGTCCTGTTCATCCAGCGGCAACACCACGGGGTCCTGTTCATCCAACCTCCACTGGGAACTGTTCATCCACCCCCCAACAACACTCACTATTCATCAAGAGGCAGCTCGATTGGCTTCAGTTAGCAGAAGTAGCAAAGGAATCACTTGGGTTCAGTTAACACCAAGGGATCGATCGGGGTTCGGTAACGTAGCTAGTGCAATCGCTCAGGTTCAGTTAGAGCCGAATGCCTCGCTCAGGTTCATTTAGAGCGCAACTCCTCGCACACACGCGTGTACGTGTATGAGAGAAACACACAAACCTCCATGCATCGCTCGGCCCCGATCACCCACCGTAACCGGGAACTCCCTGATATTTTCCTCACCTTTGCTTCTACCATGGTTTTTTCCGTCATGGACGGCCCAAAGAATGTCATGCAGCTACGTCTCTGGCCCGCCCAGGATGAAAAGCCCATTTTCTTTCATGATTTTTTGTCATAGAAGTAGGAGCCCACCACATCTATGATGATACCGGGTTTTGTCACAATTATTGTCATAGAAGTGTCATAAGCATGACAGGAAAAAAATTCGTTCGGCCCAAAATGTCATGGATGTGTCTTTTTTTGTAGTATTTTACGCTTCAAAGCAACCCGAGCCTAGGTAAAAGAGAACTGTACATCACCGTGCTGCCTTGCTACTTCTGCTCTTTGGGCAATGTGACCATCCCCTTGCCGAACCACAAAGGGGTAGCCCTGCCCCATGGGTGATCGTGCTTCCACGCCGACAGCCACAGACATGCGTTCTACGTGGCAACTCGTTCGTGTTGGATTAAGGTTCAATGGTAATGCAAGTGTAAAACCTTGGTCAGGCCAAATCTATTTCATACCATATTGATGTGTCCAAAAGAGCAAGGGGAAATAGAGAAATATGCAATTGTAACAACAAGTGTCTATAGTATGAATATGCAATGATAACAAGGATTTTCTATATAATGTAATCTAAACTATGTGTATACCTAGCCATGTGAATGTGCAGTGGTTACAACGAGTGTGAAACCAGGCCTGAAATAAGTTACATACCATAAATCATGATTGGAAAAAACTATGGTAGGGAAATCTATATCATAAACATACAACATGTGAGGACCTTTAGCACGACACGTCGATGGTTGTCCTAACCCAACAATTTGTTGGACAAAACCAATTAGACGTGTTGCACGTTTGATTAACCAGACAACTCACAATGTCACAGGCATCCACACGGTGATGCGTATTTGTGTTGGATTACAAGATAATGGTAATTACGCGTGAAACAGTTGTCATGCCAAATCGATTCCAGGCTATGTCATTTATGGGAAACCATCTAGGGAAATAATTAAAACATTTCCAAAAATACAAGGGGAAAATAAAGAAATAAAAGCCAAGCCCCTCTCTGTCAGGAAACAATAGGAACAACCAAAGAAAAGACTAGAAGAGAGAGTGGAGGTGAAATTAGCCAGCACGCATGTCCATGCAACCCACCCACCCCAATCTCCCATGAAAAACCTACAACGCAAGGTACAATCGGTGAAGGGGAAGATGGAGCCGAAGCCCAAGAGGAAGAAGTCCAGGGCGGCGGCTCCAGCGGAGGTGGAGGACTTCACAGCGCTTGAGCTGGAAGCGGCCGAGCAGCTCATCCGTCTTAGCGAGAGTAACGTGTCCTTGGGAACCCCACACGTCCCCGTCTCCCCCTGTGTGGAGCTCTCAAGTCAGTCCTCCTCTACTCCGCACTCCGCGAAGGCCCCGCCTGTGCCACCGGCTCCTGGGGCAATAATTCTTGGCGGTTCCGAGGATTGGGAGGAAGATGAGCAGCATGAGGTGGCCGGGAGGCAGCGGAGGGTGAAGCGCTACCGCCTGATCAGCGAGATCTACGCCGCGACGGAGCCAATTGGCGGGCACACCGGTAGCAACCAGAAGAAGAAGAAGGGGGAGTAGATGAGGAGAGATGAGAGAGGAGAGGGACATTCTTGTAATTCATGTGATTTCCAGGGGGTAGCTTGTAGGTTGAGCTTGTAGTCCTGTCCTTCCTATCACCAGGAGGCAGAGTCTCTATCGTTATCTTTCTCGGTGTTAAATCTTATCTTTGCATTAAGAGTTACTTGTTGGTTTGGCTAGATCCATCCATGGTGGCTTGTGAACTTTGAGATGAATTGGTTTTGTTTTTCTCATACTCTGTTGCTAGCTGGCTAGGCGGGATCCCGGCTAACTGGTCATCTTTGCAGATGGATGGTCTCCCTGGCAAAGAGGATCAGATCAGCTCTAACCATGGTTGTGGCATCATAGCTCGCGACTCTGTCCACCGCTGCATGACTGATCGATGCCTATGTGCATTCAACTTTGGCAATTAATTACTCCTAGGCACATGCGAGTCTGATTCGCAAAAATCCTGATTGAATGATTCAGGAAATTTGGTGTATTGTTTATTTGATTCTGGTAACACTGAGGTGCACCTCACTGGTCTGGGAGTTCAATTTCCTGCAGAAATGATTGGCGTGTGCACAGAGAACTATACATCAG
Source organism: Aegilops tauschii subsp. strangulata (assembly GCF_002575655.3). Lineage (NCBI taxonomy): Eukaryota > Viridiplantae > Streptophyta > Magnoliopsida > Poales > Poaceae > Aegilops > Aegilops tauschii. Next base: position 442,539,625 of record NC_053039.3, read on the forward strand.
TAGATAAGGTGGAGGGCTGGAGGGCCGAGTCTCTTCATCCAATGGCGAGCATGTTCTTCGAATACAACCTTGCCTCGTCACATTAGCTTGGTCGATTCAGGCAAGTCCACTTGCACGCGACATGATGGGATGTGGTCAATCCGGCCGCTAGATAAGAGAAAAGGGCACCCCCGGGGCGGGGGGGGGGGGGGGGGGGGGGGGGGGGGATGATCTAGAAGAAGATAGCTTCCATGCGCATCTGGGGTGGGAGACAATGCAAGTAGCTAGCCACGAGAGAGATACACATCTTGCCTCTACGTGGTTCATTCGTTTTACACCAAGCGCTCGAGGTTATAATCTGAGACAACTAGCTAAACTACATATAAATATATATTATACTAATCACATGTATGGAAATGTGATCCTACAAATATGATAGTTCGAGTTTGGAATGAGTTTGCGAGAGTTGGTGCAAGATGACAACTTTTGTTTGTAGTTCTAGTTAATAACTTCAGATTGAGCGCACTAACAATGCACGCATGCATGTTTTCAGTTCGACCACAAAGTTCGATCGGCTGGTGTGAAGCAGGTTATATATTTTCCCTTGGAAGGTTGGTTCTAGCTCGTAGAAGAAAATAAAGAAACAAAATAGAGTAGATTTCTACCATATCTACATATTTGCTTCATGGCATGGCTTAGTTTGTCAATGGGTTGGGATAACTGTGATGATGAGCGTTTCAATAATTCCATAACTGGTACTAGCCAAACCAGAGGTTAGTTTGTTAGAATGTACTTTTTGGAGTAATTAATATACCCCCTACAATAAGGTGTTGAATCTATATATGTTGACTCGCGTACATGACTATTAGGAGATCTATTTTAGATGATGTTAAGATTAGCTCGAAAGATTCACATTTTGTTGTGAATATATGTCAGACTAAGGATCCAAATGTTTAGTTATGCATTCTACATCATGGCTCATCCTTTCGGACATGGACTAGGAACAATATGGTGGCTACAATGAAGATTGGTAAGGGTGATAACAAAAACTGTTGCAAAATTTGTGGCCTGGCGATTCCTACTTTTCTACCAATCATGGGATCGAGTTGTATATATTGTTAATTAAATGTTATCATTTCTAATGTTTCTGATGGTTTTGAGCCCAAATCATGTTTTGTTTTTGTGTAGTACATATACAATAATGATATTATTGATATTGCTTGGTATTTTGTCTTTTATGAATATATAAGATAGCATAATTTGGATGATTAGTTCATTAGGTGTCTATCATGTAGGACTATCAGGGCTATATCTGGCAAATCCCTAGGCAAGGTATCCTAGCTAGGCAATTTGGCTAGATGGTAATAGGAGGCAGGTATTTAGGTAGCCTCGGGCCCTCACAGTGAAGGTAATACCCTACTCCTGCTCGTGTATGGCAATTTGGGTGTGCACAAAGTATATGTTAATACCAAGGAATTACAATATGTCTGTCGATGAGCCCGACCCCGCCTTATATTCTTGGAAATATGCCCTAGAGGCAATAATAAATTGGTTATTATCATATTTCCTTGTTCATGATAAATGCTTATTATTCATGCCAGAATTGTATTGACCGGAAACTTAAATACATGTGTGGATATATAAACAACACTGTGTTCCTAGTGAGCCTCTACTAGACTTGCTCGTTCAGCAAAGATGGTTAAAGTTTCTTAACCGTAGAGATGAGTTGTTATTTGATAATGGGATGACATCATTAGGAGAACGATGCACTACAAAAAAACATGTAACATCCCAAATTTGGAATGTTTTACAATTATAGCTAAGCATCTATTGCATTTTGTTTGAATTGTGGTGGAATTGGAAATTTCAGAGGCATTTGAGTTTTCTGCTTCAATTTGCATTCATTTCAAACTCGCAATTGAATTACTTTCAAACAACACTTGACAATATACTTTGATCAAAAAGTATGATAGGAGGTAATATAACACCCCAAAAGTAAGAAGAAAATAATGACAAAAGAAATGAAATTCAAATTTGAGTTTATTTGGAATTTTCAAAAAAAATTATTTTTAAATGCTTTATTTTGCCTCTGAAAAATAGTTCATCATTTAGGATTTATTTTTCTGATCATTATGGTATATATATATATATTGTCTTCATAAAATATATTCTTTTTCTCTATTTTTTTTCATTCGTCGGAAATTCAAAATAGGAAAATTTGGGTTAAATAGGAAACAGTGCGCGTCGGCCCACCGCATTTGATCCGGCCCAGATACACCTCCTGCACCGAATCATATCCAGATCGGCCGTCCGATCCGATCTCCCCTCCGCGCTCTCGCTGACCACCGAGACCCACTGCTCGATCCCCCACTGGCGCGCTCGCCTTCTTTTCTCTCTTCGATCTCCTTCCCGACGTTACGGAACCTCGCCGGATCGGACCACCGCATTGATACCATGCCTTTTGAACGCACCTGAAGCCACCACTATAATGGGTACCCCTACCTGGACCCGTTCCCCCTTGATCCCTACCTCGCCGTCGACCACTGCCACCACAAATTCCTCGCCGAAGTTCACTGCTACCGCTACACGCCATTGCTCGTTCCGCCGCCATTAGCCAATGTCGACCCCTACCGCCACCACCCAGCTACGCGTCGCTATTTTCCACATCTTGGGAGCAACTCGCTGGAGCTTGGGACCCATCGAAGACGCCGCCTGACGACTGTCGCCACCTCGAACCTCACCGGACCTCCTCCCTCCCTGCTGTAAGCACCACCGCCACACTCCACCGTAGGATTTAGATCCAACGAACTAAATTAGGACTAGTTTTTTGTAGCCGCGAATCGTTTTCTGCTAGCGCTCGGGCGTCCACCCGGTAGTGTCGTTCGTTCACTAACCTCATCCAATAGGGCTCTGCCATGTAGCCTTATCCGCTCGGTAGGATTTTAGGTGATTCTTTTTGAATTAGGTTAGAAATTTTATGAAGTTTCTACAGATACCAAGTTTGACTATGTTTGAAAATTTTGAATTTGAATTTGCATGAATTTTCTAAATCACGAGTTTGGCTATATTTTTATGTGATTCTTTTTGCTACTGATTCTTTGTGACATTGTTTATCAGTATGAATTACTTTGAAAATTGTAGGATTACTTAAATTTATGTTTTAATAAAAACATTATTGTTTTAGTGTTTGATAGGTTTTGTGCTATTTCTTTTAACTTTAATTGCGTTAAATTGTTTTCTTTTGTTCTTTTTTATATATTCTTTTTAGTTTCTTCTAAGTTATCTGTAGTAATTTTATTTGTAGTAACAATATATTTTTAGTTTTTTATTTCTTATATCTTATTAGAAAACTTGTTTTGAGCATCACGGGAGTTTTATAAATAATTTTAAGTTGATTCTTTTTGCATAAAATTTCTTTCTTGTTTTCTTTTAGTTATTAATAAAAACTTTGTTTTTTCTGCTAAAATTTATTAGTGGTAGAAAAATTATTTATAGCTTGGTTTACTTGTGTTAAGACTTTGCATTGAGTTTTAGTGTTTTCTTTGGTTTTGTTTTTGGTTTTCTTTGTGTGCTTCAATGTTTGTGTCATTATTAGTTTACTTGATGTTGTAGTATTGTTTTCTATGAATGTATGCTTATTTATGTCTTTCTTGTTTCAATTGATTACCCGGAGTGCGAAGCTTGTTATTATGAATTGTTAGAGTTTGAAGATCGTCACCAAGGCAAGTCATTTGATCATCTATTTTATTACCTATGATTTTTATTGCATTAGTTGTTACCCTCCCCACCATGCACGCAAGTAGGTGAATTTGAGTTATGTTCTTGAGTAGTATCATGTGGTAGGTTGAACCCAAATCCCCATGTTACCAATGCCCGAGAACGTTGTAGTTATTTTGCTATGCTTAGTAGACAGGGTTGGTTGAGAGAATTACATGGGAGTTGTGAGAGTTAATTTGATGACTACAGCCCAAGACTTCAAGACCTCAAGAAGGAACTCAATTCACTACTGGGTGGACGAAGAATGGAAGGGCACCCTGGAGCACCCAAAGGTTGACCCATGGATGCATGGAGAAGTGCCATGAAATCTTGCGGAAAGCTTCACCCAGGCGCGAAGAGACAGATGGATATACCTTGACTAGAAGTTTACCTGTGCAGTCATAAGTCACTATGGGCTCTCGCTTGGTCGACCCTAGGTGTGACTCTAGACGGACGCTGCCAGCAGATGTAGAAGAATGGTATGAAACGGATGGGCACTCACAGTGGCCCAGAGGAGCTCTACGGAAGACCATGCTTCATTTGTCCCGTCTTCAAACACCATGCAGTGCGAGGACATAAAGGACAAAAGGATTCTTGCCGGTAAAGTGCACAAGACTCTGTAGAGTGGAAATCTAATCGATTAGCCATGTCCCCGGTTACGGATATCTGAGCCTCTGGAATTGGATTTATCTGGAAATCTCAACACTGAAATAGTTAATTGATGGGTTAATAATGATTATGAGACATTGGTTGGCGGAAGCATCTCATTGACAACAAACACTTCATAGTAATTATAAGCAAGTCCTTTTATTGTAGGGAAAAATTATCTTTCCGCAAAAACTTGAACTTAGAGCCCCACATCCGTAATTTCATATAGTGATTGCATTTTATAATTGTTTTTCCTATATGTGACTTGCCCAGCATATTAAAAATGTTGACCTACATGGCTCCAATGTCTCATGTTGTAGAGGTTTATTCCGACCAGAAGTGAGGCTACGATCTACGCTTGGTGATTGCCCGCTGGAGTCAGATGGACTCCCTACCTTCTACGTCTTCCCCAGTAGTTTATCTCATGAGTTGGCCTTGGGCCGAATTTATTCTAATGTAATAAAGACTCTATATAAGATTGGTATAATAAATCAGGTGTGATTGAACTTATATTTTCATCAATGTACTGTGTGTGCCAGCATGATATTGGGATGGTACAGATAGACAGAGACTTGACCTCTTTGGGGTCGAGTCACTACAGAGATGGTTTTCAATGCACACGCTGACGGTAGGACGTAACCCCTAGGATCAAAAAGCCATAGGAAGAAATTACTTTATTGTTATGTCCTATTTTCTATATTTCTCCCCTGTTCATTTCTGATTTCTCTCCAATTTCAACCTTTTAGATGGTCGCCGAGTTCATCCTAGTCCTGCTAACGGAGTTTTGCTAGCCGGATGATATGATGCCCTTTGGCAAGTAGCTGGTTCAGATGATCAGGGAGTTGAAGATTACTCTGCCTTCTATCACCGGGACCCCTATCATGGCACTTTTGACGGACCCCCGTTATAGGATTGTGGTGCACATACTAGGGAGGACATTCGGAAGCGTCTCGGCGCCCATTGACTTCCAGTATACTTCTCTCACTTGGATCCATGGGAGGAACAAGGCAGTTCACCGTGCACATGGTCGCATCCGAGAGGAGTACAGGGCCGAGATCATCGGATCAGACATCGCCATGATGTCCCACAGAACTTTAGATGGAGAGATTGTGCGCACCAGGAATGACGACTCTGTCCTCTCATTTTTCCAAGACTTGGAGGCTCACATTAGGACTCTGGAGCTTGAGACGCGCAGAAGCATGAAGATGATTAGGATGTGCTACTTGTGAACTCTGTTGAGAGTTTCCTGAAGAGGAGAGGATGATGCAGTATAGTAGAGATAAATAATTCCCTCATTTAAGAACCAAGGTTATCAATCCAGTCAGAGAACTAAGCAACATCTCGTTAGCAGAACCTACACACAAACAACAAATCCTTGCAACCAAACACGATAAAAGGGTTGTCAATCCCTCGATAGTTATGAACAAGACTAAATTGTATGGTGTTCATAGATAGATTGAACAGAATTACAAAATAAAATAAATAAAGTAAATAACAGAGCAAGGTATTTTTGATTTTAATATATGATAAAAGATATACCCGGGGGCCATAGTTTTCACTAGAGGCTTCTCTCTTGAAAATTGCATACGGTGGGTAAAAAAATACTGTTGGGCAATTGATAGAAAAGGAAATAATTATGATGATATCCAAGGCAATGATCATATATAGACATCATGTCCCATACAAGTAGACCGACTCCTGCCTACATCTACTACTATTACTGTACACAACGACCGATATCCAGCATGCATCTAGTGTATTAAGTTGATAAAAAATGGAGTAACACCTTAAGAAAGATGACATGATGTAGACAAGATACACTCACGTATGAATAAACCCCATATTTTTGCCCTTAATAGAAATGATAAAATATGTGTCATGTCCCCTTCTGTCACTGGGATAGAGCACCGCAAGATCGAAACCCATTACAAAGCACCTCTTTCATTGCAAGATCAATCAATCTAGTTGGCCAAACCAAATCAACATATCGGAGAGAAATACGAAGCTATAATAATCATGCATAAAAGAGTTCAGAGAAAACATAAATAATATTCATGGATAGATCTAATCATAAACTCACAATTCATCACATCCCAACAAACACACCGCCAAAAGTTATTACATCGGATAGAACTCTAAGAACATCGAGGAGAACACTATAGTGAAGATCAAATAGAGATAAGAATCCATGTTGCTACTAACTATGGACCCGCAGGTCTATGGTAAACTACTCACGCGTCATTGAAAGGGCAGCAAGGATGATATTGAGCCCCTCCGTGATCAAATCCTCCTCGACAGAGTGCCAGAAAAGGCCTCAAATGGGATTTGTTGAGAACAGGAACTTGCGGCGTTGGAAAAAAGTATTTCGTGGACTCCTCTGGTGGTTTCCTGATTTTAGAGAATTTATAGAGGCGGAGTTAAGTCAAACGGATCCACGTGGGCCACTGCTCCATCTTCTCATCCCCTCCCAAAGCTTCCAGGGTCTATTATTGGCAGAAAAGATCTCCAAATTTTTTTGTGGCAATTGGACTTCCTTTGGTACTGATATTCTGAAAAACCAAAAACAAGCAAAAGACATCAACTGGCAATGGGCAATAAGTTAATAGGTTAGTCCCAGAAAATTATATATAATTGCTTGAAAGTGTATATAAAACATCCAGCGTAGAACCCATATAGGTCTGGTACTAACAAATGTTGTTATCCAAAACCTTCGAGCTAGGCTTAGGAGCTCAGTACCAGTTCGTTTTCAAAGGTTGTTTTGTTAGGCTCGGTATCTCCCAATGAGTGTTCTCTGGTACAAGTTAATGTAATCTGTTTTAGTGGTAGTGGCAAGCAAGTTGGCATCTAGCAACTCCGAGAGTTCTCGCTTGGTACCTCAGAGGTACTTGTATTTCCAAAGGTATTTCTCAGAAGACTGCTACCATCGGCTACCAAACAACACTTCCAGAGAGTGAGTTTCTCACATCTAACTCTTCGAATTTTGAGTGCTATCAATATTACAAGGTGTAAAGGTTGTACTTTCTACCATACTGTCCCGAGGCTCGAACAATAAGCTTTTTTGGTTTTCTACACATAGGACCCCCTACTCCTTTAGTGTGTGGTAAAACATTCAGAAGGTAGAACCCTTCATTTGTGATCCCCTTCGCTTTGTGGTTCCCCTATCTTTTGTCCCAAGACCTACCTTTCGAGATAGATAGATAGACAAATATATATATATATAGAGAGAGAGATAGAGAGAGAGATGGGCTCAAGAGCTTTGTTTGAAGAGCTTGTCAAGGGTGTTCATCCTAGACCTTGTTTTATTTGTTAGTCTTGGAGGGTATGTGCCTCCTGGTTGGTTAGGATCTCTTGGAAACCCTCAAGTTGTGGAGGAGGCAAGACAAATCTAGTGATCACATACTTTGTGTGAAGATCTACCCCCGCAAAGAACTTTGTGTCCTACACCATTGCGGGATGGGTGGCCAAAGACCACCTTTGTGGTCTTATTTGTTTGTGCCCAAACCTCACCAAGGAGGATGTAGGTTTGCGCAAAGAATCCAAACCACAGGGTTATCTCCATGTTTACTATCCCTTCCTATAGCTCCTTTATTTTCAGTAAAAAATCATGTCCACAATTACTTTCTTACACTTATTCTTAGGGTGCTCTACACAACTTTAGAAGTAACTTTTTTGAAATTGCATTAAAATTTCAAGCCTACATGAATACTAGTAACCAGACACCCCTTAAGAGGGTTTACTTTCCCTTACTTAACCACACACCTCTCAATCCAAGGCGCTTTTGATTGACATGGGGCCTAGCACTACTGCAAGATGCTACTAACGCTACACTACGATCAGAGACCCTTCGACGGAACTGTGTGCGATGCAATAATCGCAAACATTTGTGTAAAAAAACCATCAAAAAAGGTGCAAAACGTTTGCGATGATGGATGCATCAAACAAGATGTGTGTGATACGCGGCACACAGGTCTGTAATCAGAAATGTGTGCGAAGACCGGTAATAACACAGACGTTTGCTGCTAATAAGACGTATGTGATATGCTCTGTCTACACAACAGCTATTGGCCATTGGGCGACGGGCGGTCATCCGGGTACGCAATAAGGATGCAAAGAGGCGTCCTATATCAGCATGTACTAGTTGTTCCACCAATAGCTCATCTAAGAGAACTCTCAAGTTAACTGTGCTCAGGTTGGAGCAGTCATCAGATGGGTGACCGGATGGGAAGTTGTCTTGATGTTAAATTAACTGATGTGATGAGTCATCCCGGTCAAATTAAATTACCTTTGACCTGGATGATCCATCCCATCAGTTAAATTAACCTTGAGGTCCTTGTTTTTTTAACACATGTTAAAAAGGTCTACCGCATTAATTTTTGACAATGTGCGATACGTGGCATACAGTTGATCCATCCGACTCGTTTGTGATGGAATAAGCTGTGTGTGTTGTGGGCAAACGCTTGCTAGTACACAACCGTTTGCGATTGATGAATTCATCACTGACGGGTTCCCTAGTGTGGTACGTGTTCATCTGATCATCATCTACTTCTTGTGCTAGCTCGATGTTCCTTATATGCTAAGTTTCCATTAATTGATGGCGTTTTATGAACATGAAGGAAATACGCCCTAGAGGCAATAATAAAGTTGTTATTTATATTTCCTTATATCATGATAAATGTTTATTATTCATGCTAGAATTGTATGAACCGAAAACTTGATACATGTGTGAATACATAGACAAAACAAAGTGTCCCTCGTATGCCTCTACTTGACTAGCTCGTTAATCAAAGATGGTTAAGTTTCCTGACCATAGACATGTGTTGTCATTTGATGAACGGGATCACATCATTAGGAGAATGATGTGATGGACAAGACCCATCCGTTAGCTTAGCATAATGATCGTTAAGTTTTATTACTATTGCCTTCTTCATGACTTATACATATTCCTTTGACTATGAGATTATGCAACTCCCGAATACCAGAGGAACACCTTGTGTGCTATCAAGTCTCACAACGTAACTGGGTGATTCTAAAGATGCTCTACAGGTGTCTCCGAAGGTGCTTGTTGGGTTGGCATAGATCGAGATTAGGATTTGTCACTCCGAGTATCGGAGAGGTATCTCTGGGCCCTCTCGGTAATGCACATCACGATAAGCCTTGCAAGCAATGTGACTAATGAGTTAGTTGCGGGATGGTGCATTACGGAACGAGTAAAGAGACTTTCCAGTAATGACATTGAACGAGGTATGAGGATACCGATGATCGAATCTCGGGCATGTAACGTACCGATGACAAAGGGAATGACGTATGTTGTCATTGTGGTTTGACCAATAAAGATCTTTGTAGAATATGTAGGAACCAATATGAGCATCCATGTTCCGCTGTTGGTTATTGACCAGAGATGTTTCTCGGTCATGTCTACATAGTTCCCGAACCCATAGGGTCCGCACGCTTAACGTTCGATGACTATTTGTATTATGAGTTATGTGTTTTGGTGACCAAAGATTGTTCAGAGTCCCGAATGAGATCACAGACATGACGAGGAGTCTCGAAATGGTTGAGAGGTAAAGATTGATATATTGGACGATAGTATTCGGATACCGGAATGGTTTTGGACATTTATCGCAGTACCGAGGGGTTACTGGAACCCCCCGGGGAAAGTATTGGCCTTCATGGGCCATAGGGGAGAGAGAGGGCAGCCCACAAGGGGGTGGCATGCCGTCCCCCAAGGGGAGTCTGAATAGGAAAAGAGGAGGGGGCGCGACCCCCCTTTCCTTCTGCCTCTCCTCTCCTTCCCCCTTTCCCCCTTCGTAAGAAGGAAGGGGGGCGACTAGCACTAGGAGTCCAAGTCGGTCCCCCACATGGTGCGCCCCTAGGGCCGGCCTCCTCCCTCTCCTCCTTTATATACGAGGGCAGGGGCACCCCAAAGCACATCAATTGTTCTCTTAGCCGTGTGCAGTGCCCCCTCCACAGTTTACTCCTCTGGTCATATCGCCATAGTGCTTAGGAGAAGCCCTGCGCGCATCACATCACCATCACCGTCACCACGCCGTCGTGCTGACGAAACTCCCCCTCGACACTTTGCTGGATCAAGAGTTCGAGGGACGTCATCGAGCTGAACGTGTGCAGAACTCGGAGGTGCCGTATGTTCGGTACTTGATCGGTTGAATCGAGAAGACGTTCGACTACATCAACCGCGTTAAACTAGCGCTTCCGATTTTGGTCTACGAAAGTACATGGACACACTCTTCCCCTCTCGTTGCTATGCATCTCCTAGATAGATCTTGCGTGAGCGTAGGAATTTTTTTAAATTGCATGCTACGTTCACCAACAGTGGCATCCGAGCCAGGTCTATACGTAGATGATATGCACGAGTAGAACACAAAGAGTTGTGGGCGATCATAGTCACACTGCTTACCACCAATGTCTTATTTTGATTCGGCGGTATTGTTGGGTGAAGCAGCCCGGACCAACCTTACATAACCACGTTCATGAGACCGGTTCCACCGACAGACATGCATCTTGTTTTGCATAAAGGTGGCTGGAGGGTGTCTGTTTCTCCAACTTCAGTTGAAACAAATCTGACTACAGCCGGTCCTTGTTGAGGGTTAAAACAGCACACTGGATGAAAAATCGTTGTGGTTTTTATGCGTAGGTAAGAACGGTTCTTACTAGAAGCCCGTAGCAGCCACGTAAAACTTGCAACAATAAAGTAGAGGACGTCTAACTAGTTTTTGCAGGGCATGTTGTGATGTGATATGGTCAATACATGATGTGATATACGTTATTGTATGAGGTTATCATGTTCTGTAAAAGTTATCGGCAACTGGAAGGAACCTTATGGTTGTTGCTTTATTGTATGAAATACAATCGCCATGTAATTGCTTTACTTTATCACTATGCGGTAGCAATAGTTGTAGAAGCAATAGTTGGCGAGGCGACAACGACGCTACGATGGAGATCAAGGTGTCAAGCCGGTGACAATGGAGATCATGACGGTGCTTTGGAGATGGAGATCACATATTTTGATTGCATCTGATGTTTATCTTTTATGCATCTTATTTTGCTTAGTATGGCGGTAGCAATATAAGATGATCCCTCACTTAATTTCAAGGTATAAGTGTTCTCCCTGAGTATGCACCGTTGCGACAGTTCGTCGTGCCGAGACACCACATGATGATCGGGTGTGATAAGCTCTACATTCACATACAACGGGTGCAAGACAGTTTTGCACGTGCGGAATACCCGGGTTAAACTTAACGAGCCTAGCATGTATAGACATGGCCTCGGAACGCTGAGACCGAAAGGTCGAACGTGAATCATATAGTAGATATGACCAACATAGAGATGTTCACCATTCAAACCTACTCACTCTCACATGATGATCGGACATGGTTTAGTTGATATGGATCACGTGATCATTTAGATGTCTCGAGGGATGTGTATTTAAGTGGGAGTTCTTTAGTAAGATGATTAATTGAACTTAAATTTATCATGAACTTAGTCCTGATAGTTTTTGCATATCTATGTTGTAGATCAATGGCCCGTGCTACCATTCCCTTGAATTTTAATGCGTTCCTAGAGAAAGCTAAGTTGAAAGATGATGGTAGCAACTACACGGACTGGGTCCATAACTTCAGGATTATCTCATTGCTGCACAGAAGAATTACGTCCTTCAAGCACCACTAGGTGCAAGGCCTGCTGCAGGAGCAACTCCGGACGTTATGAACGTCTGGCAAGCTAAATCTGATGACTACTCGATAGTTAATTGTGACATGCTTTACAGCTTAGAATCGGGACTTCAAAGATGTTTTGAACATCATGGAGCGTATGAGATGTTCCAGGAGTTGAAGTTAATATTTCAAGCAAATGCCCGAGTTGAGAGATATGATGTCTCCAACAAGTTCTATAGCTGCAAGTGGAGGACAACAGTTCTGTCAGTGAACACATACTCAGAATGTCTGGGTACCATAACCACTTGACTCAGATGGGAGTTAGTCTTCCTGATGACAGTGTCATTGACAGAGTTCTTCAATCACTGCCACCAAGCTATAAAGGCTTCGTGATGAACTATAATATGCAAGGGATGGAAAAGACAATTCCCGAGCTCTTCGCAATGCTTATGGCTGCGGAGGTAGAAATCAAGAAGGAGCATCAAGTGTTGATGGTTAACAAGACCACTAGTTTCAAGAAAAAGGGCAAAGGTAAGAAGGGGAACTTCAAGAAGAATAGCAAGAAAGTTGCTGCTCCCGGGTAGAAGCCCAAGTCTGGACCTAAGCCTGAAACTGAGTGCTTCTACTGCAAAGGGACTGGTCACTAGAAGCGGAACTTCCCCAAGTATTTGGCGGATAAGAAGGATGGCAAAGTGAAAGGTATATTTGATATACATGTTATTGATGTGTACCTTACAAATGTTATTGATGTGTACCTTACAAATGTTCTGTTGCTCATATTTGCAACTCGAAATAGGGGCTACGGATTAAACGAAGATTGGCTAAGGACGAGGTGACAATGTGCATCGGAAATGGTTCCAAGGTCGATCCGATTGCTGTCGGCATGCTACCTCTACATCTACCTTCGGGATTAGTTCTAGACCTGAATAATTGTTATTTGGTGCCAGCGTTGAGCATGAACATTATATCTGGATCTTGCTTGATGCGAGACGGTTATTCTTTAAATCAGAGAATAATGGTTGTTCTATTTATATGAGTAATATCTTTTATGGTCATGCACCCTTGATGAGTGGTCTATTTTTGTTGAATCTCGATCGTGGTGATACACATATTCATAATATTGATCCCAAAAGATGTAAAGTTAATAATGATAGTGTGACATATTTGTGGCACTGCCGTTTAGGTCATATTGGTATAAAGCGCATGAAGAAACTCCATGCAGATGGGCTTTTGGAATCACTTATTATGAATCACTTCCTTCTTGCGAACCATGCCTCATGGGAAGATGACTAAGACTTCATTCTCTGGAACAATGGAGCGAGCCACTGACTTATTGGAAATAATACATACTGATGTATGCGGTCCGATGAGTGTTGAGGCTCGCGGCGGGTATCATTATTTTCTGACCTTCACAGATGATTTGAGCAGATATGGGTATATCTACTTAATGAAACACAAGTCTGAAACATTTGAAAAGTTCAAAGAATTTCAGAGTGAAGTGGAAAATCATCGTAATAAGAAAATAAAGTTTCTACGATCTGATCGCGGAGGCGAATATTTGAGTTACGAGTTTGGTCTTCATTTAAAAAATGTAGAATTGTTTCGCAACTCACGCCACCTAGAACACCACAGCGTAATGGTGTGTCCGAACGTCGTAATCGTACTTTATTAGATATGGTGCGATCTATGATGTCTCTTACCAATTTACCACTATCGTTTTGGGGCTATGCATTAGAGACAGTTGCATTCACGTTAAATAGGGCACCATCTAAATCCATTGAAATGACACCATATGAACTGTGGTTTGGCAAGAAACCTAAGCTGTCATTTTTTGACGTTTGGGGTTGCGATGCTTATGTGAAAAAGCTTCAGCCTGATAAGCTCGAACCCAAATTGGAAAAGTGTGTCTGTCAGTGTCAAAACCGGCAGATCACGGGTACGGGGTCCCAAGCTGCATGTCTTAGGATCAATGGTAACATGGACAAAGGATTTTACCCAGCTTCAGGCTCTGTCGAAGAGATAATACCCTACATGCTGCTTTTGATTGTATTCGATGTGTATGATTACAGAGTTGATCTACCTCGAGATCATATGTTGTGGTCTAAACCCTAGAGGTATGATGAGTAATGTCACGATCCTCTATCGACTAACTTGGCCTCGACTTATATAATGTACGAGAGGCCTAGGATAACAAGAGTCCTAGTCAAATACGCCGGTGCAGAGGAGTCCTTGTCTTGATCACCAAGTCTTTTGGAATCTTCCTCGTGTATACATCGGTTGTCCGAACTGGCCCATGAGAAAATGGCCATGGGGGTCCTCGGCCCAATCCAACTGATTGGGAGACGATGTGGTGAGTACCCCCTAGTCCAAGACACCATCAGTAGCCCCCTGAACCGGTCTTCAAGTTGGGGACGCTCCTCGATTCTTCCTAAATGTTCTTCGTCTTTGGTCGGTCTTGAAAACTCGTTCAACAAATCTTCCCATCTTTGATCTTGAGGATAGCCGAGCTAAATCCGAAGAGTGCACACGTCGGGCATCCGAGGAGACCTTTAAGTTTTTGGCCTTAATCAACGGCTTGTTTATTCTTCACGCCACACCTCGGGTTTGAAGTTGTTCCCGTGTGGCGGTATCTCCTTGTGTCCGAGTTCCAACGCCGGACTGCATTCGATGTATCTTTTGCAGCCGAGTACCAATGTTGGACCGCTTTCGAGCTCCAACGCCGGAATGTATCCGAGCTCCAATGCCAGACTGTATCCGAAGAGTCTTCTTACAGCTGAGCTCCAATGCTAGACTACATCTGAGCTCCAACGCCGGACTATGTCCAAGATCCAACGCCAGACTGTATCCGAGGTGTCATAGATCACCTTGGTTCAAAAAAATTGAAGGAGTTTAGCCGAGCTTAATGCCGGAAATGCCCTCTATGGAGCCAGCCACATGCATCCGAGCTATATCCCGAAATTCTTTCAAGGTGGTTCAGCACCTCGGTCATGGGTTGTAGCGACCCGACCTCAGACGGTCAAGTCTCTGTGTATCTGTGCCATCCCTGGATCAGTATGCTGGCACACACAGTACATCAATGTATATATCAAAGTGCAATCACA